>NC_056764.1:6002500-6365000 GCF_018687715.1 Carya illinoinensis
TGCTGTGAATATGGTGACTGAAGAAATACATGGCGTTGCATTTTTTGCAGTGCACAATGCTGTTAAAGACAGCTTGCAGACAACAGTCATTCAGTAGTGTTTTCTCAAAAAGACATGGAAGGTCACGAATGATTCATTGGTCTTGGCTCGTGGTAATGGTCATGTGAATTAGATGAAGAAGTAAAAGTAACTCAGTTTTACTTTTTCTCATCTAAACTTGAAGAAATCTCCCTAGACCACGACATGAAGCAAATGTGTGAGAGATGGGAACAAAACGTCAGATGTTTCAGGGATATCTACACTTAAAGTTGGTGATCACATAACTGCCAAGAAGATCAGACATCCGTGGTGGTTACTACCTTAAACTACATCCTGCTGAATGAAGGTAGTGAATTACGGTATGAAGAAAATCTTGCAAGAATGGAGATTATGCAAGTCGAAGTTAGCAGAGACTGCACACAAGATGGGCACATCAACTGAAGATAGGATATGTTAGCAGCAGGATGTGGAGTCAGTTGCTCGAGTAAGAGATGGAGACCTTAGTAACAGGTTATCTGATATGTGTCAAGGTCCATGCGAGACCATTGATTCCCAGTGCAATGAGAGATGTGTTGCCCTATATAGATGTGTTGATTAAGGGCACTGTACGTGATGAACTAAAGTTATGCATCACTTTAGTTAGTCTTCTAATTTGAAGACATGAGCTGTAAAATTGTATAGATTATAAGGGATCATGCTAAAGATAGAGGCTAGCATGTTGAGAACCAGTCTCCAAGTTGGAGATTGGTGTGATTGTAGGATTATGGAGCCTGGTTTGAAAGCTGTAAAGGCACTAGGTAGATTGTTCGCTCAGTTGTGGCTCGAGCGAAACTCAGTTTGCTCAAGGTGTACATGAGTATGGACTTATGGACTCGAGCGAAAAAAAAAAAAAGAATTCTAGAGAGTTGAGATTGTGCAGTAAAGCACTTGTAAATCTCCTTTGAAGAAAATCCCTTGCAAGCTCCGTGGATGTAGACGATGCTGATGCATCTGAAGATGCATTTGGAGAGGTATTTGGACATCCATTTAAAGACTTACCTGCAGATGCATTTGATAACGGAAATCTCTCATGGCTAACAAGCATTCCAATGAGGGAATGCAATCATTTGAAGGATGCAACTGTTTGTACCATCCTAGTATGACACACTTGGGTGGAGGGGGTGTTTGTTGAAAACCCCCCAAGTGTGAAAGATCACTTGAGTATGCAGCAAATATGGATCAGTGAGAGATCAAGGCAGGGTTAAGGGTGAAAATATGGATATGGAGAAACCCAGAATAGAGGCCATTTGAGAGAGATAGAGAGTTGTTTATGAGTGTTTGTAAAATTATACAAACATTTCTGCTTCAGTGGACGTAGGCAAGTTGCCGAACCACTTAAATATTGTCTATCTATCGTCTTGTGTGATTTTTGGACAGGTCGGAAGCACAACAAATTCCACATGCCAAAAATATTTTTTTTAAGTATAAAGGAATTGTTCCAGAGAATACATTCTTCAACTTCTAAAACAAGTATCAATTCTAACTTCAATAAAGATGTCACAAACTGTTTCAGATAAGGGTTTCGAGACAAACCATCTCTATAAACGTCCAATAAAGTGAAGTTCAGAAGTTCATAAGGTCCAATGATGTCTATTAGGGATTTCCCACGATCTAAACATGTTCATGATTCGCAGAACCTCATTGTCATTGGAAAGATTATCTACTGGAAAAAGCTTCAAGGACATTTTCAGTCGTGGTCCTTCATTCAAACGAATCGATGTACAGTTGATGACGGACTAACTCGAGTTCAGATGTCAAGTAGGCCTCAAACTCAAATCTGTACGGACGAAAATATGAGAATCCAGGACTTTTTAACCGATATCCAACAAGCATAGGGGCAGCACAGGCACAACCATCAGATGTAGGGGAATCTTCATAAGAGGGTGGACACTGGACAAGAGCAAAGCAAATTGTTATTTGTTGGACCCTGACTTTTACTTTCGTCCCCACTTTCAGATCCACAAAACTGGACTGTTGGGTTTGAGCATAAGGGATTCCCTTGAAGCCTGGAAGTCAAGAATCAAAATGCATCACATAATCATTATATCAATGCGTCTTCCACATTACAATACTAATAAAAAGAGCACTCTTTTACCAAGTAGACACCCCAGTATGAAGATGGGTTTTATCACACATGAAGATCTAAGTGAAATAAATTGGGACATTGACATTAGGAAGCAAGTATAGAAGCAAACCAGACAGTGACATTTGAAGGTAGATCGGTAATGCCTGTAATATCAGAAAGCTTATTGTTCTACAGCTCCCTGGAATATGGAAGAGCCGTGAGCAATGGCATAGAAAATCTAGTACGAGATCCTCTGAAACGTATCGAAGTCAGCCCAGGAGGTTACAACTTTGATGTGATAAAAGAGCATGCAAAAATCAGGACAAAGAAGCAACTTTATCTTCTATCAATAAAAGCTAAAGGTACTTGAGAGCGTGAATGCCCATAAACTGCCGTAAAAATACACTTTCAACCAGTGTTTTTGGTACCGTACCGTACCGGCCGGTACGGCCGGAATATACCGTACCGGTCATGAAACCGGTACAGGAAAATGTATATTTCGTACCGGTAAAAATACCGGGTGTACCGGCCGGTACAGGACTGTTTCAGCCGGTATAAAGAATTTCGGCCGAAATATAGATTCCGTCCGGTACAGATTAATTTCTTATAGTCTTGGCATTTTTGTAATTTAATTAGAAGTTCAGGGTTATTTATGTCATTTAATCCCATTTACTACTTAGGGTTTTTCAACTTTTTTGTTCTTTTCATCTTTCTTTGCCGCCGCACTCCAGATTCCCAACTTTTTGACATTTGGTTGAATTGGTTCTTTTATTCTTTCTTTGGCCGTGCGCACTTGCATCTGGTTAGTATAATACTGAAGTCATTTTCAATTTCATCATCTTAATCTTTTATTCTCTTCTTTGATCTCGTTGCTGTGTGCTCTTCTTTTTTTTTTTTTTTCCTCTTCCTGGCCTACGCAGTACGCACTTCTTTAGTGGGAATTTCTGATTTTCTGGTTTTCACTTGTTTTGGTTGGCCATTTGGAATTTCGAATTCCTGAAGAAAAACAATAAACTGATGAAGATGTGGCATGTCAAAAATCAGGATTCCGACATCACCTTTTGATCTTTCGTGATTAAATTTAAGGTATTTCATCTTTCAACTTCTTGAATTTTTTTTATTTAAATCTGCATAAGAAATTAAAAAAAAAATTAACATTTAATGGTTTAGTAATTAGCATCAACCATATTTGATTCTCTACTCCCACGGAATATTTTTTTTTTCTTTTTTCTCAATTTATTTTATATACATAGGCAGTATATGTATATGCTGTATATACTATATTCGCCTAACATTTTTTTAGTGAATCAATCTTACATTGAAAGAAATGTCATATATATATATATATTTGATAGAAATGCCATAAAATATCTTTATGGTGCAGGACAGATACTTAAAGTCTTAAACACTATGTAACAACTAACAATTTATTTGCATGAAATGTATTTTTCGCATATTAATTGGAGGCTAGGAGTATATGCTACACGATGATGATAAATCATGTCCTATCTTTTTAGACTTGTAAATAAAGTGATCTCTTGCCAGCTCTTTAGGAATGTAGAGAATTGTAGAGAATTCAATAAATTTATTGTTAATTTTAATTGTATAATGATCATTCATGTGATATAAGTTTATTAAGTATTGAACACTTGAATTTAAATAAGTGTTGAATTATGAATTATTATATAGGAGTATAAAAATGTCTAGTTGTCAATCAACCGGTGCTGCATCTTCAACACTTGCTCCTGTAAGATCAGAAGATCCAGCATGGGCCCATGCACGTGCAGTGCCAGGGGCAAGAAATAATACTGAATGTTTATATTGTAATAAAGTAATTAGAGGTGGCGGGATCACTCGATTGAAGTATCATCTAGCTGGGATTCCAGGTAATGTAGAAGCATGTAAAAAGGTATCTGAAGATGTAAAATGGCAAATGAAGGAGTTGCTTGATGAAATGAAAAAAAACAGAGAAAAGAAAAGAAAAATAAGTTCAGAGATTGGAGGCGATATAGATTTAATATCTGATGATATTGATGATAGTAATAGCATGGAGGGACAGTCTCAGCTTTCAAAAGGTAAGGGGAAGTCAAGAGAATCTGGAACTGGAAAGTCAGTGGGGGGATTAAGTAGATTTTTTGCGCCAAGAACAACTCCTGGGGCCCAACCTTCGATTAAGAGTTCTATGTGTTCGAATGAGATGCTTGTACAAGCAAAAATGGCTGTAGCACGCTGGTGGTATGATTCTAATCTGCCTTTCAATGCGGCTCAATCCAAGTTTTATCAACCAGCTATCGATGCCATGACTGCCATTGGGCCAGGATTCAAGGGCCCTTCTTTATATGAGTTGAGGGGAAATTTGTTAAAGATGGCTGTGAATGAGGTTCAAAATTATTTGCAACAAATTAAGAAGGTTTGGACTGAGACCGGTTGTACACTAATGGCAGATGGTTGGACAAATCAGAAGCAACAATCAATAATCAACTTTCTAGTTTATTGTCCGAAAGGTACAATGTTCTTGAAGTCTGTTGATACATCTGGCCTTAGAAAAGATGCTGAAACATTGTTTAAGATCTTTGATGAGGTTGTTCAAGAAATTGGAGTTGAGAATCTTGTGTAGTTCATTACTGACAATGATGCAAGTTATAAAGCTACAGGAAAAAAGTTACAGCAGAAGTATGGCTCTTTCTACTGGTCCCCTTGTGCAGCTCATTGCATAGACTTGATGTTGGAAAATTTTTGTGATCCAAGATATTTTCCCATTATTGATGATACTATAAAAAAGGCAAAAAAGATAACAAAGTTCATATATAACCATGGTTGGGTTTTGGCATTGATGAGACAAGATTTCACCAAAGGTCATGATTTGTGTCGTCCTGCAGTTACAGGGTTTGCGACAAATTTTTTAAGTATCCAATGTTTGCTCTTATTTAAGAAAGAATTGAGACAAATGTTTACGTGTGATAAATGGATGGGGTCAAGTTATTCTAAGAGCAACATAGGGAAGGAGATAGCTGGGATTGTTTTAGAAGATAAAGAGTTTTGGGCTCAGTGTCAATTTATTGTTAAAATTAGTGAGCCTTTGGTTTTATTGGTCAATTTATTGGTCAAGTTAAAATAAACTTGTTGACGGGGATGAGAAGCCGGCAATGGGATACTTGTATGATGCAATGGAAAGAGCCAAAGAGAACATAAAAGCAAGATGCAATAACAAAGTCAGTGTATTCAGTCCATTCACCAGGATCATTGATTCTAGATGGGATAAGCAGCTTCACAGTCCATTACATGCGGCGGGTTGTGTTCTTAACCCTGGAATTTTCTATAGCCCCAGCTTTAAAAATAAAAATGATGTTGTAAAAGGCTTCAATAGTTGTGTTATGAAGATGGAACTCGATCCTGATGATCAAGACAAGATCATTGAAGAACTTGACTTGTATAGGACTTCAGTAGGTGAGTTTGGACATTCTTTAGCAATCCGCCAGCGTGATAAGCTTAATTCAGGTATTATCATTTATCAATATCATTTGTTAAATAGTGTGACTTTGTACTTTAAATTTTATCTCATTTTATTTTACTTGCATTTAATTAATAATTTATAATTGTATTACTGTTATAGTTGCATGGTGGTCCCAATTTGGTTGTGAGGTTCCAACGCTTCAAAAGTTTGCTGTTCGAATACTAAGTCAATGTTGTAGTGCAACTGGATGTGAGAGAAACTGGAGCACATTTGATTTTATTCATTCGAAGAAGAGAAATAGATTAGTGCATAAACGTTTGAATGACTTAGTATTTGTTTGTTATAACTTGAAGCTGCGAGAGAGGTAAATTTTTTTTAATACTAATATTTTTCACTTTTGAAAATAAATATAACATTTTCAATTATGTTTGATTTTATTTTGACAGGAGCATAAAAAATGGAAGAGATGCTTTAAATCCAATCAATCTTGAAAACATTGACTTGATGGACGAATGGGTGGGTGAAGAATCTGAGCTTCTTGATGGAGAAGATTTGGATTGGGCAAGTATTGAGAAGCCATTAACCTCACTAAATGAGGAAGACGTTGATAATATTGGTATTGATGTTGATGACGGTGGTGACGTTGATGAAAATATCTTGATTAACATGTCGAATCTTGCTCCTTATTGTCTTTTTGATGAGGATGAGTGATTTTATTTTAATGGTTGGATTAAGAACTTATTTAATTTGTATCTTAAAACTTAAAACTTGTATTGAGAAGTATTGAGTTTATGACTTATTTTGTTGTTATTTTGGAATATAGTAAATGTTTATACATATATAATTTATTCAGGTATAAACTATTCCGAAACGGTATACGAAACGGCACCGGTACCGAAACGGTATCGATGCCGAAATATTATTCCGAAACGGTACATGAAACGGTACCGGTACCGAAATATTTCGTTTCAATGCTTTGACCGGTACGACTTCCGGTACGGTATTCAAAACTTTGCTTTCAACCAAGGGAAACAGTAACATTGCCGTTAAGCGATCTTACAGTGCTGTAAGGCCGGATTGGTTATACAAAATTAAAAAATTTATCTCATCTCATTTCAATTCATCATTACAATTTTTTCAAATCTACATATAAAATATAATAAATAATTTTACTTTTTCAAATCCTAATATAAAATTAATATTATAAAATTATATTATAATAATATTTTATTCATTACTATTTAAAACATCTCATCTCACTTCATCTCATCTGTATAACTAAATGGGCCTAAGTCTTCCCATTTTTTTCCAAAGTCCTATTTTCACAAACGTAAAAAGTCTGGCCAACTACAGTACCCTCTTTCAAAAAACTAAAACAAAACAAAAACGTTAAGATATTTTACGGGAAAAATAAAGAAAAAAAGAAAAAAAAAATAAAACTGTTTCAAAATAGCCTGGCCAGTTATTAAAAATTGAGATTTTTTTATATAAATTTTAAATTTATTTTTTTTAAAGTAGATATACGAGACTTATATATTTTAAAATTATATAAATAAAAAATAATAACATATTTTTTAATTTACGAGCGAGACTTCCAAATCATGATATTGTTATGTCTAAAAAAACTTATAAACAAATTTATTGGGAAAAAAAATTGGGTTAGTATGATCGGCTGTTCCATTGTTATTTAGGCCTAACTGTAGGAAAGCCCAACGAATTAGATTTATGATGCTAGGCCTCATTTAATGATTATGGAAGATCCAATTAAGCGGTGGGCAGGCAGAGTTCCAGCTATGTGCACCATGACAACATCAGTGCCTGAAGTTGCAGCGTCAACTTACCTTTTTAGATATTTTTGTTTTCACCGATGATCTACTTTGATTTCCCTCTTAATTTATTGTTTCCTTTCTTAAGTATTTCCTTTATCAATTGTCTACTTTCCTTTTGTAATCTCCTTATATATTTGGTTATCATTGTAAGAGAGGGATTATTATGAAAAGATTGAATAAGAAAGGAAGTGTTTTATCTTTTTTTTTTTTTTTTTGGCCACTAATGATATTTTCGAAAGACATAATTCTTCTATACACTCAGATTTCTTTTTTCACATCTTCCACTACGTCAATTTTGACATTAGAGTAAGGCTTTACCTAGCTTAATGGCGAGAGATAATTCCCAAGATGAAGAATGTGGCATGCAGGCCATTTGGGCAGTTGTTAATTCTTAAGAAGCAGATTTTTGAAGGGATTGAACGCATGTTATAGGAGATTCAAACAGCCATCATAGGTGTTCATGTTGGTGGTGACAGGAATCAAGATAATGAGGGTGCAAACTATCCAAGGGGAGGTCATAGTCTTATGCATCGGCAGAGGGATCAAGCACATGACAATTCTTCTAGCAATGAAGAATTTGAAGGTTTCGTCCGTGGGAACCAAGATGGCAAGAGAACTTCAGACAACAACCACAATTTTAGAATTAAATTTGACTTACCATGCTCAATGGGCACTTTCATGTTGACAGCTTTCTTGATTGGATGCTTGAGGTGGAGAATGTTTTTGATTACATGCAAATTCCTGAAGCACAACAAGTAAAATTGGTTGCTTATAAATTGCGTGGTGGTACCTCAGCTTGGTGGGAACAAATGCAAAACAATAGGAGGAGACAAGGCAAACAACCAGTGTGCATATGCCCAAAGATAAAAAGACTGATGAGGGCCAGATTTCCTCCTCCAGACTATGAACAAATCCTCTACCAACAATATCAAAACTATAAACAAGAAATGAGAGCTGTCAATGACAATATGGAAGAATTTTATTGACTTAACGCTCGTAATAACCTTTTAGAAACTGAGGGGCAACAAATTGGGAGATACATTGGGGGGGTTGTGTGTAGCCATACAAGACAAAGTATCCTTGCACCCTGTATGGCCTTTGTCGGAAGCAATTAACTTATCTATGAAGATTAAAATGCAACTAGCTAGGCCACCACCGAGAATACTGAACCAAGCACCACAAACAAAGACTGTCGTCCAACATCAACAAACCAATGATTCACGCCCACCACCATATAGCAGGATGCAAAGAGGGGAGAGCAGCACTCAAAACATAAAGGTTCCAATGCACAAAGACGAGGAGAGAAATAATCCATATATGAGGCCTATGATTGGGAAGTGCTTTTGGTGCAACCAACTGGGGCATCGATCCAATGAGTGCCCCACACGCCATTTGGTCCTTGTGATAGAAGAAGGTGATGAGGATCTGAGAGAGGGGGAAAGCAGTGAGGATGGCATAGTCGAAGAATTTGTTAAGGGGGATGAAGGAGAGCCAATCAATTGTGTCATTCAAGGAGTTTTGCTAGCATCGAGACTAGAAGAAAGAAATCAAGACACTCTATTTTTAAGACATGCTGCATTGTTAACAATAAGGTATGCAGTGTGATAATTGATAGTTGAAGTTGTGAGAATATAGTGTCAAAGGCTCTTGTGAATGCATTGGAGTTAAAGGTGGACAAGCACTTGCAACCATATAAAATCAGTTGGATTCAGAATGGAGCTGAGACCAAGACTAGCAACATTTGTCATGTTCCTTTCTCCATTGGAAAATACTATCAAGATGAGATTATGTGCAATGTAATGGAGATGAGTGCTTGTCATATTCTACTTGGGAGGTCATGGCAGTTTGATGTAGGTGCTACTTACAAGGGACAAGACAACATCTACTCATTTTGGTGGAGAGACCAGAAGATAGTGTTGATGCCTATAAGGGACAAAGGCCCCAACTTCTTGCAGGTTGAAGAAAAAAATACCATGTTTACCATAAGTGAGAACCAGTTCCTTGAAGAAGCAAAAGAAATGGGAGAAATATGGACACTAGGGGTGAAAGGTGAAGAGGTTACTGACTCCCCCAAGTGCAATACCTCTTGACTAAATTTGAAGGCCTCTTGACACAAGTGCAATACCTCTTGACTAAATTTGAAGGCCTCGCACCACAAGAATAACCCGAGGGATTGCCACTCATGCGGGATGTCTAGCATCATATTAACTTGATTCTTGGAGCAAGTTTGCTGAACCTGCTACACTATGGAATGAGCCCTAGTGAGCACCATATCTTGCAAAAACAAGTGGAGGACCTTCTTCACAAGGGACTAATATGGGAGAGCATGAGCCCGTGGGCGAAGCCCGCACTAATTACACTGAAGAAAGATGGAAGTTGGAGAATGTGTATGGACAACCACAACATCAAAAAAATAACGGAAAAGTACCGGTTCCCCATTCTACTATTAACTGCTTTGTTGGACATGATTGCAGGGTCTAACATTTTCTCAAAAATTGATTTATGAAGCGGGTATCATCAAATAAGGACATGACTAGCAAATGAGTGGAAAACGGCCTTTAAAACCAAAGAAGGCTTGTATGTGTGGTTGGTAATGCTGTTTGGTCTCTCTAATGTGGCGAGCACTTTTATGCGCATAATGCACCAAGTTCTCAAGCCTTTCATTGGGAGATTTGTTGTGGTATACTTTGAGGACATTCTTATCTACAGCCACAACGAAATTGATCACTTGAGTCACCTAAGGGAAGTCCTCTTAGTTTATCTCATCACAAGTTGTATATTAATTTGAAGAAATGCACATTCTGGAGCAGCAAATTATTATTTCTTGGGTTTGTGGTGAGTGTCGACAGAATACATATGGATGAGAAGAAGGTGCGTGCTATTCATGATTGGTTGACGCCTACCACTGCCACTCAGGTTTACAGCTTCCATGGCTTGGCCACCTTTTATCACAGGTTCATAAGGAATTTTAGCTCCTTGGCAGCTCTCATTACAAAGTGTATGAAGAAAGGGCGATTCATTTGGGGGAAAGAACAAGAGGATAGTTTTAATACTATCAAAGAAAAGTTGTCAACTGCACCTGTGCTTGCTCTTCCCAGCTTTGATAAACTTTTTGAAGTTGAATGTGACGCCTTCATAGTTGGTATAGGTGCTGTCTTATTCCAAGAAGGGTGCCCTATGGAGTTCTTCAGTGAGAAATTAAATGAGGCCAGGAGGAAGTGGACCACATATGAGTTGGAATTTTATGCGGTTATGCGATCCTTGAAACACTACACACTATTTTATTCAGAGTGAATTTGTTCTCTACAGCAATCACCACACCCTGAAATTCATAAACAGCCAGAACAGTTTGAATCATATGCATGCTAGGTGGATCGGTTTTATGCAAAAATTTATCATGGTACTCGAGCACAAGTCGGGGCTGCAAAACAAAGTGGCCGACACTCTTAGTTGACGTGCATCCATACTCATAACAATGAAGACTGAGATCACGGGGTTTGAGCAACTTAAAGACTTGTATGCCGATGATGAAGACTTTGCTGAAATATGGAAAAAATGTGCAATGGGGCAACCAACTTCAGATTGTCATATACAGGAGGGTACCTTTTTCATGGGAATCAACTTTGTATCCCTCGAATGTTGCTGCATGAACATGTCCTACATGAACTACATGGGGGAGGATTGGGAGGCCATGTGGGTCGAGACAAAACAATTGTTGGTGATTGAGCGGTATTTCTGGCCTTAATTGAAACAAGATGTTGGGAGGTTCGTGCAAAGGTATCCTATTTGTCAAGTGAAAAAGGGCCAATCACAGAACAAGGGATTATATATGCCACTACCAGTACCCCAAAACATTTAGGAGGATTAAAGTATGGACTTCGTGCTTGGGTTACCACGTACTCATTGAGGTATTGATTCTATTTTTGTACTTGTAGATAGATTTTCGAAGATAGCGCACTTTATCCTTTGCCGAAATACTTTGGATGCATCAAGTGTGGCTCACTTGTTCTTTAAAGAAATTGTCTGCCTACACGAAGTTCCCAGGACAATTACCTCTGATCGTGACACTAAGTTGCTTAGTTATTTTTGGATTACCTTGTTGAAGAAGTTTGGAACCTCTATCAAGTATAGCAGTACTTGTCACCCCTAAACTGATGGCCAGGCCGAAGTGACCAACAGGATGCTTGGCAACATGCTGCATTGTATTTCTAGAGATAAGTCGAAGCAGTGGGACGTGAACCTTTCGCAAATCGAATTTGCCTTCAATAGCATGAGTAATCATTCGACTGGAAAGAGCCCTTCAAAATAGTCTATACTACACCTCCAAGGCATGCTCTCGATTTAGTCCCTCTTCCTAAAATTCCTAGGCTGAGCACGACAGCTGAAAATTTGGCAGAAAGAATTCAAAGTGTACAAGTTGAGGTTCGCAACAACTAGGAACAAGCTAACATGAAATACAAGCATGTTGCATACAAACATAGGCGAGACAAGATATTCCAAGAAAGGGATTTGGTGATCGTTCATTTGCGTAAGTCATTTTCCCATAGGTACTTACAACAAATTATAGGACAAGAAGTATGGTCCTTGCTGCATCCTAAAGAAAATTAATGATAACGCCTACGTGGTTGAGCTCCCAGGGGACATGTCCATTTCCCCCACTTTCAATGTAGCTAATTTGTTCGAATATCATTAGGGGTGTAATCGGTCCGGTTTTGGACAAAATTTGGGACCGAACTGGTATGTACCGCTTTTGTATTTTTCAAAACCGATTACACACCGGTTAACCTCCTAAACCGGTAATCCAGTTCTACCGGTTTCAAGTCCGGTTCGATCTGGTTTTAAGGTATTATATTATATATTATATAATGTATATAATATAGTGTATTATAGTATATAATACTATAATTATAATATATTGTAGTATATTATAATATATATTATAATTGTATTATAGACTATAATGATATATTATAATATATAATATAATAATATATTATAGTATATTATAATATATAGTGATATAGTATTAGTATAATTATTAATACAATAAACAAAATGAAATAAGATTTTAAAATTTAATATTATATTAATTAGTAATTTATCATATAATACAAAAATATTTTATTTATAATTATATATTATATATAAATATTATATACAATAGAAAAAATTAAAATATATATAAACTAGTCCGGTCCGGTTTTAGAAAAAGAAAAATCGAAACTGGACTGATTTTGACCGGTTTTAACAAAAATAAAACAGGTACCAGACCGAACCAAACTCAAAACCGGACTGATTCCACCAGTTTAGTCCGGTGTGGTTTAGTTTATCGATTTACCGGTTTTTTTTTTTTTTTTACATCCCTAAATAGCATCGCCCTAATGAACAACTTTATGCGGACCCAAGCTCTGAGGCGAGTTTTTTTTCTAAGTTGAGGGGAATTGATGCAAGACGTAGATGCAACCAATGTGGTAGCTGCATGATATGATTTTCGAAGATCCAATTAAGCGGTGGGGAAATCAGAGTTCCAGCCATGCACCATGGCAACATCAGTGCTTGAATTTGCGGCGTCAATTTGCCTTTTTAGATATTTATGTTTTCACCGATAATCTACGTTGATTTGCCTCTTAATTTTTTGTTTCCTTTCCTAAGTATTTCCTTTATCAATTGTCTACTTTCCTTTTGTAATCTCCTTATATATTTGGTTATCATTGTAAGTGGAGGGACCATTCTAACCAGAGGGCCCTGGAGCATGTAAAAAAGGCCCATAATACATTAAAAATAAGAAACCCAGAGTATGGGCCTAGCATGGGCCCAAGTCACGAAGGGATAGTTGAGAGGAATTCAAAAAGAGACATACATGGTGCCACCTTTAACGGAAGGATAAAAACAACAAGATGTGATAAGATTATTTAAAATCCTAAGTCTTGATCTGTTCCGATAAATCTTAGAACAGATATGTACAACAAACGAGCCTATATGTACAGGTAATCTTTGAGATTTGAAAGGATCACCCCTTAACTGACTTTGGCATCAGAGTGTTTGCAGGAGGAGTCCCCTTCGAGTCTCATCAACGAAGAACGACTGAGCAATGGAAGATTGGAAGTGAGACACATCCCTAACATTTGGCGCTGTCTGTGGGATCTTTGTATTCAGCGTGGTTCTCACATACCAATTGCAACACGCTCAGTAGCAAGCCGAATGATGGACGCTGGACCGTCATTTGTGGAAGCACAGCTAGCATTAGCAGAGGAGAAGTTGAAACAAGCTCTAGAGGCCATTGGTGTCTTGCAAAAAGAGAACGACGACTTGAAACGAAAGAACGCCAATTCTCATAATGACGATATGCCCGCCCACAACGAGCAAGGTGAGCAAGAAGCACATTGCAGGGTCAAAAAGGATGCTGAATGCGAAGAGAAAGAAAGGATGCATGATGAGATGAAGGAGTTAGTAGGAAAATATGAAGAGATAGCGAAGAAGATGGACGGTTCTTCCCCCGTAGAAAGTCTGCTCCACCAAATAGACCTGCTGTACAGTGCACGTATTATGGTTGTACCGCTCCTGCCAAAATTTAAAGTTCCCCAGATAGATATGTACGATGGGTCCAAAGACCCAGTAGATCATTTGGAGAACTTTAAAACTCACATCACGCTTCACAGTTTCTAAAGGGAGATTGCATGCCGAGTTTTCCCTTTGACCCTGAAAGGGACCGTTCAAGGATGGTTCGGGACCCTTAAACCAAGGTCGATAGATAGCTCTGAGGAATTGGCAAAGCAGTTCTTGACTCAGTTCATGCCTAGCCGGAGATGTCGGCGCCCAGCCGCCTACCTGTTAACGGTTAAGCAAAAGGAAGATGAGAATTTAAAGGCCTACTTGGCCTGTTTCAACAAGGAGCGCTTAACAACAAATGACCAAGATGAGAAGATCACTCTGGCTACCCTCTTAGGATGGGTATGGCCGCGCAGTCCTTTCATGGCGGAGTTGGCCTGGAGGACTCCTTCCACCCTCAGAGAGTTCATGACAGGGCGGATGATTTTATCAATGCAAAGGATACTCTACAGGCTTTGGCAGACCCTTCTAAAGAGGATATTTAGGTTGAGTGGAAAAATAGGCGGGTTGATAAGAAGGGTAATCCCAGTAGGCGAGAAAGAGTGACAGAAGGGCGATCAAATCGCAACCTCAGATTGGTGCACAATAATCTGGGCATACAGGAAGGAGAGAAAGAAAAGGAAAGCCGCCACTCTGTCAAAACAGGTGGTTGGTACTGCAAGTACCATCAGACGAGCTTGCATTGGACTAAGGACTGCACGACCATGAGAAAGAAAGTCGCTGAGTTAGCAGGAACTGGCGAGTTGAAGCAAATGTTCGTAGAATGATCAAAGCCTAAAAGGCGCCAGGAGACTAAAGGAAAAACAAGGAGGAGTTTCAGTCCAGAAAGAAAGTGCCATGTCAATAACTGCTAGGACAGGAGGGCGAGGTCGCCCCCAAGAGGCAATAAGAACAGGGTGCCGATAGGGGAAATAAAGACCATAGTGAGAGGTTTTGCTGGAGGTGGTATTTCCACATCCAGTCGAAAGATGTATGCATGAAAGGCAAGATATGAAGAGGTGTTCGTGGTGGATAGGGTACACAAACAGCCAAAGCTTAGCAATGAGCGAATGGTGATATCCTTCGAAGAAGCGGACATGGAAGGAATTATATATCCACATGATGATGCTCTAGTAATAACCCTCGTGATAGCCAATTATACAACTAGGCGGGTACTAGTAGACAATGAGAGCTCGGCTGATATACTGTTCTGGGAGGCATTTGTCAAAATGGGGATTGATGTTGGGAGATTGAGGCTCTCCCTTACGCCGTTAAAGGGTTTCTTATGGGATATCATCCAGCCAGTGCGAGCGATCACGCTCCCAGTAATTGCAGGCATGAGGGCACGGACAGCAACCACGATGACCAACTTCTTAGTAGTGAAAGCTCATTCCTCCTACAATGCCATATTAGGCAGACCGACACTCAACCATTTGAAGGCAGTAATGTCCACCTACCACCTCAAGATGAAGTTCCCGACAGATGGCAGCGTGGGAGAGGCGAGAGGCAAGCAAGCCCTGGCTTGAGAATGTTATGCGCAGGAATTAAAGTAAGTCAAGAAGGAAGTCTGCACAGTCGTAGGACAGGATGGGGCCTTACCGCCCCTGCCCCCACGAGTAGCGATAACTTACGAGAGAGATCTAGAGGTTAGAGATGATCGGGTTTAGCAACATGCCGAAGTCAACGAACCTCTAGAACTCGTAACATTGTACGCTGACTGCCCCAGGACCACTACCCGTATCGGGACACAAGTCCCACCAATAGACAGAGAAGCCCTGATACAGTTGTTGATAGAACACAGGGATGTCTTCACATGGAGCCATGAAGAAATGCCCGGTATAGACAACGACATCATTGAGCATTGCTTAGGCGTAGACCCAACGCACAAGGCAGTGAAACAGAAGAGGAGATCGTTTAATGCATAGAAGTACGCCGCCATTAATGAAGAAGTTGAGAGGTTGCTCGCGGCCGGCTTCATCAGAGAAGCCCACCACCCGGAGTGGTTATCCAATGTTGTCATGGTAAAAAAGGTGAATGGGAAGTGGAGAATGTGCATAAATTTCACAGATTTAAACAAAACTTGCCCAAAAAATAGCTTCCCTTTACCACACATCGACGTCATTACAGATGCAACAGTGGGGCATCGTATGTTGAGCTTCATGGGCGCATATTTGGGTTACAACCAAATACGGATGAATGCAGCGGATGAAGAAAAGACATCTTTCATCATAGATCGAGGACTGTATTGCTACCAGGTCATTCCCTTTGGACTGAAGAATGCAGGGGCGACTTACCAAAGGCTAGTAAACTGGATGTTCAGGGAACAGATTGGAAAATCTATGGAGGTTTACGTGGATGACCTATTAGTAAAAAGCAAAGAGCCCGCCCAGCACCTTGTGGATTTACGAACGGTGTTTGGAGTCTTACGTCGTCACAAAAT
This sequence comes from Carya illinoinensis, assembly GCF_018687715.1. Lineage (NCBI taxonomy): Eukaryota > Viridiplantae > Streptophyta > Magnoliopsida > Fagales > Juglandaceae > Carya > Carya illinoinensis. Next base: position 6,018,955 of record NC_056764.1, read on the forward strand.
GAGGCTGAACCCATCAAAATGTACTTTCGGGGTCTAGTTGGAAAAATTTGTGGGCTTCATCGTGTCTAAAAGAGGAATTAAAGTCTCTCCAGATAAGATAGAGGCCATAATCAATATGAAGCCATCACAAAATATGAATGAGACTCAACGACTGGTGGGGAGAGTGGCCGCCCTGGGAAGGTTCATAGCCAGGTCAACAGACAAGTGCCTCTCCTTTTTTCAAGTATTGTGGAAGATACATTCTTGGAATGAGCAGCAATGAAGCATTTGAAAGATTAAAACAGTATCTGGCTAGTTCGCCCCTATTAAAGCGACCAGAGAAGGGAGACGTACTCTATGCGTATCTAGCAGCCTCCACGCACGCTGTATCCGCCGTCCTCATAAAGGAAGAAGAAGCCATGCAACATCCGGTGTATTATGTGAGTCGAGCACTTAGAGGAGTAGAGGCAAGATACCTTCGAATTGAGTTGTTGGCATTTGCTTTGGTAGTGGCAACTAGGAAACTCCGTCCTTATTTCCAGGCCCACGCGGTGAAGGTGCTGATGGAGGCTCCATTAGCGAAAATACTGAGGAAGCCAGATTGTACATGGAGGCTAATAGGTTGGTCAATCGAGCTTAGTGAGTTTGATATAGAGTACGAGCCAAGGAAAGCCATTAAAGGGCAAGCAATGGCGGATTTTGTAGCAGAATTCTCAGACTTTCCCCAGGAGGAGGTGATAGCACTGTCAGGAAAGCCCTGGGTATTGTTTACCGATGGGTCGTCCTGCCGAATAGGCGGAGGCCTGGGGATACATTTACTGAGCCCCGATGGCCAGGAGTAGTATTACATGGTCACACTGGCATTCAAAGTAACGAACAATGAAGCTGAGTATGAAGTGTTGATAACAGGTTTGTCTGTGGCCGCCCAGATCAGGGCAACCGAAGTAGACGCCAGGTCAGATTCACAGGTAGTAGCAAATCAAGTTTTGGGCCTGTTCGCTGCAAAGGGTGAGAAGTTGAAGAAATGTCTAGCACGAGTTTGGGAGATACGCGACCTCTTCTCATACTTCGCTATAACTCAAATACCAAGGGCGAACAACGAGATCACAGACATGTTGGCACGAGCGGCTTCAGGAGGGGAGGAGTTACCCCTACCATGGCCAGTTGAGAGAAGGGTTGTCAAGGTCCCAGCTGTGGGCGTCGAAATAGGAGTTCTGGGGTCAAGTACCCGAGACTGCGCGAGCAGTATAGTGGAGTACTTGGATGGAGGAAAATTGCCGGAAGCAAGGAGAAAGGCAAGAAAGATAAAGAAAAGGGTGGCTAGGTTCTTACTCATCGATGGGATCCTTTATAAAAGAGGCTTCTCTATTCCTTTATTGTGATGCATCTCCGCACAAGAAGCATAGTATGTCCTGGCTAAGATACATGAAGGGATATGTAGAAACCACAGTGGGGGAAGAACCTTGGCTAGGAAAGCGGCCCGGGTAGGATATTACTGGCCTAATACTCTAAGGGATGCGCGGGAGTTCGCTAAAAGATGTGCAAAATGCCAGTTACACACCTATATTGCATGCCCTTCTGGAAGAATTAGCATCAGTAACAGCGCCGTGGCCATTCGCCCAGTGGGGGGTGTATCTGGTGGGACCCTTCCCGCCAGGAAAAGGCGGTGTTAAATTCATGATAGTCGCCGTCGACTATTTTACAAAATGGATAGAAGCAGAGCCGTTAGCAACAATCACAGACAAGGCCGTGACAAAATTCTTGTGGAAGAATGTCATCTGTAGGTTTGGGATTCCCCACAATATTATAACTGATAATGGGTGCCAGTTCGACTCAGATCACTACAGAGAATGGTGCGTGGAGTTAAGGATCAAGGCAAAGTACTCCTCCCCAGGCCACCCCCAAGCAAATGGTCAAGCTGAGGAGATAAACAAGGCATTACTATCAATCTTCAAGAAAAAGGTCACAGAGAAGAAAGGGGATTGAGCGGACGAGCTACCAAGGGTACTCTGGGCGTACAGAACTACAGTAAAAACTCTGACGGGGGAATTCCCATTTACGCTAGCGTATGGATGCGAGGTTGTTACAGCAGTAGAAGTAAGGCTGCCAACCTACAGAACGAGCCATTTCTCGGGAACCCGGAACGACAAAAAGATAGAAGAATACCTCGACTTACTTGAAGAAGAAAGAGATATAGCCGAGGCTCAAATGTTGCAAGAAAAGAGAAAAACTGCGCAATACTTCAACAAAAGAGTAAGGCCCAGGACCTTTAAAGTGGGCGACCTGGTTTTGAAGAAAAGTGGGGTAACTACCAAAGGCAGGGAAAAATGGGATCCCGATGGGAAGGTCCTTATCTAGTAATAGCCAATAACCGACCTGGATCGTACAGATTGAAAGACAGCGAGGGTAAGGAACTACCGCACCCAGGGAACGCAGAGCATTTGAAGAATTGTTTTCAATAATTCTTGTAGTACTTATTGATTTAAACATTCCTTATCTTTATTTTTGTCTAAATATTTGCGACATCGCTATTTAAGAATATATTCCGTTTTGTTCATTAAAAGTTATGTACAAAGGCAAAACGTTAAACACCAAAAAGGGTGAGAAAGGTCAGGGACCGCTCAACCTTAAACACCAAAAACAAGCCTCAGAAGCTTGTGGTGCTATGAAAAAATGGCGTGTAAGTCCTCAGACCACGCTGACCCTAAACACCTAAAACAAGTCTTAGCAGCTTGTGGTGCCATAAAAAAAAAGCGCGTAGGTCCTCAGACCACGCTGACCCTAAACACAAAAAACAAGCCTTAGCAGCTTGTGGTGCCATGAAAAAAATGGCGCATAGGTCCTTAGACTACGCCGACCCTAAACACAAAAAACACGCCTCAGAAGCTTGTGGTGCCATAAAAAAGGGCACGTAGGTCCTCAAACCATGTCGACCCTAAACACCAGAAACAAGTTTTAGCAGCTTGTGGTGCCATAAAAAAAAAGGGAGCGTAAGTCTTCAGACCATGCCGACCCTAAATACCAAAAACAAGCCTTAGCAGCTTGTAGTGCCATAAAAAAAAAGAGCGCGTAGGTCCTCAGGCCACGCCTACCCTAAACACCAAAAACAAGCCTCAGAAGATTGTGGTGCCATGAAAAAAGGGCTCTTAGCTCCTCAGACCACGCCGACCCTAAACACCTAAAACAAGCCTTAGTAGCTTGTGATAGTGGTGTATGCCGACCCGACCCGAAGGGAGATTTGGTAGTGTAAACGGCGTCATTTGACACATTAGGCGGTTAATGGGTAATTGCCTGACTAGGTTTGTTTCAAACGGTTAGTAACTGGAATTACCCGATTCCGACCCATATTTGTTTTGGTCCGGTTAATTTGCATCGAATCGGGTCGAAATTTCCGGGTCGGGTCGGGTTGCGGCTTAATTGTTCACCTCTAGCCCCTTAGACCACGCTGACCCTAAACACTTAAAACAAACCTTAGCATCTTATGGTGCCATTAAAAGAGGGCGCGTAGGTCCTCAGACCACGCTGACCCTGAACACTTAAAACAAGCCTTAGCATATTGTGATGCCATTAAAAGAGGGCGCGTAGGTCCTCAGACCACGCTAATCCTAAAACACCAAAGGCAAGCCTCAGAAGCTTGTGGTGCCGTCAAAAGGACAAGAAGTAAAAGAACACAATAGCCAAAGCGTTCAACAGAGCAAACAAAAGTCCAATGTTACAAATGTATAAAATATACCAAGACACAATAGTATTATCCACAGTCAGATACAAAAAAATGGGCTTAACAAAAAAGGAGGGGGGCGTTCAAGGGGCATCTTCGAGCGGGAAGGTTCGAGGCACGTTTGCAAAAATATTGGGCATCTCTTTCCGCCCGAACTCGTCAACCACTCGAAGGAAAGCTTCCTCAGGATAGAATAAATTCTGATCGAGAATCCTGAGGTTGGTGGCAGGATCAGCTAGAAGATGGTCCTTTAGCCTCACAATGCCGTATCCATACCCATAAGCAAATGCATCAACCCTTGTAGAAGGGACATGGGCCAACCGATCGCGAAGCTATGTGACCTCCTCCTGGGCAGCAGTCAGCTCCCCTTCCTTCTCAGATAGACTCTACTGACTGGCTCTAAGGGCCAAGTTTGCCTCTCGAAGACTCTCCTCGAAGGACCTGTAGCTATTTTGAGAACGGACCAGGTCTCCACAAAGAGAGGACAGTGCGTCATTGCGGGCGGCAAGCTCAGAATTTATATGAGAACTCTCAGCCTTAAGACTCTCTTGAGCCTCTGAAAGTTGCCGCCTAGCAGAATCCCTCTCCGAAAGGAGAATTGACGAGGTGAAGTCAACCTTGGCCTTGGCCTTGTTTGCTAGGCGGACTGCTTCACGTAGCGCGAGGAGTTCAGCCTCGTGTATCTCCAGATCACCTTGCAAAGAATGGGAGTAGCCCTCAGATTACTCCAGTAGGATTTTCAGCTCCTCCCTATCCTCGGCCACAACAGCCAATTCAACCCTTTCAGCCCGCCATCTCTCCAAGGCACTTTTGGCTATGTAGCACAACTGGCGACGCTCCTTGACCTCCTCCTCTAGACGGAGACGGTCAGCAACAATCCATGCCGCCAAGTCATTGATCCCCTGCGAAAACCAGACAACCAACATAAAGAGAGGCAAAGATACAAAATAAGTGTATACAAAAAGGGACAAAAAGCATAGTACCTCAGAAAGCCAGTTTTTTAAACGGTTAGCCATCCAGGCAGTGGCCTCTGCCTGGGAGTGGACGACTGTTGAAGAACCGCCACCACTAGCATCCTCCCTCACAATCTCGCCAGGGGCTGGAAAGCTTTCTCCCTCAGGCCTCACAGGCGAAGCCATTGTCCTCCCTGATTGTAGAAGAAAAAATTGGCTAGGATTAGATGACTAAATGATAAGATTTATTTTATCATTATTTGATTATATTTGGATGAATGTAAAATAAGAGATGACTTTATCTTTAATAACATTGAGTTTATCTAGATGTTTATTAGGTTGTTTAGATAAGTCAATTACATGAATTTCGAATCCATAAAAGTCTGAAATTATCAAGACGTGAAACTGAACATAGATAAGAAACTACAGTGAAGAGTTATCGTGAACTGTCAGCAACCCGTTAGGAAGCGTTCTCACGACTGTCTCTACTCGTCAGCAGAATCCTACTGTTACTAGAACTCTTTCCAGACTTTCTATTTGAAGGGATTCGGTTCTGTATCTTTTGAGAGACTTTGAGCCACAAATTTCAGAGAATATATTCTAAGCATTTATGAGAGAAAATTCACTTGAGAATTTTCATTGAGTTTTTCATCTCTTCTTGAGTGTGATCATGCTTTGAGTGTGAAGGAACATCAATTAGATTTCAGCCTCTAGAGTTCTAGAAGGGAAGTCAACATTTGAAGATCATCAGATGTTCTGGCTGCTACTGCGGTAGAAAACAAACAGGTCATTTTTCTAAGCAAGTAAAAGAGTCGAATTGCAAAGGTTTTGTAATTGATTATTGCTTGTAATTGTTCTTCAAATAATAAGATTGACTTTCTTGGATTTGGATACCCCGTAAGGTTTTACCTTTAAAGAGTTCTTTAAAGGGTTTCCCTTCGTAACCAATCATTGTGTTTTACAAAGTTGATTATTTATTTTAAAGTATTTTATTCGTTTTATAATCTTGATAATTGAGATCTAACATTTTTGTTCAGGAAAATTGGTAGACAATTTTGTAGTCCACAGAGGTACGTTGGAAATTTCAATTGGCATCAGAGATAGGTTCATTCATTCGAGTGTGATCTGTGCCCTTATAGATCATTTCAACGTCATTATACGTCCCACCATACTTCAATGGGGAAAACTATGCTTATTGAAAAGTTCGTATTAGGGCTTTTCTAAAGTCTTTGGATGAACGTGTATGGCATTTGGTTGAACGAGGATGGACTAAATCCGAGACATCTATAGATGCTTGGACAAAAGATAAAATCAGCAAGTACAGTTTGAATAGCAAAGGAATTAACGCTATTTTCATGGTGGTATCCCTCGAAGAATTTAAAAGAATATCCATATGTGAGATTGCTAAAGAAGCTTGAGATATTTTGGAGGTTACACATGAAAGCACAAGATTAGTAAAAAATTCGAAATTGCAGACGTTAACCTCAAAATTTGAAGAGATTAAAATGTTGGAAGATGAAAATTTTAATGATTTTTATGCTGAACTAAATCATATTGTGAATTACAAGTTTAATCTCGGCAAGAAGGTGGAGGATTCAAGGATCATGAGGAAGATTCTAAGATATTTACCTGAAATATTTTGACCCAAAGTTACAGCTATTGAAGAAAGTAAAGATCTGGATGTAACAAGGGTAGAAGAACTGGTAGGTTCTTTACAAACGTATGAATCTTCACTTCCTCAAGTAAGAAAAGGTAAGTCCATTGCCTTAAAAACTATAGAAGAAAATCATGAGAATTTTTCTGATGAAGAAAGTCTAAATGATGAGGAGATTACTTTGCTTGCGAGAAAATTCAGAAAATTTATGTTTAATGAAAAGGAGAGTGGTAAACAAAAACGAGGAAAAAATATTTTTGTTAAGAAAAACGAATCTGAAAATTGGAAGAAAGAAAAAACTGAAAAAAGGATAAGGTACAGTGTCATGAATGTTCTGGATATTGTCATATAAGAATTGAGTGTCCAAATTTCAAGAAAATAAAGAAAAAACGTTGAATGTCACACTTAATGATAATTCAGAGTCTGAAAGTTCAAACTCATCTTTTGATGGCGAAAAATCTTTTATGACTTTCTCTACTATTGTGAATGATTTTCTTGAAATTACACTAATAAAATCTGAAAGTAGTTGTGATTATAGTGATTTGGACGTATCACTTGTTGATGCTGATCAAGAACTGAGTTTATAGGAAGCTTAAAATGATGTATGTGAAGAAGTGATCAAATTAAAGAAATTCAATAAGAAGCTGTACAAGAAATTCACTAAAATGGAGAGTGAGAAAAATAACATGTCTGAGGTATTAAAAATTTCTTATATTGAAATAGGAAGATTAAGGGATCAAAAAATTGCACTAGAAAAGGAATTGAAAAAGGTTCAAGAAAAAACAACAACACAGAAATTAGAAGAGATGTTGAGTTTTAAAAAATCTAGTTGTGATTGCACGGGTTTGGGGTATCTGACTTCCCAAGGTATGGAACTTAAAAACTCATCATCCACTGCCACCTCATCAAAAGATATCATTTTTGTTAAAGGAAGTCAAGATGAGAAAGCTCCAAAGAAGACCGCGTCTAAAACTCATGTTCCAAGACCTTCACATGATAGATCAATGACAAAGAAGCCCAATCAAGGTAAGTCCAAAGGTAAGTTTATTCCTCCTACTTGTCATTATTGTGGTGTTGTTGATCATATAAGACCAAATTGCTTTAACTTGAATAAAGTGAAGAAAAATGGAGGTGAAAGAAATCTAAAGAGGAAAAGAAGGAGTCTAGAGAATCAAGTTTGTGATATGAGTCAACAAATCAATTTTTTAAGTCTCAAACTTGGTGAACTAACAGATTTTTGCTTTCAAAATAAAGAAAAGATCATATAAAGTGATGTTGATAAAAAGAATAGGCCAAAATTTAAAGCAAAGTGGGTGGCAAAAGAAGATGCCATGTCACATTAATTAATATGACTACTTGCATATTCTTACATTCTTTATATTATTGCATTAGTCTAGGACATGCATTTTATTTTGCTTTTATGTTTATTTTTTTTCAGTTTTAAATAAGAAAAGTATAATATAATTTTTTTTTTTTTTTGGTTTGGTTCAAAACTTTTCTTTAAAGAAAGTGCATGCTTGATATGTCAAAATTTGAGCATTTGTGTTCTCACTTAATAAATTCCTGAACTTATGCATCTCTCTACTTTGTGCAATTCACTTTGTGCATACTAACCCTATGGATTATCTTGGCAAAAGTTCATTTTCAATGTACAGTGAGGAACTTATGTGTATGTATTTTATAATTAAAGTTCACATTATTTAATGATATGCTCATCAAAGAGGGAGTTCATGCCTTGAATTGACTAATACTAGTTGAACATAGTACATAAATAAAGAGATCTCCTCTTGCCAAACACAAAGAGTTTATCCATATAGAAAAAGTCGATGTTAATTCATTGCGAAAAAAGACAAACACCCTACACGGATCTACCACCTTAAGTTCTTACAGAAAAAAGCCTTGCTCTAATCATTATGGAAAAAGATGAGCAACAAACATGAACACAAAAAGGGGGTGTACAAACTAGTGTTTGGAGGAGATGCTCATATATCTAGGCCCTAGCATAAAGTTTGACTTTTAAGGTAAAACAACAAACTCTTGTGAGCATCTATAAGAAGCAATCATTCATAAGTAAAGGTATCAAAAATATATTGAATAAATGAGTTCATAAAAATGCTATGGTATAAGTATACTCACTCACACACTCACATGAACTTTGACATTGATGATGTTATGAGGAGTGAATATCCATAATGATTGTTGCAAATAAGAGGGTGTACTCTATTGAATTTGTTTTGTGAGTTACACTATGTTTGAACTAAGATGCATTTAGGCATATTACTTGCCCTACTGCTTTTTCATATATTTATATATAAAAAATAATTAAATTTTTTTTGTTATTTTTATTTTTTTCTAATATCTATTTATTTTGGTTTCTATAAAATAAATACAAAAATAAAAATATAAAGTTTTTTTTTGTCAGTTTAAGATATGTGCCTAAGTCTGAGTATTGGACTCTTACGCTATTCTTGTAGTAGTCCCAGTAGGACTCTCTAATTTCTAGCACGTGCATAGACTCACGGCACTTATGTGCCTTAAGTTTTTTTCCCTTGCCTTGTGTCGCATACATGCCCAGCCCTTTCACACCTTTTTTGCACGACATCCATCTCACTCACACATTTCCCCCTCTTTTGAGACCCAACCGAATCCTTCATTCACTTATATCACTAGTTAGACTTTTGAAATTCTATAGATCATCCAGTTCTACTCATCTTTGCATCCTAATCAAGGTAAGACCTTTGTGATTTTTGGACTTCTCAAGTTTCTAGGGTTGGTATATATTTCAGCCGATTTATGAGGGGCTATTCATTATCTGTGATTTATTTGGCTGGGTTGCGTTGAAATCACTATGGTTGCTCAGTTGAGTATTTTGTTTGCATGTATTGAGGATGATTTTTGAGTGGGTCCTTAGCCTTTGTCATTCGGTTTTCATAGAATGCCCACCAAGTGTTTGTTTTTTTGTCTCAACCAAGTTGTCTCAATCATTTGCTCATTATTTAACATCCATTCATACTCATACATCATGTGCATTTAATCCATGAAAACTTGATATACATGGGAGTTGTTCATCATGTCTTTTTTAGTATCTTCATCTTGGCACACATAAGTGATATTTATTCTATTTTGTGTCTTGTCAGATTAGTGACAAAAAGGGGGAGTATTGGAAGAGCAAATTGGAATATTTTGATATTGTGAAATTTAGGGGGAGTTTAATGAATTTGTTGAAAATAAAAAGGGGGAGTAGTAGAATATTGAGGGGGAGAACTAACCTTTAATTATTATTGAGACTAGTTTCAAGGAATGTTCTATGTCATTACTTTTCATTACTGTATTAAGATTTTTTTCACGAGATCTTGGTTTGCTAGTTGTTTTTGTCTTAGGTACACACTACATTCATCAAGTTGGTTTTATGACTGATCCGCCAAATGGAAGATCGTAGATGCAAGACATTCATCAAATTGGTTTTGTCACCAATCCGCCAAAGGAGGAGATTGTAAAAAAAAAAATTGGCTAGGATTAGATGACTAAATGATAAAGTTTATGTTATCATTATTTGATTAAATTTGGATGAATGTAAAATAAGAGATGATTTTATCTTTAACAACATTGAGTTTATCTAGATGTTTATTAGGCTGTTTAGATAAGTCAGTTACATGAATTTTGAATCCATAAGAGTCTGAAATTATCAAGACCCGAAACTGAACACAGATAAGAAACTACAATGAAGAGTTATCGCGAAATGTTAGAAACCTGTCAGGAAGCGTTCTTGCGACTGTCTCTACCCGTCAGCAGAATCCTACTGTGACTAGAACTCTTTCCAGACTTTCTATTTAAAGGGATTCGGTTATGTATTTTTTAAGGGACTTTGAGTCATGAATTTCAGAGAATATATTTTTGAGCATTTATAAGAGAAAATTCACTAGAGAATTTTCATTGAGTTTTTCATCTCTTCTTGAGTGTGATAATGCTTTGAGTGTGAAGGAACATCGATTGGATTTCAGCTTCTGGAGTTACAGAAGGGAAGTCAACATTTGAAGATCATCAGAGGTTTTGGTTGCTACTGCGGTAGAAGACAAACAGGTTGTTTGTCTAGGCAAGTAAAAGAGTTGAATTGCAAAGGTTTTGTAATTGGTTATTATTTGTAATTGTTCTTCAAATAATAAGATTGACTTTCTTGGGTTTGGCTGCCTCGTAGGGTTTTACCTTTAAAAAGTTCTTTAAAAGGTTTCCCTTTGTAACCAATCGTTGTGTCTTACAAAGTTGATTATTTATTTTAAAGTATTTTATTCGTTTTATAATCTTGATAATTGAGATCTAACCTATTTGTTTAAGGAAATTGGTAGACAATTTTATGGTCCACATGGGTACATTGGGAATTTCACCGATGAATCAACCAGTGCAAAGGGGGTAGAGGAGGTGATGGTTGAGCTAAATCAGCATCACGGAGGTGGGCATCCTCCTTCAAAAAATTTGCCCACTCCTCCTCAAGGAAGGATTCATTATCCTTGCCAAAATAGGAGGCGTGGGTAGGAGGAAAAGAGAGCCTAGGCTCGCTACCAACTGTCGAAAGGTACTTTTCCCCAGAGACGGTATCTGGTAAGCTCTCAGTGGAAGTTTGACGTAGATCAACCTCGCCGCCTGTTCCAATCGGGCGTGGAAGGACATCCCTTGTGGCACCTTCTATCCCATCCACAGGTAATGCGCCTGGCATTTCCCTGAGGCCACCTGTGGGCAAAACTATGGTCGCCTTGGTAGGGGCAGCAGTAGAAGAAGGGGGTGAACAAGCTCCCGCTGAAGTGATTGCATTAAGATTAAGGGCCGCAACCACTCTGGCGCTCAGCTTGAACTGACTCACCCGCCCCGCCAACACAGGAAACTCAAACGCAGGGGCAGGTGTTGGGGCAAGCTATTGCCTCTTAAACACGGCCTGGGGGAGGCGGTCAGGCCAAAAAGGGCCAGGTCAACTAAGCTCTCCATGTCCTTCAGTCTCCGAGAACTTGGCGGAGACGGGGACGACAGTGGCAAGGAGGGCTTGGTGGTACTAGGCGTGGTAGAACCCTGGCTATGGCTCTCCCCTGATGATACTATAAGGACCTCCGGTTGGGACAATAGAGACTCAGCGGCGGCCAGCTACGAAGACTCCTGAGAGGGAGTGCCCTCCTGTGGCATCAAGACCTAGGGGTGCTAGAATCTCCTGTAGAGCAAAAGAAGGCGGAGAGGAATTTCCAGAGTGAGCTTTCTTTTGGCGACCGCCTACTTCGTTCTTCTTCTTGGTTCTTTTCTCTCTCTTCTCGGCGGCCACCTCCTTTTCTCCATCATTTTTCTTTTTGCTTCTTTTTGGCGGCCTCTTCCTCCTCCCCCCTTCCGAAAGCTTCTTCCGCTTAGAGGATTTAGACCTCGCAGTTTTCTCAGTGGGTTTTGGCAGGGGAGGAGGAATGGTGTCTGTAATCATGAGTCGCGCCCTTGAACAAAAGACAGGTTGGGAGACTTCAAGAACAGATCAATGTGGTGGTCAGCAACTTGTCAGTCCAGAGCGCCTCTGGATTGGCTTTGGCCCAAGAATCAGCTGTCATGATTCGAGCCAATTCAGGACGCGACAGAGGCGGCATCTTAAGCCATAGATTCTTCTCGTCAGGCAGAGGGTGCCAAATCCTTTTAATTGGAAAATCACGGAAAACTTCTTCCATGCCAGGGTATTTCCAACCTTGGCCGGAGATATAAAAGAACCTAATGGTCCACGCCTTGGCATTGAAGTGGCAAGTCTCAAACCGGGCCAACGTTTACCCATCATCTTTTCTACAGAAGTTGAGAACGTTGCCTTTGAAAGCTTCCCTCAGGTTATAGAACGACAAAAATTCCCGAGCGATCAGATCAGGATACGGGTCCCCAAGAGGTTCCAAAGCCATACGAAACACAATGCAGTCGCAGAGATATGTCCTCAACGCGTAAGGGTGTAATTGAGAGGGAGCAATATTAAAAAGGTCCAAAAGGTCGCGAACAGGGCGGCAGAAGGGGAGCCTCAACCCGTTCTGCAAAAGAGAAATAGTGATAGCCACTCTAGGGGTGAAGCCCTCGCTATCACAAATTCTGTGTTCAGGGAGGCTTAAGACAATAGTCGCAGGAATACAAAAGTCTTCCCCAAATCTTGGGAAAATGTATCTCTCGGAGACCTGAACACCATTGGTGCCCAGCGAAAACTGTGCCCTCAGGGATCGCAAAGGGACTTTCGGAAACCTCGCCTTCAACTTAAGAAGTCATTGAAGTCATTGGGAAAAGGATAGCAAGGAAAGAGCAAGATGAGCAAAGAGCAAAGATAGGAATGAAGAAGCAGAGAGTGTAACAGGGGAAGCAATGAGAGACAGCGAAAAAATGAAGTTTTGAAGGGTAGTGATATGTAAACGTCCAAACGGAAAGAAAAAGTAACTCAACAAGAAGACTAACCGGCGCAAATAAACTGTCTGTCTTATCTGCCACAATAGCGGGAAATGATATCAAATCTGTGGTTCTTCGTAACAAAATCTATATGGGGGGAAGGAAAGAATGTAAAACGGCCAGAGGGCGTGAAGGTCGTGGGTTGTTTGGGCCCATGACCATGTCTACATATTTTCCAAGTACCCAAGCCCATGCAATCACACCCAGTACTTTCACAGCAATAAGATTGGTCGAAAATAAATTCCATCTACCAAAAGGCGAATAGAATTGGCAGGGTAGTTGGAGGGACCATTCCAACCAGAGGGCCCTAGAACATGTAAAAAAGGCCCATAATACATTAAAAATCAAGAAGCCCAGAGTATTGAATAAGAAAGGAATCGTCTATATACTCCGTTTTCTTCTTTCACGTCTTCTGCTATGCCATTTAACTAAGCCTACATTTTTTGAAAAGCCCAATAGGCTTAAATGGAGGTGATCAATGAGTAATGGCCCAAACAAAGAAAATTTAGAGAGAGAGAGCATATTAGGTGATAACACTGAAGGGATTAATAGGAGCTGAATAACCTTAGTATGGAAACATGCTTCATTTATTTATTATCATTAGTTTTTTGTGGGCATTATACACCACATTATGATATTATCTAATGGTCTAAATACATTGTAATAAGAGAGTAAAAGACTATAAAGAATATAACAAACTAGGATCATTGAGAAAAAGTTTCCCAGTTCAAACTTCCAGGATGTTACAACCTCACAACCAGTTTTTTCCCAAATGCTTTCTACCTAGGCTTGATGACTGGCATGACTTCACTAACAAGGTTGCTTCCAGATACATCTGATGACACATAAGGATACTTCACTCTAGAGGATGATGACGACGATGGTGGTGGAGTCACAACTTTTGCCACATTTGTGAACATGTGATCTGCTGTTATGGCATCAGCCTCCGGCATCCTACTGCATATGCTTTCAAGTTCTCGAACCACCTCGGCCATTGAAGGTCGTGCATCTGTCTCTTCTTGGCAACACTTGAGGGCCAAGGTAAAAAACTTCACTACACTTTCAAAAGGATAAGACCCCATCCGCCCATCAATGATCGAAAAGATCATACTAGATTGATATGCAACATTAACCTGAAAAGGATGAAAACTATTTCCATAAAAAATGTACATATAACAGACTATTATATTAGACACTGCAGGGCATCTAAAATGTTATGTTCCATAATAAAATACTGACCACATGCAAGATATTTGACTCTAGCATGCAAGATATTAAGAAGTATAGGGTTTGACAGAGGTCTCACTCAAGGCTGAAGGTAACTATTGTTTAAGAAATTCATGTCTGCTGACTTATTGAAGCTGAAACTGAAACTTGAAAAGGAGGATATCCCTCACAAGTAATTATAACTATATAAAATGAGAGAGAGAGAGAGAGGAGAGAGAGAGAGAGAGAGAGAGAGAGAGAGAGAGAGAGAGAGAGAGAGAGAGAGAGAGAGAGAGAGAGAGAGAGAGAGAGAGAGAGAGAGAGAGAGAGAGAGAGAGAGAGAGAGAGAGAGAGAGAGTAAAAGCTGCTTCATTATTTTTTATGCTGTAAGAATAACATAAATTACAGAACAACAATTTCACCTCTCTAACAATGTTTTTGCCATGTGAGATTGGCTGCATCCCAGTCAGGAGTTCTAGAAAAACAACACCAAGACTATAAACATCACTTTTGTCTGTCAGCTTATGAGTTAAGAAGTACTCTGGATCTAGGTAGCCCTGCAAAGTTATAACAAAGAATGAGAAGATAAAGAAATAGATACAAGTTACTTTCATCTCTTACGGCATACCATTAAGCCTTTCATCTAGTTTAGGCTCCACTTCTTTCATTTTAAAAATAGAGATATTGATGCAAATTGTTGTATAAAACTATAACTTCAACTTATGCAAAAGATCAAATTCTCTTTCCTGAATATCATCTATACAAGTCTTACTGGTGTTCCCCTCACAACTGTGGATACATAAGTAGGAACGGTCCCTTCAACATCTGCAACTGGGGCAAGTCGTGAAAGTCCAAAATCAGCAACTTTTGCTGTGTACTTAGAGTCCAATAAAATATTGCTAGCCTTTATATCTCGGTGAAATATCGGAGGATTAGCATCTGTATGCAGGTAGAGGATGCCCTTAGCTGAACCCAGGGCAATTCTCAATCTCATAGCAAAATTCAGAGGATGTTTAGCCTTGGCTGTGTTGTTTTACACACATAAACAATCAATTAGCCCATTTGTAAACAAAGACTGAGAAAAGAAAAGGCTGTTCTGTTTAGCTTTTAAAGAAAAAGACATAAAAGAGAGAGGTGGGGGGAAGTGTGCTGTTGCAAATCCTATATTGCAGTTTTCACTTGCATTCATATGCAATGAACAGCACTCAATGGTGAAAATCAAGAAAAGTAAAACTTAAGGATTATAAGGATTACCAGAAAGGTTATCCCGTAGAGTACCATTTGACATAAACTCATAGACCAACATCTGCATACACAACAATACTCAGATGAAGCCTTTCCCAAAGGTAGTTACGTAAAATTGAAATTATTTTTTGGTACGATTGCTTTGGTTAATTGTAAAATGAGTTGTAAAGGAGTTGTAGGTGTACCATTATCATTCTAATAAAACCAAATTCTATATTTCTTTAAGTTTCCTAAAAGATAAAAAGATTCTTATATTTTTGGATAGTTTAGGGTTGTCTGAAAATTTTAAATTTGGAAAATAATTTTTATAAACTTTTCAAAGGTATAAAAAAATGACTTTTTTGGGTCAGCGCACCCAGACCCGCCATTGGTTGGAAAGAATTATCTCCTCATTGATTCAGAACAAGATTAATAAATACTCTAAATTATTGATTTTCTTTCGATATCATTCGCAGTTGAGATAAAAAGATAAGAAAAGGCACCTGTTCGCATTCTTCGTCACAATATCCAACTAAAGACACAAGGTTTCGATGATGTAACCGTGACAACAATTCTATCTCTGTCAAGAACTCCTTCTCACCCTGCAAGGATCCCTCTTGTGCACGTTTTATGGCCACTACTGAACCATCAACCAGAATTCCTTTATAAACTTTTCCATACCCTCCTTGGCCAGTCACAGTGGAGCTGTTAAAATTGTTTGTAGCCGTAGCCAATTCTCCATAAGTGAAAGACTTCACACCATCAATTTTCATGGAGGCCTTAGATGCTGCATATTAAATAAAGGTCAAAAGTTGAAAATGAAAGCACGGTGATAGGCACTGCATATAAAGATGTTGTGCCCATTGTTTAAAAATGATCGATACAGTTATGAATCAAACTTTTCATTCATATTTCCAAGATTCAGATAGTTTGAGTACAAGTGCAAATACAGATGTGATAACAATGTACACAAGAAAACTTAAGAGCATGTTACAGGTCCTCAAAACAAGTGAATGTAATCCAATAACCAATTCTTAGGCAAAGTAAAAACCCCATTGATAAGATTACATACTATCCTGAGATATTTCTTACTAGAGCAGAACAGAATGCTGAATTTGAAGCTCATAAACATTGACTCTTTAAAACCCTTTTTAGGATTTGACAAGATTCAATGAGCATACATGTAAAAAATGAACTCATTCATACCAAAGGGCCTCGTTCAGATGGGTCTTTACTACAGTTTTTTTTTTTCCTTCATTTTGTGATTCGACTTCATTCACTGCTCTGATATATGAGGTGTAACCTAATTCCCATATTCAAAAATTCAATAAAATAGGAGGGGAAACACGTATCACATCCCTCTGATAATTCAATGAACAAATGATGACTGGAAAACCAAACAAATCCGCATCCCAAATCAACAAGGATGGGCCATACAATTTCACTCATCAACTTTTGCTAACGAAAGAAACAGTTGGTCAAGCTCTTAATTACTGTATGAATTAACATCAAGCATTAAGACAGCTTTTGTAACATATCAATAACTAACAAGAAAAACAGTAAAATAAATAGTGCTATCATGGGGTTGAGCAGCCTCGAGCCCATTTGGCCAAGCTTATTTTGAGCTGTGCACTGAGCTTGTCAGGGATTTTAGAATGGTTTTAAGTTTAGGCTGAAGTCAGGCCGCTCTGAAGTTAGCAGAATCAATTTATCCTTAGACCAAAATAGGTTTATCGTATATGTATGAATTATCGGAAATTTTATACACACATACACACTGCTAAAGGAAATGGACTCTGCCTTTGATCATATATTTTTCATGTATATAAGAAACTTTAAAGTGATGGCTACAATGAGAGAGGTTTTGTACAGAGAATATTCTAGCCTAGGTAAGGTTTGTTACAAGAGGGGTGACATGCACGCTGCTCATGCAGACAAGGTGAAACCGTCTTCAGTGGGAAAAAGACTGTTTTCATTATGGTGTATCATTCGGGCTTCATGTGCAAGCAGGTGGCTAAGAATTTCATTTGGAGAAATAGGAGTGACGCGGGAAGTAACAGTGGTAACAAGGCCGTCATATTCAGGTCCAAAACCAGCAAGAAGATAAGGAACAAAATCTTCAGGGGGTAAGGGATGTCCTGCGGCAGCCATGGTATCTGCTAAAATCTTATCATTACAAAAGTAAACTGAGATTGTATCGGTTCCTTTCTTGAGGGAGGCTAGTTTGAGTTGGGTCTAGAGAATTCGGGATTGAGAAGCAAAGGCATATGTGGACTCGAGAGAGAGCCATACTTCACGGGCAGAAGTACAGCCCACAACTTCAGCCATGATAGGTTCTGATAAGGAGGAGATGAGCACATGCATCACTAATTGATCCTGCTCAATCCAGTTATCATATTCGGGGTTGGGAGCAACATTGTCAAGTTGGGATTTAGGGGCAGAGCAGGAGCCATCTACGTATTTGTACAAACGTTGTCCACGAAGATAAGGCACAAGCTGTACTTTCTATAGGAGATAATTTTATAGGGTGAGTTCGACATAAATGGTGAGGGAAGGATTAGGATTCGGAGGCTTGGGAGGCGCCATAGACGTTAGTCCTTTAGGCTCTTGATACCATGCTAAAGGAAATGGACTCTGCCTTTGATCATATATTTTTCATGTATATAAGAAACTTTACAGTGATGCCTTTTTATAGGAACGGCTACAATGAGAGAGGTTTTGTACAGACAATATTCTAGCCTAGGTAAGGTTTGTTACAAGAGGGGTGACATGCACGCTGTGTTGTGCCTCCTACCTGTCCGAAAATCACACAAAACAATTTTAAAGTGGTTCAGCAAATTGCCTACGTCCACTGGAACCTCTTTTATAGAATTTGTACAAGATTTACAAAAATCTTCAAATTCTCAATTCTCTCCCTCACGTCCCTCTTTCTTTCTCTTCTCCCACTGCCCTTGATCTCTCACCGCAGTGAGGATGATTTAATCTTCACAAATCGTCTTCTTTTATAAGAGAAATCATGGGGGACAAATAGCCACCCTTCTTGACCAAGTGAGCCTCCAATGGTGAGTGGGTGGGTGAGTGGTTGGTGGCTGCAGTTGGTGCCTTATACAACAAAGAACAAAACGGTGCATGTGCAGCCCTTCATACTTGGGTTGATTCAACAATCACCCCCTTCATCCAAGTATGCCATACTAGGCTGCTTGCAAACTGATTTATTCTTCTAATAAATGCACCTCTTTCTTTGACATGAGAGATTTATGCTATCGAATACGCTCCAATGCATCTGCAGGTACGTCTTCAAATGGATGTCCAAATGCTTCTCCAAATGCATCTTCAAATGCATTAGCATTGTCTACATCCACGGAGCTTGCAAGGGTTTTTCTTCAGAGGAGATTTACAAGTGCTTCACTGCACAATCTCAACTCTCTAGGATTCTTCTTTCACTCGAGTCCATGAGTCCGCACTCATGTACACCTTGAGCAAACTGAGCTTCACTCGAGCCACAACCGAGCGAACAATCTACCTGGTGCCTTTACAGCTTTCAAACCAGGCTCCATAATCCTACAATCACACCAATCTCCAACTTGGAGACTGATTTTCAACATACTAGCCTCTATCTCCAGCATGATCCCTTATCATCTATACAATTTTACAGCTCATGTCTTCAAGTCAGAAGACTAACTAAAGTGATGCATAACTTTAGTTCATCACGTACAGTGCCCTTAATTAACACATACATACAGGGCAACACATCTCCCACTGCACTAGGAATCAATGGTCTCGCACGGACCTTGACACATATCAGAGAACCTATTGCTGAGGTCTTCATCTCCGACTTGACTGACTCATCATCCTGCTGCTGTCTTCAGTCGCATGTGCCCATCTTGTGTGCAGTTTCTGACTTGCATAATCTTCCTTCTTGCAAGATTTCTTCATACCGTAGTTCACTACCTTCATTCAGCAGGATATAGTTTAAGGTAGTAACCACCATGGAAGTCTGATCGTCTTGGCAGCCATGTGATCATCAATTTTAGGTGTAGACATCCATGGAACATCTGACGTTTTGCTCCCATCTCTCACACCTTTGCTTCATGTCGTGGTCTAGGGAGATTTCTTCATGTCCTTATCTAATTCACACGACTATTACCACAAGCCAAGACAAATGAATCATTCGTGACCTTCCATGTCTTTCTGAGAAAATACTACTGAATGACTATTGTCTTCAAGCTGTCTTTAACAGCATTGTGCACTGCAAGAAATGCAACACCATGTATTTCTTCAGTCACCATATTCACAGCATCATTCACAATTTTCTCCTGATTTTAGCAGTCTCTTGTGGCCTGTCTTGCCACAATTTCTAGCGAGTCATCTGTTGTCCAGATCTTGACTTGCCTCTATCCTTACTATCAACATTTAGGACCAACAACTCTAGATCTTGCCAGAATCTCTTCTGCGCACCTCCTCATCTAGGATAAGATCTCTTACATTAAGAAACTTCAACTTTGACTTCTTTTCAGAATTACTCATAGCCATTCTCATGAGCTCCCAACTTTTTGACCGCAACGCCAAATACTATTGGGCAACAATAGTACCTTCTGCCTTTTCTGAAGTTGAACAATTTCTTCATCAGCACTTTGTTATTTGCAACTGGCTTTTTAAAGAAAGCCACAATGAGATCCGATGCGGTTCTCCTCTTAATAACAATATGCTCCATGAGTTGTATGACTGCAAAAAACCTGCTGATATAACAAGTTAATCAGCATCGTCCAATGATCTGAAATTTGCTCCATCAAATTTCACGATCCCAACTGACTTAAATCAAACCCAAACGAACTGAGTCTATCTCGACTCCAACTGACTACGATTAACCCCAAAATAAATGAGTCCATCATGACTCCGACTGGCTACGATCAAGCCCAAAACAAATGAGTCCATCATGACTCCGGCTGGCTACGATCAAGCCCACAACTGATTTGCAACTATGAACTGTTCAAATCGAAAGTACCGATGGTGAATCTCAACATTCCCACCGTACGGATGAGTCCGGAATGATGCAAATAGTTTGACATCACCATTTGATCATTGCAATTGGACTCCAACTGGCGTAGATCTAGCCCAAAATGATCTGCAACACATCGACAGTTCAGATCGACAGTATCGATGGTGAATCTCAACATTCCCACCATACCGATGAGTCCAGAATGATCCAAATAGTTGGAAAGCACTATTTGATCGTTGAAATCGGATTCCAAATGACTTAGATCTAGCCCAACATGATCTACAACTGATGGACGGTTCAGATCAAAAAGTACCGATGATGAATCTCAATATTCTAACCGTACGGATGAGTCCGAAATGATCCAAATAGTTAGAAACTATTATTTGATCGTTGAAATCGGACTCCGAATGACTTAGATCTAGCCCAAAATCGATCTGCAACATTTGGACGGTTCAGATCAGCCTTCTGCTACAGTAGCGCGTGGGAGCGCGTGCCTGAGCGTGGGGGTGCGTGGGAGAGTCTATTCCACGCGTCTTCTTCCTCCAGATGCGAGTGGGGGCGCGTGGGCGCGTGTCTCCCACTCGTCTTCTTCCTCTGACGCGATTTAGGCGCGTTTGTGCACTCTCCAACTTCCAGGAGCGCGTACAGGCTCCTCCGGCATCCGTTTTTGATGCCGTTTGCGGCAACGGATTCGTCTTGATGCGAAGAACATCACTGTGTGGTCAAAAGTTGATTTCGATCAACTTTATTTTTCTAGACAGTACGAAACCAAAGCTCTGATACCATTTGTTGTGCCTCCTACCTGTCCGAAAATCACACAAAACAATTTTAAAGTGGTTCAGCAAATTTCCTACGTCCACTGGAGCCTCTTTTATAGAATTTGTACAAGATTTACAAAAATCTTCAAATTCTCAATTCTCTCCCTCACGTCCCTCTTTCTTTCTCTTCTCCTACTGCCCTTGATCTCTCACCGCAGTGAGGATAATTTAATCTTCACAAATCGTCTCCTTTTATAGAAGAAATCATGGGGGACAAATAGCCACCCTTCTTGACCAAGTGAGCCTCCAATGGTGAGTGGGTGGGTGAGTGGTTGGTGGCTGCAGTTGGTGCCTTATACAACAAAGAACAAAACGGTGCATGTGCAGCCCTTCATACTTGGGTTGATTCAACACGCTGCTCATGCAGACGAGGTGAAACCGTTACATGATTCTACTAAAATCCTTTGGCTGTGATCCTTTTGCTATGGTGACCGTCTGCTCCTTAACACACACACATATTGCAGCTTATAAGTCAACAACTTTGTCACCAAAATTGTTAACATGGTAATAACTAGTTGTTCTTGAACCTAGAGATGGTCTCAGCCAATATAAAACCCAAGTCTTACAGTATGTTTCAGTAGACCTGCTTAATATGTTTCTAATCACAGCCCAGTCCAAACTTGGCGGAAACTTGTACAACAGAATTAGCTGAGGAAAGGTAAGATATTGAGCATTTCAGGCCAGGCTGAGGCCTTCCCACCTCAGGATAAGCTTGGACAAGCATCTCTCTGGCCTGATTAACAGGCCTAATTTGGGTGCAAAATAGAGACAATTGCAGAAACAGTGAGAAATATTACAAATCTACCTAAAAATCTGAACATCAGCTTAAAAAGAAAAAAAAAGAAAAAAAAGAAAAAAAAAAGATACTCACCACGACGTTTTCTTGAAATTGCA
Organism: Carya illinoinensis; assembly: GCF_018687715.1. Taxonomy (NCBI): domain Eukaryota; kingdom Viridiplantae; phylum Streptophyta; class Magnoliopsida; order Fagales; family Juglandaceae; genus Carya; species Carya illinoinensis. The sequence continues at coordinate 6,040,832 of NC_056764.1, forward strand.
CTGGTTTTCCTCACATGCCTTCTAAGTATCAGAAGAAAAACAACTGTGGACAATGTTACTGCACCTGCAATGGCCCCCAATACTATGCCAGCCAATGCGCCTTTGCTTAAAGAAGATCTTTGAGGGGTGGGAATTGCTGTGGGATTAGTAAATACTATGAGCATAAATTGACTCCAAACTATCCATCAATATTCACCTCAAATATGATCACATCAAAGGTGATAAGATATGACTGTGGCATAGTTTGCCTTTGAGTGGGGCCCAGTCATTAGTGATATATGGTGTGAATTTGGAGATGCCTTTCTGTTTAATATCAGACCATGTCTTAATCGACCATGCAAACTAAAAATCATCTTAAACAAGATGAAGCATTGCAGCTTTTTGTTTATGTGCTGAATCACAGAAGTGCAACCATATAACTAAGATGAAAGCATTGAACTGGAAAGATGAAGCCCATGTAACTCAGAGTGACAAGAATAGGCAAGCATTCTATGCACACAAAGACCAGTAACAGAGAATAATGCCATATGCTAAAAATATTTTTTAAAGTATAAAGTAATTTGATGGAATTCAGTAAGTGTTCTGGAGAATACATTCTTCAACCTTTTTTTTTTTTAAAGTTAAATAAATTTTATTAAAACAAATTAAATACGCGTAACCCAAGCATACAAGAACATTCTTCAACTTCTAAAACAAGCATCAATTCTAAATTCAGCAAAGATGTCAAAAAGGACTTCGGATAAGGGTTTCGAGACAAACCATCTTTGTAAACGTCCAGCAGAATGAGGTTCAGAAGTTCATAAGGTCCAAAGATGGGTGGTTGAGCAGGTATTTTCCATGATTCAAACAAGGTCACGAGTCGCTGGACCTCACTGTGATTGAAATGATTATCTACTGGAAAAAGCTTCAAGTACATTTTCAGTCGTGGTCCTTCTTCCCATTCAAATGAATCGATGTACAGTTGATGACGGACTAATTCTAGACCAGATGTCAAGGAGTCCTCAAACTCAAATCTGTACGGAAGGAAATCTGAGAATCCAGGACTTTTTAACCGATATCCAACAAGGAGAGGGGCAGCACAGGCACAACCATCAGATATGGGGGAATCTTCATAAGAGGGTGGACAAGAGCAAAGCAAAGTGTTATTTGTTGGACTCTGACTTTTACTTTCACCCTCACTTTTAGATCCACAAAACTGGACTAGGTTTGCATTCGAGCATAAGGGATTCCCTTGAAGCCTGGAAGTCAAGAATCAAAACATATCACATGATCATTATATCAATTGACTATATCTATTCCACCTAACAATACTTATAAAAAGATATCTATTCCCCCTGAAAACACTAAAACAAAAAAGAGCACATCTACACTCTTTTACCAAGTAGTCACCCTAATATGAGCATGGCCTTTATTACACATGAAGATCTACGTGCCATGAATTGGGACATTTAAATTAGGTAGCAAGTCTAGAAGCAAACCAGACAGTGACATTTGGAGGTAGATCAGTACTGCCTGTAATATTTGAAAGCTCATTGTTCTGCAACTCCCTGGAATATGGATGAGGCAGCATAGAAAATCCAGTAGGTTACAACTTTGAATGTCACAAGGGAGCATGTGAAAATCAGAACAAAGAAGCAACTTTATTTAAGAACAAGGCACTTGAGAACATGAATATGCACTTCCAAACAAAGACACTCTCAACCAAGGTAATAGTAACACTGTCATTCAGCTCTTACACGGTAAGGTTTTCCATTTTGTTCAAAGTCCTATTTTGCCAAATGCTGGATGGAATAGAGCCACTTAATGAATTGTTTGCAATTAACCTGCCATGGGGAACAATTCCAGAATTAAAGTCATTTATTCTATTAACACCTTGAATTCATTGACATAAATGGACTAAGTATAACTTAAGGTAAGTGGAAACAAAAGGTTGTATAAATATGAAGTAAATTACAATAACATTGAACACAAAAGGATGAAACAGCAAGTACTACTCACAGCCTCTGGAGACGAGGAAGGCCCGAAAAGTTGATGGGGATTTCTCCAGTAAGATGGTTGTTTGATAAACCACTGAGTATATTGTTTAAATAATAGATTTCAGAAGTCAAGGGAAATCTTAGCGCAAATTATCTTTAAAAACTGAAAGAAAAATCTTTAAAACTATGTGACATCTGAAAAATAAATTTAAACAAACATAAAAAAGCATGCATATTACATCTTATTAGGAAGATGCAGAATCTTACATAGTTGTAATATTCTCAGAAAGCCTATCTGGAGGAATGGGTCCATTTAGCTTGTTTGAACTGAGGTCTCTGAAATTCAAATAAATATGGTATAAACAAAGTAGAAGTAGCTAGCAGAGTTGTCTTTGACAAGTAAAAAGAATTGAGCATGAAGCATTTAGTATTTTTGAGAAGCTCGTCCTTGACCATCTTATAATGATTAAAAATAAAAATAAAATACGGTGACTTACAGATAAAGAAGTTTTGGTACTCTGCTCATATCAGGCATTTCTCCTTGCAAGTTGCAGTTCCTAAGGCTCCTAGTAAACCCAACCAAGACGTAAATCAAAATTTCTCAACATGGACAGGTGAAAACGTGAAAATTTCATGATTCCCTCTTGCATATAAAGCTTCTAAGAACATGAAAGGTTTGTGACAGCTGATGAAAATAGTGTAGCTTCTTTACAACTCAGGTAGATTACGTACAGTCATGTTAGTTATCAAACAGCACAGGATTAGTCATAGGAAAATACTTTTTTTTTTTTAAGTTAGTCATAGGAAAATATTGACACGTTCAGTATACAAGTGAGTGATATTTCAAACGATGCAATGCCTTCTTGCCAACTTAGTTGGCTTAAACAACTCCACATCTTCATTAACATTTCCACTTACATCCCTTTTCAATCGACGTTTGACTAATTAATTTATCATACAAAATATCATTCTAGCTGTACTAAATTATTTATACATAGCCAGTATTTTCCTCTTTATTTTAGTTTTTTATGTTAGTGGAAAAAGAGCTTCTTCTATGATTGGGAAAATAAATAAATTTCCTCTTCGCTTCTGAAACCTAGTTACAAACAGAGGATAATGATATGCACTTACAACTTTAATAACTGAGACATATCGCCGTAAGAAGCTGGAATTGTAGTCCCATTGAAGTTGTTGTTATCAAGTTGACTGCAAAACAAAGACAATGAAACTTTACACCAGAGTACTTAAGTAATATCCAGAGTATTTAAGTAATCTTATCTTGTCGGAGAAGGAAAGCTTAGAAATCATAACCTTGTTCAAGTTGGGAAGCAAAAGAAAAGGACAAAAAATTCATATATTTTGGACATAATAACACTTGAGATTGAAATAAACATACTGACACTCAAGGATAATGGGAACCATAATCAGTAAACTTGCCATTTTGAAGCATATCTGACATAAATATATCGAGGGTAGTAGGAACCATACAGTATTTGTAATTGTGGCATTTTGGAAAGCTCTGGTGGTAGATACCCTGATAAATTGTTACTATCAAGAAGCCTGCATTAGCAGAGCTGAAGATGGTCACTGATCTCATGAATTCTACAGAAAGATGAATCATCATTAAATACGAAAATATGACCAATCACTGGCTTACAAGTGAACAAGACTTGGCAATTTGTATAGCTCTGGCGGGATTTGCCCACTAATTGAATTGTTGTTCAGGTGACTGCTCAGATGGGACAAAGAAAAACAGGACAGAATTTAGAAAAAAAAAAAAAAAAATTGTGAAGTAGGGCTAGTCTTTACAGTACTATTTTGAGACAATATGTGAAAACACTCACAAATGCCCTGTTTTGTTCAAATTTGCAAATGAGACGGGTATTGGTCCTGATATGTTGTTCTCGTCAATTTGTAATATGTTCAAGTTTGGAAGATAACCAAGCTCTTTAGGTAATGGACCCGTTAATTGGTTTCCACTCAGAAGCCTGGACACATGGAGTATTAAATATGGAGTAAGAGAAAAAGCCAATGTATTGCATATTAAAACTTCAGAATCGTGCCAACATATCAAGCAGTGGCGAACCTACCTTATGTCCATTTCCCTCCAAAAAAAAGTTTTAAAAAAATTCAAAATATACTTTATATTTTATTTATAATTTTATAAATATGGCAAATGGCCCCCCAAAAAAATTTACACTCCCCATATATTCTTTAAAATTTTCTAAAATCTCGATATATTTAGAAATGTCTCTATTCAATTTTTTATCTTAGTCTCAAAATTTTGTATAATTTCTATATATTATTTATTTTTAAGGATGTAGCTCACCAAAATTAAATTAAAATTAAGTGTAGAAAAAATAATAAACTTATTAGTATGGATCTCCAAGTTTTTTTTGTCATACAATATTAGACTTCTTAATATGAAATCCAAATTGAAAATATAAGAAACATCATTTAAGCTTGATAATTTATATGAAAAATAGTTGAGAGATTTTATCCTCTAGACTTAATTGAATAAAAAAAAATTATTTAAGGTCTCAATTATAACATTATATGCTTAACATAACACAAAAATATCTAAATTTTGTATAAAACTTGATAAACTAGCTTACAAACTAGAATTAAATATGACCTTTTAAAAGATCACTTGATAATACTTTCTATGAAAAAAATAAATTCTAAGTATTTCATTATAAAAATAATAATGGATTAATATTATTCCATGAAACATTATCGTCATAATATATTAAGTTGTGTTTTTTAGAATTTTATTTCTATGTATATGTAGCAAATTATCAAGATCTAATATTTTATGAATTTTTAGTTTTTTTTTAATTTTATATAAACATGTCACACAAAAGAAAAATTCCCCCCCCCCCCCCCCCCCCCCCAAAAAAAAAATTAAAGTTCCTGGTTCCGCCACTCATATCAAGTAAATTAGTTCACACATGGATTATCTCTAATACTATGTAGAAATCAAAATTTTGGAATACATTAACTAGTATCTTATCTGCTTTTTTTATTGGAATAAGCATGAAATCATGTGATAACGATATTGAGTATCTAACCTCTCACATAGAAAAAAACGATCAACTTACAAGAGTTCCAAAGACTCAAGATTGCCTATCTCAATGGGTATACTCCCACTTATGTTGTTCCACATAAAGTTCCTTTAACATAGCAGATAGAGAAAGTGAGATACATGACTCAAAAGCCACCACAGGGTAGAGAAATTTTTTTCCAGAATATCAACTGACAGACGTATCCATAAACGTTTATCAAGAAAAAGATGTGAAGCACCAAAAGTATATTTCAGAGATGCTTCGCCTTACAATATTGTCAGGTTTGATAAGCGGCCAAGCTTTGACGATAAATTTCCTAACAATTTCAATTTCATAAGTTGCCTGCAAAGAGAGTTTTTGATGATTGAGTCAATGGCCAATCATTATTCATGCTAGTCATGAGTAGTTTTTGAATAAATGAAAGAACACTAAAATTGTCGATATTATGGATGCATTTACCACATCTACACCATACTCCAACGAAGTAGTCGAATTTATAATTAAAGCTCCTTGGAATCGCCTATAAAAGCTAGTTCCATCTAGTGAATATCTTATACTGAATACGATGCTCATGCAATGCCTTTACAATTCTCACACCCAATGTGGCACTAAATGCAATATGGGATGTCACAATCACCCCCACTTCCTACTTAAATCTTTGGCATCCCCGTCAGGCCCCACATCTCATGCAGTGCTAAATTAACTCTACCATTTATCGCAATCAAGGGATTCGCCAACCATATCTGCGTTGTGGTCACCAGCAAAATTTTGAATACCGTACCGATCAAGGCATTTAAATGAAATATTTTAATATCATTATCATTTGGTATACCGTTTCGTGATAGTCGATATATGAATAAATTATACATAAATATATATATATATAAAAATTATAAATAATCTGATATAAATTATGAGTCAAAAAATGAGCTTACAGTTTGAATAAATAAATAAATAAATAAAGTAAAGGCCAAAAGACTGGCCAGTACGGGCTGGTACAGGCCGAAATATCCGACAATATTTGAGAAATACGAAACAGATATAATACTTATACCGGACTAGTATGTACAGGCCGATACGGTACGATATTTGAAACATTGGTCACAAGTCAAAATTATAGTTGAAACTCCCTACAATCCCTTGTAAAGCCCAATTTCACTTGGTAAACCTGTGTGGAATTCGGCTATAATGACGAGGATAAAGTACGGATTCATGAAGACATGTTGGGGATATTTTCTAGCAAAATTGAGAAACATGTGTCCAGTATTAAAATTAAGTAAAGTGAAATAAATATGAAAATTATTGGCGTCAATAGTCCTCCCTGATATAAATAAAAGATGGGAGAAAAGGCTAAAATCATACAATTTCAGAACATGTCGATATCCATCATTTGAAGTCCCATTGGAGCACACAATCCCTGTCCAATTTGACGTGCATGGATCTCCTCGATTCCAATTTCTCAGATTGTTATTTGGATCTATCAAGCTTCTCTTGATTTCCTTCAATGCCTTCACTGCAAATTAATACAAGTGTTAACCATCATTAGCTTGAATAATGCAAAGAAAGCAGACTTATTTAAAAAATATACATCAAAATTGTTAGCAGAGCCAAGTTTGAGCATACACACTTCAAAACTCAACTATATGTAGCACTCTTCGCCACTCACTAGAGGGAAGTGAGTATTTGATATGTGAAGTTACTACAAATCACTTGTTAAAGGATTTGCATAGCTAAGATCACTTGTACTTTATTTCTTTGGGCCATAGCCGTAGATTTTAATGGTCTTGGTTTTCATGACTTTCTTGTTTTCATTTCTTCTTCCTAGATAGGTGTTACCTCTTGGATGCCATCTTGTGTCTTTGGAATATGCCTATTCTTATCAATACAATCGTTTACTTATAAAAAAAACATAGCTAAAACGCCTCGATGTGCAGGGAGAGCCCTTTAAACAAGCACTCTCAAGAGTGTCATTGCCCAAAGAAGCAAAGGAAAATCACCTTCCTCCGGATGAGTGATGGAATTCTGTGCTCCGGTGAGAAGTGAAGACCAACACAACCATGAAGTTAAAAATATTCCATAAGTCCAGGCTGTTGATTGATACATCCCAATAAGACTGCCGGACTCTCAAATTTCTCCTAGTATCTAACTTTGGGAATTGTTCTAGTATGCGAGCAGTTCTCCACCTTATTATTGGAAAAAAGTACAAGAACTTGGTGGATTGAGTTCAAAGCAGCTGAATTTGTCAGAAGCAAAATAAATATTGGCTTTTATAACACTGGGAAACAATGAAATATAAAAAAGAAGGGCAATGATAAAAAAAAAAGGAAAATGATAGATTTACAATTACCGTACTATTTATTTATTATTATTTTTTTTTATATTTGATTTTTTTAATTTTTTATTTTATTTAATGATTAAGAAAGTGATTATTAATAAAATTATATTTTTTTAATATTTTCTTAATAATTAAGAATGTTAAAAAAATATTTAAAAGAAAATGATAAGAAAATAAAAAATTTTAAATATTTTGTAAGTAGTAAATGGGCTTATTTTTTCAACATTTTCAGTTGATGGAGAGCCCACAAACTTAAGTCAACATAATTTAGCGTCTTTCACACGTGCAAAAGGAAGGAAAAATGGAAAAATATTGCGTTTTCAAGACCTGGTCAGGGAGTATGATCCGATCATGGTCAAATACAGTTCCATTTTTGCAGAAGATTCCTTTCACATTACTGGCAAGAGGTTAATTGGCAAGCGGCAGTATATATTTTGTATGGATCATCTTAAGACAAGACTTAACTCGGATTTTTCTATTCTTCTTAAATTGTTGAATGTTCTAGTTTTCCCTGGTATCATCAAACAAAGAATAAGAATTGAGGATTTCGATCTCAATCGAGTTTAAGTTTTTTGGTACTTCTATTTTCCTGATATCAGGTGGAGACCGTGGAGTACACGCATAATGCAACAGTTCTCAGTGTTGAGTACTAATTTTCTGGCGTTCTGTGTCTTATTCATATGCATCAGACAGTAGCTTGAACTTATGAATAATCATCCAAATAATTCTATGAAATTGTCAATGAGATCCAAACATATCCACAACCATTTGATACCTTGTCAAGCACGGAATGCTCACCTTCACGAAATGGAGCAACTCTACATAAAAATCCACAGAAATATCTTTGTGGAGGAAGGATCAGAAACTTCAGTGTAAAGCTGCATATATAGAAAAACATGAAGTTGGAGACAGATACATGCATATGGGGTAGAGGTGATGGAGATGGTTTTGGCTTTACATGGAATGGCTTGGCTTCATTCAAGTCTGTGGTTCGAGCCTGAAAGTTGGTGCCAAACAAGAAAGATTGGCTGGTCCCCTCTGGTCATGATGAGCAGAAATGTTTGGTCCATTTTTTCCAATCCAAAGTTGTGAAATGTATAGGAAAGCATCACCTTTTTTTTATCTTCTTTGTTTTCTATCCAAAACTTATTCCAATCTTAAGCTCATTTTGAAGATGTGGGACGTAGGGTTGAACCATGATTTACATTTTGAAGATGTGGGTGTTGTATCATCAGGCTATAGGCCGTTGGCCATTATGACCGCTTTAATTTATACGTTGGCTCTCAATATTCTATTTCTTATTTCTTTTTCATAGTTCATTGAACTTTGTCTGTCTTTGCTCCTTGGCCAACGCTTTTTTCTTATTTCTGTTTCTATTTATCAAAAAGAATATAAGGTAGAAATATTTGAGGCTTCCTACCTGAAAGTAGTTATAAAAACACTCATATTTGCTTGAATTCCATCTTTTATATTGATTAATTGGCTCAAAATATATTTGCTTAGTCAATGGAAAGCAGAGACCTTATACAATATGGTTCAATCTCTTAAGTTGGTCCATTCATGATATATTTATTTTCATTTTTCCGGGCCAACTATCAAATCCTTCAGTAACCCAATGTTGAGGATTAGGTAAAATGTCATATCCTCTTCTGAATGACTAATAACTTCTAAATACAGATATGAGGGGGGCATGGCGCTGGTTGATTGGCCTATGCATTGGATCTAAAATGAGAAGTTGCTTTTGTCAAGTTTAATCTGCATAAGAAAGCCTGATTTAGGAATTCCGATAATTATTTTTTGAAAAAACAAAAAAACTAAGTCAACACTATCATTATGACCATATTAAAAAAAATTAAGAAAAAAATTAATAAAAGTTGCTATAGAGATATTGAAAACCATAGACAATTAAACACTGGTTTTGATTTCAAGCAACAAGTGGCGAAGGCTGAGGTAATCGAAGACCGATCAAATCTATCATATATGACTTTTATGGTTAATTTTGAAGTCTAATGGAATATATCTAAATTATAATTCATTATTTTTATATTTATTTTTTTTATTTTCATTGTTGTTTCCTTTTGTTTATTAAAAAAAAAAAAGATCATCTCTTGGACATTTGGTCCGTAAAAATTAAATCGGTGGGATATGAGTCTCTATTTTAAGTAGAGTACTGTCACTTAAATGGTTTGTGTGTAGAGAGCTACAGCAGTAGTTAATACCATTCCAGTCACAAAGGAATTTGTGTACTGGTAGAGTTCCAAATGTCGTAGTTGTCTTGTGATTTGGAAATTGTTCTGTATGTATCAGGTTATGGATATAACTTTTCTCTGATGAATGAATGAAGTTAATTTTCCATTAAAAAAAAAAAGAAAAGGAAAAAACAAGTGGGGAAGGGAGCCATTGCGAGTGATTACTTGATTCTGAAACCATATCTCATGTCCTTTATATAGAGAAAGGAGGATGTTCATTTTTATCTTATCTCCTTGTATGCATATGTTCACCATTATTGTTGGAATTTGTGCTAAAAAACCCAGAATCTTTAGAAACAGTATCAATGTGTAAGCTCTAAATTACTACTTTTTGTTCAACAATGACTACATATTACCTCAATCCATGTCTTTATTGGTTAAGATATGATTGGGGCATATTTTGTCCATGAGCGAGGACAAGTCATAAGTGACATATGGCAAAAGCAAGGAGTGGAGCGACAATATGTTGTTGGGAACTGTTCTGACACAGAGATGATTATAAATAAAGGAGAGACGAAATTTAATGTGGTTCGACAATTGCCTACGTCCACAGCTGCTGTAATTTCACTATGAAAATAATTTTTTTTTTTTGACAAAACCTCTCTCTGCTCATCCACTCTCTTTCTCTCTTCTTTCTCTCCCACACTCTGTTTGCACACACATGCAGCACACTCTCTGTTTACTCTCTGCTGCACACTGTCCGCACACACACCCTCATCTCATCACAACACTTCTATTTATAATACTGATGGGGAGTTGTTGATGAGAAAGTGCAATTGAGAGAAGGTGCAGCCGCACCTTTTGAATTCGGTGCATTCGGTGCCTTATGGTGCATTAAACAAGCACATGCCACCCACCACTTTTGTCTCCATCCGCAACAATCTCCCACTTGGAGACAAATGAGTCTACATATCTTTATAGCAACCATCACAGCAACTTCAAGTCATGCCTTTAAGTACGAAGTCCAACTGAAGCTATACACAGCTTCAGTTTGTCAGTAGTAACTACTTTTGTGAACATGTTTGCTGGGTTCTCTGTTCCTCGAATTTTCTCAAGTATCAGTTGTCCACTATTAAGAAGAGATCGGATAAAATGGTATCGCAACTGTATGTGTTTTGTTTTGGAATGAAAGGCTGAATTCTTTGCAAGAAAAATAGCACTCTGACTATCACTGTGCAGAATACCTTTTTCATTCTTCTTTCCCAATTCTTCCAAGAATGACTGCAACCAAACCATTTCCTTCTCTGCTTCAGTTATAGCAACGTATTCCGCTTCTGTAGTTGAGAGAGCAACAATCTTCTGTAACTTAGAAGCCCACGATACAGTTGTACCACCCAGCGCATATACAAATCCAGTAGTACTTTTTCTGCTGTCAACGTCACCTGCTAAATCAGCATCTACATATCCCTGTAGTTTTAAACCTGCTTTTGTAAAGCATAGTAACGTATTTGAAGAGCCTTGTAGATATCTTAAAATCCACTTGACTGCTTCCCAATGCTGCTTTCCTGGATTACTCATGTACCTACTCACAGCTCCCACTGCTTGTACAATATCTGGCCTTGTACAAACCATGGCGTACATAAGACTACCAATAGCAGATGCATAGGGTATTCTGTTCATGCATTCTTGCTCTTCCTCCGTCTTTGGCCACTGATCCTTAGTTAGTCGAAACTGACTAGCTAAGGGTGTGCTCACTGGTTTCGCCTTGTCCATGTTAAACCTTCTGAGCACCTTCTTCACATACTCCTCCTGCGAGAGTTTGAGAGTATCATTAGACCTGTCTCTAATAATTCTCATACCAAGGATTTGTTTTGCAGTACCCAAATCCTTAATCTCAAACCGCTTTGGCAACTGCTTCTTCAGTTCATTGATCTCCTCGATGCTTGACCCTGCAACGAGCATATCATCCACATACAACAGTAGGATAATATAAGACTTGTCAAAGTTTTTCATATAGCAACAATGGTCAGCCTGCAGTCTTGTAAATCCATTACTGCACATGAAATTGTCAAACTTCCGGTACCATTGTCGTGGAGCTTGTTTTAGGCCATACAAGCTCTTATTCAGTTTGCAAACTAGATTCTCTTTTCCCTTCACTGAGAATCCTTGTGGCTGGTGCATATAGATGTCTTCCTCCAAATCACCATGAAGGAATGCAGTCTTCACATCTAACTGCTCAATATGTAGACTCTCTGCAACCACAATTGCCAACACTAGCCTGATCGTTGTCAATTTTACAACTGGAGAGAAAATGTCTGTGTAGTCGACATCTTCCTTTTGTTGAAACCCCTTCACGACCATTCTGGCTTTGTAGCACTTGCTACCATTGTGCTCTTCCTTAATTCTGTACACCCATTTATTGTGCAAAGCTTTCTTGTCTTTTGGAAGCTTAGTTAGCTCCCATGTTTGATTTGACATCAGTGACTCCATCTCATCTTGCATAGCTTTTTCCCACTTGATCGAATCTTCTATTCGTAGAGCTTCATCATAACTTTCTGGTTCACCACTATCTGTTAGCAAGATGTAGTGTAGAGATGGTGAGAACCGCTGTGGTGGCCTGATTGTCCTTGAAGATCTTCGAATAACAGTGAGTGGTGTACGTTGTTCGATCTGTGTATCATCATTCTCTTGATCCCCGTTCTGATCAGTGTTGACTCGAGTAACATCAAAGTCAACGACCTTAGGTTTCTTTGGCTGCTCTTCAGATTCAGCTTGTGACTTAGCTTTGTACAGAATCTGCTCATTAAATATCACATTTTTACTTATGATGATTTTGCAATTTTTATCATTCCAAAATCGATAGCCAAATTCTTCATCACCATAACCGATGAAAAAATATTTTCTAGATTTGGCTTCTAACTTGTTACGATCAGTAGAATTTATGTGAACATATGATAAACAGCCAAAAACTTTCAAATGGGAAAGATTTACCTTCTTTTCGCTCCAGACTTCCTCTGGTAGATCGAAGTTTAAGGGAACTGAAGGTCCCCGATTAATCAAATAGGCTGCAGTGTTAACTGCATCAGCCCAAAAACATTCAGGCAATCCTGAATTCAGCCTCATGCTTCTGGCACGTTCGTTGAGAGTTCTGTTCATGCGTTCAGCTACACCATTCTGCTGCGGTGTCCCGAGAATAGTCTTCTGAAATCTAATCTCATTTGCAGCACAGAATTCTTTGAACCCTCCGTCGATGTACTCTCCTTCATTGTCTGACCTCAGACATTTTAACTTCAAGCATGTTTCATTTTCAACCATGGCTCTCCACTTCTTGAAAGTATCAAATGTGTCAGATTTATTTTTCAAAAAATAAACCCATACTTTCCTGCTTGAGTCATCAATAAATGAAACATAGTACCGCAATCCTCCAAGAGAAGCGACTGGGGATGGCCCCCACAAATCTGTGTGCACCAACTCCAACTTTGTAGATTTTGGAGTTCTACCATTTTTCAGGAAACTAACCTTTTTCTGCTTCCTAAAAATGCAACATTCACACATTTCCAACTTTGGTAACTTCCCATTGGATAATAGTACCTTCATTCCTTTCTCACTCATGTGACCAAGCCTTTGATGCCATAGGTTGGCATTTGCGTCAGCAATTGGAACAGTATCTCTAATGCTTGAAGTCATGTATAGAGTACCTGTTTTTGTGCCTCGAGCTACTACCATAGTTCCTCTTGTTATCTTCCACGTGCTACCGGTAAATAGTACCGAATGCCCATCAGTATCAAGTTGTCCTACAGAAATTAGGTTTCTCATGAGCTTAGGAACATGTCGCACCTTCTGTAGCAACCATGCACTTCCATTGGGTAGATTGATTGGTACATCTCTCATGCCTTCGATTTCCAACGCTTCACCATCTGCTAAGTACACCTTTCCGAAATCACCAGTGACATAATTTTGTATGATTTCTCGGTGTGCTGTAGTGTGGAACGAGATTCCTGAATCTAACACCCAAGATTCAATTTGGTTGTCGACTGAAAGGAGTAAGACATCTTGGAGATCTTCTGTTATGGCATTAGCAGAGTCATGCTCATTCTTCTTCTTTGCTTCCTTGCAATTATTTTTGAAGTGGCCAATCTTGCCACAATTCTAGCACTGTACTTGTTTTCCGGATCTAGATTTACTTCTGCCTCTTCGGGACTTTGACCTGTCCCGATTTGAACTTCTACTAGCTCATCTACCTCTCGTCTCGAGGTTTAAGGCAGAATTGGAAGTTGATGTTTCTCCTGTATCTCTTCTGCGAACTTCCTCGCTAAGAATATGGTCCCAGATATCTTGATACTTCATCTTTGTTTTGCCATAAGAATTGCTAACATCTGTTCTCATGGCCTCACAGCTTTTTGGCAATTGAGCTAGAGCAATCAGTGCACGTACTTTATCATCAAATTCAATCCCCACTGAAGCTAATTGATTGATGATAGTGTTGAACTCATTCAGATGCTGAATAACTGGAGTTCCTTCTGCCATTCTCAAGTAAAATAGCTTGTACATCAAATGCACTTTGTTATTGGCTGATGGCTGCTCGTACATGTCTGATAGAGCTTTCATCAAATCCGCGTGGTCTTTTCCTTTCCCACATTGTGTGCAACTGATCTTGACAGTGTTAGTCGAATGACTCCCAACACTTGTCTATCAAGGAAACTCCAATCTTCATTGCTCATGTCATCTGGCTTTCTTCCTAGGAGTGGAAGATGCAGTTTCTTCCTATAGAGATAATCCTCTATCTGCATTCTCTAGTAGGCAAAGTCTGTACCGTCAAATTTCTCGATACCAACACCTTTAGCTTCTTCTCCAGCCATAACTTTACAAATGAGTTCAAATTCAAACAAACAAAGATCACCGTTGCGTCTGAAACACTCGAATTAGCTGGAAACGAGTCCAGAATGATCCAAATAGTTTCTCAGCACTATTTGATCGTCGCGATGGAACTCCAACTGGCGTGATCTATCCCAAAATGATCTGCAACACGTGGATGGTTCAGATCTAATGTATTGATGCTGAATCTCAAAATTTCGACCGTACGGATGAGTCCGGAATGATCCAAATAGTTGGAAAGCACTATTTGATCGTTGAAATCGGACTTCGAATGGCTTAGATCTAGCCGAAAACAGATCTAAAAAATGGACGGTTCTGATCTGTCTGGTGCGTGGGATACACGCACTGCACAGTGCGCGTGGGCGGGTGTATTACACGCGCTACAGCACTATATGCGCGTGGGAGAGAGTGAGGCGCGTGTGACACACGAGCCGAACCTCTGTAGGGCTCGTGGGGGCGCGTTGGCGCGTGTCCTTCACGCGTCTTCAACCTCTAGAGCGTGTGAGGGAGCGTGGGTGCGTGTGGAGCACGCGTCTTCAACCTCCAGAGCGCGTGGATTGCAGTAGATGCACGGGCCGATTATCTAGGGGCGCATGTAGGCTCGTCCGACCTCCGTTTTTTATTCCGTTTGCGGCAACGGATTCATCTCGACGCGAGGAACACCGTGGAGTTGTCAAAAATTGATTTTGAACAACTTGAATTTTCAGACAGCTCGAACCAGTGCTCTGATACCAGTTGTTGGGAGCTGTTCTGACACAGAGATGATTATAAATAAAGGAGAGACGAAATTTAACGTGGTTCGGCAATTGCCTACGTCCACAGCTGCTGTAATTTCACTATGAAAATAATTTTTTTTTTTTACAAAAACTCTCTCTGCTCACCCACTCTCTTTCTCTTTTCTTTCTCTCCCACACTCTGTCTGCACACACATGCAGCACACTCTCTGTTTACTCTCTACTGCACACTGCCCGCACACACACCCTCACCTCATCACAACACTTCTATTTATAATACTGATGGGGAGTCGTTGATGAGAAAGTGCAATTGAGAGAAGGTGCAGCCGCACCTTTTGCATTCGGTGCATTCGGTGCATTAAACAAGCACATGCCACCCACCACTTTTGTCTCCATCCGCAACATATGTAACATCGCCAGTGAATTTGTGGCTGCCTTTCTGGTCAATATAGAACATTTCATAATTTTCCAGCAAATTAAAATCATCTTGAACTAGATTAAGTAGAGTTTTAAAAACCGTCCCGTTTCGGCCAGAACGGCTTGAATTTGTCGTTCCGGAACAGTGTCTAGCATGGTGTGTCTCGCTATTTCTTACCGGGTATAATCCCGATCATTTTCTTATTTCCTTTGATTTCTTTTCTAATTTCTACCCCTCCCCTTTCAAACCCAAGACTCAGAAAGTAGAAAGCCCTAGGTTTTATGATTTACCCCCCTTCACCTATCTCCAGTGACCAACGACACCACAACGTCTCAGCTCCTCGTGTTGCTCGTTACACGGTTGTGAATCGTGAGTCACAGGCTTGCAGTTGCGTTGAAATATTAAAAACTTTATAGATCAACGTCTTGATAATATTATATATATATATATATATATATATGTATTATATCCATACTAACTAATGAATTAACAGCATGAGCTGTCATAAAAAAAAAAAAAAAAAAAACAGCATGAGCTTAAAATGTATGTTCCACCTCTTTAGAGTCATCTCTGGCAGTTCTTTATCTACAAAAGCACATTCTAAAGACAAAAGAGATTATTTCTTTTAACAATTGGATCGAGAACTTGTAATATTTTATTAAGTTTTATAAATATGTATTTCTAAGACATGTATTGATTTTATTTTAGAATATAATTATATATATAATTTACCTATATAATGTCTATTCCAAAATAGTATATCAAAATGTACAGTATCGAAATATTGCGTTTCATAGCTTCAATTGAAATGGTCACAGAGACGGAATTCAAAATTTTATTATTTATTCATTGAAGCATTGCAGCTTTTCACTTATGTACTGGTTCACAAAAGTGCAACTGTAATTGTTATACTACTTAAGGGAGCATATGATGGAAGCCCTGAACTGTGAAGATCAAGCCCATCTTCAACAAGATTTGGCAGCAAAAGGAAAGGCCATCTCCACTTAAATATGAAACTTACATGCACACACCACATGTCATTCAGAGTGACAAGAATACACAAGCATCAAACACCAGTAAAAGAGAATAATTCCACATGCCAAAAATATATTTTTTTAGGTATAAAGGAATTGTTCCAGAGAATACATTCTTCAACTTCTAAAACAAGTATCAGTTCTAACTTCTATAAAGATGTCACAAACTACTTCAGATAAGGGTTTCGAGACAAAACATCTCTATAAACGTCCAATAAAGTGAAGTTCAGAAGTTCATAAGGTCCAAAGATGTGTTTATTATGGATTTCCCATGATCCAAACATGTTCATGATTCGCAGATACTCAGTGTCATTGAAAAGATTATCTACTGGAAATAGCTTCAAGTACAGTTTCAGTCGTGGTCCTTCTTCCCATTCAAACGAATCGATGTGCAGTCGATGACGGACTAACAAACTCAAATCTGTTCGGAAGGAAATCTGAGAATCCATGACTTTTTAACCGATATCCAACACGCAGAGGGGCAGCACAAGCACAATCATAAGATGCAGGGGGAATCTTCATAAGAGGGTGGACAAGAGCAAAGCAAATTGTTATTTGTTGGACCCTGACTTTTACTTTCGTCCTCACTTTCAGATCCACAAAACTGGATTGGGTTTGGGTTCGAGCATAACGGATTCCCTTGAAACCTGGAAGTCAAGAATCAAAATGCATCACGTAATCATTATATCAATGTGTCTTTTCCACATTACAATACTAACAAAAAATATCTATTCCACCTCAAAACACTACAACAAAAAAGAGCACACTCTTTTACCAGGTAGAGACCCCAGTATGAAGATGGGTTTTATCACACATGAAGATCTACATGAAATAAATTGGGACATTGACATTAGGAAGCAAGTATAGAAGCAAACCAGACAGTGACATTTGAAGGTAGATTGGTAATGCCTGTAATATCTGAAAGCTTGTTGTTCTGCAACTCCCTGGAATATGGAAGAGCCGTGAGCAATAGCATAGAAAATCTAGTACGAGATCCTTTGAAACTTATCGAAGTCAGCCCAGGAGGTTACAACTTTGAATGTGATAAAATAGCATGCAAAAATCAGGACAAAGAAGCAACTTTATCTTCTATCAATAAAAGCTCAAGGTACTTGAAAGCGTGAATGCCCATAGACTGCCGTATAAATACACTTTCAACCAAGGGAAACAGTAACATTGCCGTTAAGCTCTTACAGTACTATAAGGCTTGCCATTTTTTCCAAAGTCCTATTTTGCCAAATGATGGATGGAATAGAGCCACTCAATGAATTGTTCACAATCAGTGACGCTAATTAAACTATCTCATTGTGCACGTTGTGGCACTCATCGAATCCAAGTTGCACCGGTTATGATTTATCTAACCCAAATTGTATCTGTAATGGTAATATTAATTTAAGATTGTGATATAGATATTACTAAATAAATATGTAATTATTTAAGAACTCTTGCACTTTCTTGACTCCTGGTCATTATTTCTTGGAGCTGAGTTCCACTAATGTCAAATGTTGGATTGTCTGGAATAGGCTGGTGATAAATTTAATCTCGTTAGAAAATAACTAAATATTGTGATTCAAGTATAAATGTTAATATACTTGCATGCCACTAATATTGGTCATATCTATCTCTGAAGTGGCAAATAAATTCCTAGAAGTATTCACAACTGGTTTATCTCCTCCATCTCGCTAATAATTAAATAACAAATAACAAAACACATTTGTCAATCCCGGTAAAACTAAATTATAAATAAACACATAAAGTAAAAAAAAAAAGTGAACCTATTTGCATTTCCCCTTCACTGGTACTTTCTTCGTCTTCGCTTTAACTTTTTGCATGCTTTTCTCCATCCCCGATGCTCTCCTCAGCAATGGGGTCTGCCTTTCCCTCTCACAATTAGTGGACTAAGTACTTTATTTGAACTACCATAAGCATTTGTGCCCTTTGTCACACAACTAACATTGAAACCTGTGAGGGTCATCGATGGGGGTTCTTGGTCGTCACCATATAAGTCCATCATTGCAAATAACTTTTTTGTTGCATCCTCAGTATGCTTTTCTGAACTTGTAGCAAGAGTAATCATCTTATAACAGATATTCAATAAACTTGAATATCGGTTATCATCTACCCGCTGATCCCCTGCGATATAGCTGCTGTGAATTAACGTATATCTCCTCTTGATGTCCTTGTTCCATCGATTTAAAATATACTTCTTTGGCAAAAATTTTATATTGTTACATTTGAATACTACGAAAATATGCCTGCACAATATACTCATCATCTGAAATAACCCACATGAATACTTTGCAGGAGCATCATCCTCACTAAAGTCCACTGAATGTGTAACCAACTTAGTGAAGTCTTCCACACAAACTTCATCCTTTACCATATAGGTCTTTACAGCACCATCTCTCTTAAGTAACTCTGGATCCAGATCGATAATACAGGTAAGTTGCTATTGAACTTCCCTCAATTTTACATTCGTGTACAAATCTTGAAACCTCTTTTCAATCGGAGATCTAGATATGTAAGGAATAGTGACGCTAAATGAGTGGAAGTCTGCACTGTTTTCATTCTCAATTTTCTTTTTTAATGCATTGTCAAATTGGTCGATGAACTCTTTCAAGTTTGTCTTTGCATGAACATAACCATAAAAAAAAGCATTCATACTCTCGCTCCATTGCGTTATAATCATTCTTGCCCAAAAAAACTATTTCAAGAACGCTAGTACCCAATGCTCACGCTCAATTTATAAACTTTGCAGCCATGCATTCTCTTGCAAGTTGTAAGTGGTGATTAACTGATCCCAACATTTTTCAAACTCTTCAACATTTTGGGTGTTATACACACATTTTATCAATGCATTTTTCATCCCACTTTTGTAGGAAGAATAAGAGGTAAGATTTTCAGAGACTTTCTTCAATATATGCCACAAACAAAATCGATGTCGACTTTCTAGAAAGGCAATAGCTATACCATTCTTCATTGCTCTATCTTGATATGTGATAATAGCTTTTGAAGCTATACCATCCATACACTGCAACCAGATCTAGAATAACCAGAAAAACGTCTCCGTATCCTTACTGGATATCAATCCTGCACCCAGTATAATTGACTGGCCATTGTGGTTTACACCAACAAATGGTGCAAACGGCATTCCATATCTATTCGTCAGATATGTGGTGTCGAATGTGACCACATCACCGAAATACTGATATGCTGCCCTGCCATGGGGGTCTACCCAAAAGATATTTTTTAACCTCCCGTCATCATCTAAATCCATCAATGAAAAGAACCCAGGACTTTTGTACTACATCCTTAAAAAATACTCTCAAAGCTCTCCAACGCCACATTTCCCATGTCGCAGATGTCTTGCCTTATCAATATAATTTCGACAATTTTTTTTCAAAAATGGGGAGGTTCTTGAATCCACCCACGCCAATAACACGAGATCTAAAGCTCTTATTCATTCGGATGCCAGCCAAATTGTTTGTATCTATGACTCTTTTTATAGACTCACTCACTTCTTTATTATATCGGAAGAAGCGAGATTTAGTTGGACTGAGGCTGTGGTTATGAATATTATGAACTATTGTCAACCTAAACTTTCCATCAACTTTTAAGGCATTGATCTTTGCCTTACATTCTGTCTTTCCTATCGGTCGCGGTCTGGTGACATTCGACGTCCTATTACGGGCCTTCCCATCACAGACACAACCAAGGGTGGCATATCTAACATTGTCATCCTCTCCCTTCTCAGTCCTTCTTGTCATCACTTCAAACCTGCATTTCTTAGCATACTGCTTATAATAACTCATTACTTCTTCAAAAGAATTAAACTCCATCCCAACTTTGGCTCCTCAATCATACTACCAGCAACTTCGTCCTCTAACTGAGGTGTCCCGATAGTGCCATCCTCGGTTTCTCGTGATTTTGGTCTATATTTGTTGCTTTCTTCAACTCTAGAGGAGGTACGTGGAATATTAGTTTCCCTACACTTGAGTGTTTCCTCTACATCAACTCTTTTGCTCGTAGTGGAGCTTGTAGTATGAGAGGAGTTGGGTAACCAACATTCTGCAAAAAGAACAAAAAATCTATGTAATAAGCTTTTTTTTTAAAAAAGGCCAACTTATAAAAATTTAAAAAACAATACAAAAACACAGTTGCATCATCACTTGAATGTTGCTTGGATATTGGTAGCCATCTGAATATGGCAAAAAAGCCAGTGACCACGCAGGAATTGGTCCATAATAACTGTGCATGTAGTTTGGACTTGTTGATGGTATGTCCTAACATGTTATTTGACAAGTTATTCATGTGTTTTGAAAATAAATATAAACTCAACACAGTCCTAAAAGTTTATAAAAAATATAACACACCGCGGTTGGGGATTTGAGCTAAATGGTGTTAGCGGAGATGAGTGTTCTCCCTCTTTTTCCATGCTAAGAGGAGATGAACTACATATGCAATAATGCGTCAAAAAAAAAAAATTGTAAAAGTACAACCAATAACTAGAAAACGTCATTTTGAGATAAGAAAAGCAAAAATGCATTGACAATTACCGTGGTAGAATATGTTGCTTCTTCTCTCATCTTCTAAAGAAAAATTATATATAAATATCAAAACCAATAAATAAGCATGAGCAAAGATTTTGTTGAAAAACTGGGAATACATATCTTAAAACACCAATGATTAATGTTAAATGAAAACAATCCATAACATTCGCCACCATCTATTCTTTATCCTCAAAGCTCCCAGCGTCCCTCTCTCCAAATGAACAAGTAACTCGCAATCATCATATACAAAGCTTCAGCTTCTCCCTGAGAACAGCCAAACATTTCTAACAAGCCAACATTTAAAACTATTCTGGGAGGAATGTCCCAATATAGGCCGTACAAGCCAGAT
The DNA here is from genome assembly GCF_018687715.1 of Carya illinoinensis. Taxonomy (NCBI): domain Eukaryota; kingdom Viridiplantae; phylum Streptophyta; class Magnoliopsida; order Fagales; family Juglandaceae; genus Carya; species Carya illinoinensis. The sequence goes on from NC_056764.1 coordinate 6,062,357, forward strand.
ATGGCATTCTGAAGACATAAATGTGCAAGCATGGAGTTGAAAGTTAGATCTAAATTATCTTTTTGTCCTGTTATGTTTACAATCTGTTCTGTAAGTTGTTTTTCATTTGACTTGGTCGTTTGAATGGAATGGACGATCGGTTGAGAAGGGATATAATAAGAAAAAGAAAAATTATTTTGTGTGCTCAATCGATCATTATCAAACAATTTATTCACTACAGAATTAAAGAAATTAGAGATTACAATCAATTTAGACTACACTTGCAAAACCATTTTTAAAATATAAGTTTGACTTGGGATCATCCCCAAGAGTAGCATATCTGCAAGTTGATTTCTACTCTACATTAACTCTAGAACTCCACATTACCTCATGAACAAACTTATCTGGATGAGTTCTAAATTTGATGTACTGTTTTTTTCTCACAATGGCATTTTATTACATTCATGATCTGGACGAGCTTGTTCCCACTACCCTATTCACTTTTAAGAAAAGAAAATAGACCCAGATTATTAATAACTTTCTAAGACCTCACAAAACTAATATAGTATTTTGGGATAATTCTCATGTTTTTCTTTATTTTGTTTTATTTTTTTATTTTTTTTTCAGTTCTCTACTTTATTACTGAAATAAGCTTAAAAAGCTATCCCTTTTCCTTTATAAATGGAATTCGATGGACATTGCAAGAGGGAGAGGTAGTGGAGACTAAGTTCCATAAATTATCAATTGCTCGAGGTGTCGCACAAGGCTTGGAATATCTGCACCTCAACAACAGGCCCCAAAGCATTGTTCCCCAAGAGTCGTCCAAAAAAGTAGCAAAGAGAGAAAATAATGCAAAGAAATGTGAAAATCTAAACAACTTAAACACGACGACAACCACACAAGCGCAGCTTTGGCTACCCACAACGACGACCATCGGCTTAGATTTAGTGGCTTTCTTTGGCTGGGTTTGAATCTTGTTCCGAGCGACTAAGGAAATCCTCTACTTTCGTAGTTTCATTTCCCACTTTCCCTCCCATTCTGTGCTTTTCATTCGCATTTTTTTAACAAATTTATCGACTGACGTTGCAGCTGATTTTCCCCCGTGTACCTGTAGAATAACTCATTATTAAAAAATGAGATTTTTTTATATGAATTTTAAATTTATTTATTTTTAAAGCAAATATACGAAACTTACCTATTTTAAAATTATATAAATAAAAAATAATAATAGATTTTTTAATTTACGAGTGAGACTTTCAAATCATGATGTTGTTATATCTAAAAAAACTTATACACAGATTTATTGGAAAACAGAATTGGGTTAGTATGATGGGTTGTACCATTGTTATTTAGGCCTAACTGAAGGAAAGCCCAACGAATTGGATTTAGGATGCTAGGCCTCATTTAATGATGCAGGACGTAGATGCAACCAACGTGGCAACTACCCGCTATGATTATGGAAGATCCAATTAAGCGGTGGGAAAAAGCAGAGTTCCAGCCATGCACCATGACAACATCAGTGCCTGAAGTTGCGACGTCAACTTGCCTTTTCACATATTTTTGTTTTCACCGATGATCTACTTTGATTTGCCTCTTAATTTATTGTTTCCTTTCCCAAGTATTTCCTTTATCAATTGTCTACTTTCCTATGTGATCTCCTTATATATTTGGTTATCATTGTAAGAGAGGGATTATTATGAAAAGATTGAATAAGACAGGAAGTGTTTTATCTTCTTTTTTTATCTTTTTTTTATCTTTTTTTTTTTTTCCCCACTTGTGATATTTTCGGAAGACACAGTTCTTCAATATACTCGTTTTTCTTCTTTCATGTCTTCCACTACACCAACTTTGGCATTTGAGCAAGGTTTTATCTGGTTTAATGGCAAGAGATAATTCCCAAGATGAAGATTGTGGCATACAGGCCATTTGGGCAGTCGTTAATTCTCAAGAAGCAATGTTTTGAAGGGATTGAACGCATGTTACTAGAGATTCAAATAGCCATCACAGGCATTCATGTTGGTGGTGACAAGAATCAAGATAATGAGGGTGCAAACCATCCAAGGGGAGGTCGTAGTTTTATGCATCGGCAGAGGGATCAAGCAGACAATTCTTCTAGCAATGAAGAACTGGAAGGTTTTGTCCGTGGGAACCAAGATGGCAAGAGAGCTTCATGCAACAACCACAATTTTAGAATTAAATTTGACTTACCATGCTTCAATGGCCACCTTCATGGTGAGATCTTTCTTGATTGGATGCTTGAGGTGGAGAAGTTTTTTTACTACATGCAAATTCCTCAAGCACAACAAGTAAAATTGGTTGCTTATAAATTGAGTGGTGGTGCCTCGGTCTGGTGGGAACAAATGCAAAACAATAGGAGGAGACAAGGCAAACAACCAGTGTGCATATGGCCAAAGATGAAAAGACTGATGAGGTAAGAATTTGGTGATCATTCATCTGCGTAAGAGACTTTTTCCCACAGGTACTTGCAGCAAATTACAGCACAAGAAGTATGGTCCTTGCTGCATTCTAAAGAAAATTAATGATAACGCCTACGTGGTTGAGCTCCCAAGGGACGTGTGCATTTCCCCCACTTTTAATGTAGCTGATTTGTCGAATATCATTGCCCTAATGTTGCCTCTGACCCAAGCTCTAAGGCCATTTTTTTTCTAAGTAGAGGGGAATTGATGCAGGGCGTAGATGCAACCAACGTGTCAGCTACATGCTATGATTCTAGAAGATCCAATTAAGCGGTGGGGAAAGCAGAGTTCCAGCCATGCACCATGACAACATCAGTGCCTGAAGTTGCAGCATCAACTTGCCTTTTTAGATATTCCTGTTCTCACTGATGATCTACTTTGATTTGCCCCTTAATTTATTGTTTCCTTTCCTAAGTATTTCCTTTATCAATTGTCTACTTTCCTTTTGTAATCTCCTTATATATTTGGTTATCATTGTAAGAGAGGGATTATTATGAAAAGATGGAATAAGAAAGGAAGTGTTTTATCTTTTTGTTTTTTTTTTTCCTGCCACTTGTGATATTTTCGGAAGACACAATTCATCTATATACTCTGTTTTCTTCTTTCACGTCTTCTGCTATGCCATTTAACTAAGCCTACAATTTTTGAAAAGCCCAATAGGCTTAAATGGAGGTGATTAATGAGTAATGGCCCAAACAAAGAAAATTGAGAGAGAGAGAGAAAGAGCGAGAGCATATTAGGTGATAACACTGAAGGGATTAACAGGAGAGAGCATATTATGTCTAGGAAAAGAAAAAGTAGAATGAGGTTGGCCTAGCAACAACTAGAGTCAGGAACACACCAAAAATGAAATTCTAATGGAACAAATATGTGGAAAAACCAACTGTAAGATTGTGAATCAAGACACCCATGCACATTCTCAAACTAACCTGAGAAAATAGGTTGCTTTATAGATTGTAGTGTATCTCAAGAGAGATCTTTAGGCATGTTTAAAGCTGTAGTGTTGCCTTTAAAATCTGGTTGGTGAGGCGACTTTTCATGACTTCCCTTCCAATTGGGGGTCTTAGGCATGGACGGGTTCGTACATTATTCGTACGTGTAGATTTATCCTATTTCCGCATATTATGTTTCATGAGTTGAATCTGTTCATCTTCACTTAATTGGGGCTTTGATTGCATGGAAAGAACCTGTGCAAAGGTATAGAAAAAACTGTAAGAAATGATGGTAGGCTTTATCGAGTTTTCTTTAATAAATCATATGCGTTTGTAGATCAAGAGGAGTGGTTTGAATATTTTTTAACCTTGGCTTCAATTATCCACACCACAAGTCCTTTGGCATCTGGAGGCAGTGCATCGAGCCTGTAATCAACTTCCGGTGGGAAATACCACCTCGCAATGGGCTGTTTCCCTAAATGTGCCTGCATTTCAACAGAGCAAAAGTTGAACTAAGGATCAAGCAGATATGCAGAACCATGGTGCTGAGAGTATAGGGGCACGTAGTTAACAACTCAAAGGGCAAACAGGGGTGAATCTTGGTGATTGGGGTGGTCTGAGGGTCTACTCCAAGGCCTCTAGCAGTGAGGTCGAGGAAATAGTATCCCTGGTATCGGAGTCATGTAAAGTATCTACCCTCGTAGCCTCCCTCATGCGGGGTGTAAATGGCGAGGGCTTTGTGCTCTTCCACATCCGACAGCCATTGACCCAGATCAAAATTCACCAAATCCCCCCCTATGAAGTCCTCTATTCCTATCCCACTGCACCTCACCGTCCCTACCCTTTTGTTCGCCTTACAATGTCCCCCTCTCAGCCCCATCATCATCAGGCTTCTTTTTCCCACCATCGTTATGTCAAACATGCAGTTGTTTCCTGTTTTGAGCTGCTTCTGATGTAGCTTTGAGTGAGGTTGGTGTACCATAATTCAAGCAGGCTGCAGCTGCCATTTTTCGTGCTTCTGAGGTCGATTTCAAATCCACAGAAGAATACTGAGAATAGGACACAGAAGGTCGGCCTGAAACGAAATGGGAATGCTATAAAGGCGGCCGTTTGCATGGCTATGCATTCCGAATTGTATGGTGGATAGAAGAGATAAGAAAACACCCATTCTTTCATATAATTTGTGGCGTCCAACTTCTGGTCTGTGTTGGTATTTTTTTTTTTAAATAATATTTATTAATAACGTTTTCTTTTAAGAGTCATTACTATCTGGTAACCTTTTTCTTTGACATTCAAGTAGGTAACATTTACAGTTTATGGTTAACGTTGGCTGCAGTTATTTTCTTTAGCCGATCGGTTGTTAAAAGAAAAAAAAAACATTATTATGTTTTTTTATTTTCATCCTTTCTTTCAATAGCCCAGTTTTTTTTAATAAAAACAAATCGTTATCTGTGAAAGTAAATTTCTTTGCTGCCGTTATCTTCTTATCCGAACGTTGGTGTTAATACCTTATAGCTGGACTTTTTAGTACCCTTAGGGATAACTGCAGGTAAAACTGAGTTTATGGCTTTGTACGTTTCTTTCATTATTTTCAACTTTATTGAGGAGCTATTTATTTGGCCTATTTTACTTATCGTTGGTACGTGTTAATGGGGGTAATAACTATGGTTAATTGGCCAACATTCCTTTTACGGATCTTTGATAATGGCCAACATTTTTATTGTTTTTTTATTGCCCAGATGTCGTATGTACAAACAGCTACCTTTTTTTACATGCTAACTGCTTTCTATATATTGGGGGCGTCCATTTAGTCTAAATAGAGGCTTTTGAAAGTAGTATTATCTTGATATATAATAAAATAAAATAGAGGGTTGTACGTAAATATTTGTTGAGAGTATTTCCAGATAAAAGAAAAGTGTTCTTCTGGTGGAGCTTTGAGCTCAACCACTTGTGCAGAGTTGGTTCGGGTTATACGACGATCAGTTGGGCTGTTGTATCCTGGAGGAGTCAAGTCAAGAAAAGTTCTGCTGCACCGGTTAATTTGAGACTTTGTACACCGCAGAGGGCTTGAATCTCCTTAAAGAAAGCGAGATTTCTGTGCCTCAGTCCAAACTGGCTTCATTTATATTTTAACTTTATTGTAATTTTTATTACATTATTGTGTAATTTTACCAATAATTTTAAGGAGATTCAATCATGGAGCTTACAACTGAAAAATCCACGGAAAGTATTGGAGATCTTAACAAGCCCTTCCGCTTCAAAGGAGTCAATTTCAAGAGATGGAAGTGCAAAGTGCTCTTCTATCTAAGCCTTCTGAATGTCTCTTATGTTCTCACTGCAAAGAATCCTAGAAAGATCACCACCGAGAACATGACTGAAGTACAAGTAAAAGCTCACGAAGAAAAGATTGAAAAATATACCAAAGATGAGTATAACTGTCGATGCTATCTTTTAAATTGTCTTGCTGATCAATTTTATGATTACTACAATACTACTTACACTTCTGCAAAGAAAATTTGGAAAGCTTTACAGAGTAAATATGATAAGGAAGAAGCCGGAGCGAAGAAATATGCGGCAAGTTGTGACGCCCCCAAATTCCGTTTGGGATTGGACGGACATTTGAAGCGTCGAGACATGCAACACAAGGTTACCTGCCCCCGTTCATGACATATAAGATGCAATAATCCTAACATGCATCTAACATTATGCAATATTCGCAGCGGATAATTTTTTTTCTTTAGCAATACTATGCACCAAATTAAAATATCCCAAATACTTAAAACATACTTCATATATAAAGATACATTGAATAACTAAGATCACAGAACTATTCCAAAATAGTTATGATCTAAAAGTACTGGAGATGCAACTCCATCGTACAAGTAGTAATTTAACTACTATATTAACCTTAACGACGCACCGTCGTTCAGTCGACTGTACCTAGTTGGTCAGCTCCTGATCTTCCTTCAGGTCCTGTAACAAGATCTACCATTCGGGGGGAATGGTAGTTGGGACTACCACAGTGAGATTTGATTACAAATCTCAGCAAGTTAACAAAAAACTTCCATACAGACTAATGATGCATGGATGACAGTAAAAGCATAAATGCATAATCAAATTCATAAGTAATTAAAGCATAACTTAGTGTACAACATAGCATAATTGACATAGCTTAAATTGAATCATGAAGTGAACTTGACTTAGCATGAACTTGCTCTGAAACTTGAATTAACATGAAAAATACATACTCCACAGTTGTTGTGGCCCCATATATTCTACGTGTAAATACATACTCCACTGTTGTTGTGGCCCCATGTATTCTTCACAAACTTGACTTAACATTAAAAATACATACTCCACAGTTGTTGTGGCCCCATGTATTCTACACAAACTTGACTTAACATGAAAAATACATACTCCACAGTTGTTGTGGCCCCATGTATTTTACGCATCACATTTGTAGTTAAATACATACTCCACAGTTGTTGTGGCCCCATGTATTCTACACAACTTGACTTAACATTTAAAAATACATACTCCACAATTGTTGTGGCCCCATGTATTCTACACAAACTTGACTTAACATGAAAAATACATACTCCACAGTTGTTGTAGCCCCATGTATTTTACGCATCACATTTGTAGTTAAATACATACTCCACAGTTGTTGTGGCCCTATGTATTCTACACAACTTGACTTAACATTTAAAAATACATACTCCACAATTGTTGTGGCCCCATGTATTCTACACAAACTTGACTTAACATGAAAAATACATACTCCACAGTTGTTGTGGCCCCATGTATTTTACGCATCACATTTGTAGTTAAATACATACTCCACAGTTGTTGTGGCCCCATGTATTCTACACATCATAATGTACTCAAGATGAAATGTGACTGGAATACGAAAGGACTGAAGTCCTGACGTAACATAACGTGACTTGAACATAACTTAGAATACATGACCAACTTGAGATAGAAACATTTCGTAACATGGCATAACATATAATAGACAACATATTTAACATGACATACTTGCAACAGAGAATATTACATGACTTAACTTACATGTAATAGATGACATACTTAGCATGACGTACTTGTAATGTACAGTAATACATAACAGAATACATTATGTAACAGATAAAAATTGATGACAGAATAAATTTTGTATAATAGACAATTACATGATAACTTGACATGGCATGACACATATGATAACATACATACATACACTGTAGTTCTTTTACTTAGCACACATACACAGTAGACTGCTAGTAAGTTAAAAGCTAACTTACCTCGATCTTCGCGTTTCTTATAAAACTTCAAGTGCGATCACGAGGAACTGTAATTAGTGATTCTAAAAGTTAGAACTAAATCACTAATAATTTGAAATATGGAAAATACTAACTTAAAGAGTAAAATTTTCATTTTACTCTCTACATGTGGGAAAATGACCGTTTTACCCATAACTTAAGGATTTTGCATACTAACTCCAAAAGTTTCCAAAATTTACATTCCTCATATAAATTTTGTCCTAAACTTAAATATCAACTCAGAAAAATTTAAAACAAAACACAACTATGAAGAACACATTATGGTTGAAACATCCATAGGCCATTTCCCTTTATTTTTTGTTGCAATTCCTTCCAACTTCAAAACTCATGCTTAAACCAAAATTTTGCAACAAACATCTTCCAATCCTAAGTTCAAAACCATATTTAAAACATCCATTTAGAAAAAGTTAATAATCAACACCAAACTTTTTTGTAAAAAAAATTCAAGCACTTGAATCACAAGTTTTGACCTTAAATCAAAACATCTCCAAGAATTTCAAAAATCAAATCTTACTTCTAACATATTCATAATATCATTCTAACATATTCATAATATCATCCTAACATCAACCATGCTTTAAATTATCAAACTAAAGTCACCAAAATCACAAAATAACATTTGGAGTTTTTGGTTTTACACTTAGTCCGAAAACAGAAATTTTTTCCTCAACTAGTTTTGATAAATCTCTTGATCTATGACTTATAAATATATGATCTTCAAACCAAACCATCACATGGTTTAAAAAGATGTCCTAAAACATATATAAGTTTCTAATTCAAGATCACATGGTTAGAAATTAATCAAAACATAAATTTAGCCAAGAATATCCACACTTTGGCTTATCTGAATATCTCTTTGCATAAAATTTCATATCTTTGAAACTAACATCAAATATCTTCAAAATAATAATATAACATGTATATAAGATGTTTAGGATCCTCCAATAAAATTATCAAAGTCATTAGAATAGGTTTAGACCACCAAAGAGTTAAACTTTCTCAAAACAGAAACTGTTTTTCCTCTTCTAGTTTCTAAGTTTCTAAATCTAAGAAAATCTTTCATCAAAACCTTTAATCATGCAAAAATCCTCAACCAATAGTCATATATACATGTTAACAATACTCCATAAAAATTTCGGACCAATATCTATCCATTAGCTTGGTCAAAAACTCCAAACTATAACATACTCTCCAGATTCACGCCCAGAATGACCTTTCTATGGTTAAAAATACTTTTGACCGACCAAATGACCATGGAATGATACGAAAAATACATCTACGAAAACTAGACTCAAAGAGGAACAACTTATATCAAGGAGACTTTATGATAAAACACTTACAAAAGCTTCGAAATGGGTGTGCAAAAGAACTCCTAAAAGCTGTCCGAGAGAGAGTGTTTGGTATTCTTTCAATAGAAAGCATAAATGAAGATAATTTCGTGGGGAGGGATGGCTGGAGATATTTGTGGATAAGATATGGAAGAGATGAGGCTGGAGTGAGAGTTAAGTGTAGGACTCTCTTACCCGAAGTGAGAGTTAAGTGTAGGACTCTCTTACCGGAGTGAGAGTGGAGTGTAGGACTCTCTTACCTAATAATATCTACAAAAATCAACTCAAGATATTTTTACCCAATAATATTCATGAAAATTACCTCAAGATATTTCTTTTTATCCAATAATATCTACAGTTTAAAACAGACGTTTTGACCGAAAATATGAAAAAATGTTATTGCGCCATAAGACTTTAAATAACCCTCCGAGTCTAATGGCACAAACCATAATACATTTTGACACTTCTAACTATCTCCAATAATCAAAAACACACTTCTGATACCATAGTAAATAATAACACTAACTATGTAATTAGACAAAAACCTATATGATTAATGGATTCGTGAAAACTTATGGGGTTTTCACGAGGTTCTTAAAGTTAATAGAAATTTCACAATTAAATTTCTAGCGGGCTGTTACACAAGTCGCTTCTTTCGATATCAAATGATTGATGGAAAGTCCGTCGTAGAGCAAGCTCAGGATTTTCAAATGGTTGTAGCAGAAGTTAGATCTGAAGGCATCAAGATTGGAGACAATCTAATTGTTTGTGGCATCATCGACAAGCTACCACCTTCATGGAGAGAGTTTCAAAAGTCGATGCGCCATAAACAAAAGGAGACTTCCTTAGAAACATTAATCACGCATATTCACGCAGAAGAGGAAGCTAGAGGCCAAGATGCATTGGTGTTTCAAAATGGTAATGAGGATTTCATGACAAAGGTAAATTTAATTTCTGAAAATGATAGCTTGCCCAAGAGTCAAAATATGAAAGATAATTTTTTGAAGCCGCAAAGAAAAGATTTCAAAAAATTTGGTAGACCTCACAAAAAGGGCTTTCAAAGCCAATATGATAAGAACCAAGGACCCCCTTCACAAAATCAAGCTTGTTTTGTCTGTGGCAAAGTGGGCATTTTGCTCGAATTTGCAAGTATCGGAAGCGAGAAAATAATCCTCAAGTTAACGTAACTGAGGAGCTGTTTGTAGCAATGATTACAGACATTAACGTGGTTGAATTTGTTGAAGGGTGGTGGGCAGATTCTGGTGCCAATAGGCATGTCTGCTATGATAAAGATTGGTTCAAAAATTTTACTCCCTTTGAAGAAGAGAAGACTATCATGCTTGGTGATTCAAGTAAAACCAAGGTCATTGGGAGTGGTGAGGTCGAGCTGAAATTCACCTCGGGATGTATATTGATGCTCAAAGATGTACTCTATACACCGTCCATGAGGAAGAATTTGATGTCGAGTTTTTTACTCAACAAAGCGGGCTTCAAACAAACTATGGAATCTGATCAATATGTGATTACAAAAAATGGAGTTTTTGTGGGCAAAGGCTACGCTTGTGATGGAATGTTTAAATTGAGTATTGAGAATAAAGTATAGAACGTTTCTCTTTATATTTTTTTTATATGAAAAAAATCTGTTTTTAAATCCAAAAATTAGTGGGGGCCTGTCAAGTTTTTAGAATTTTTTTCTAAAGGATTTTGGCTTGTACGTCGTTCTTCAGTTTATTTTAAGCTTTTTTGAATAAAGCCGATTGTTATTAATTTTTTTTTGGTGTTATACGTTTTTGTGCATTTAGATTCAACTTATTCAAACGGTTTAATATTTGTGTGGGTACATCTATTATCCTTATTGGATTTGTTTAAAACGTATATGGTGTTTATGGTCGAACTGTTTTGGCTATTTTGTTTTTGTTTAAGCCGTTTTATAATTTAAGAGATTCATTGCATGTTTTAGCTGCCGTATTTTTTTTCCCATGTCAACTATGGAGTTTAACTATTTTGGCTTCAATAAAGAAGCAAATTGGTTGAGAGATTTATTCTTTTATGGGAAAAATCAGATTTAACCATATCAATTTGTTGCGATAGTACTACTACAGTTGGTAGAGTACAAAACCGTTATTATAACTATAAATCCAGATCTTTTGAGAAAAAACACAGTACTGTAAGATTTTTTTTTATTGATGGTGTTATTAAAGTGGATCCACTATAGAAAGCTTTGACAAGAAAAATTGATCTGAAATACATCGAGGGGAATGAGATTAAAACCCATAATTCAAGAGCCATGTATGAGGATACCCAACCTGGGGACCAAATATCCTAAGAACTGGGTTCAATGGGAAAAACGAATCATATGATGGTCGTAAAAAAAAATGCACTATTTATTTTATTTCTCATTCCTATGATGTGAGTGCATTTATCCTGTAATGTTGTGGAGGATGAGTTTTTAAATAAACTCTTAATGAAATTCTGTAGCTCTTATGAGTAGGGTGTAAGAATTACATGAGCACCCTTGACAGATTTCACCTATGTGAGTGTGAGAGTGGGGCCGCTCTCTATGAGAATCGGGTTTATTCTCAAATACACTCATGAAACCGGGATTAGCACAGGGCCGTAATGTGCTGGCTAATAAAGCTCATGTCAACACTGGATTGCTATGTGTGAGTAATAATTCTTTATTTCCCTTAAGTAGTTATAGTTCAAGTTTGAGACCACTACTGACTCTGGAGTAAAGATTGTTATTTCACTAAGTAAAGGTTCAATGCAGAGCACACCTTCATGATGCATAATAATCCTTCTTCGTCTGGAAATATCTCTCTTATTTATATATATATATATATATTTTTAAAAAAAAATAGTGGGGGAATGTTGGTATTTTTTTTTAAATAATATTTATTAATAACGTCTTCTTAAGAGTCATTACTGTCTGGTAACCTTTTTCTTTGACATTCAAGTGGGTAACATTTACAATTTATGGTTAACGTTGGCTGCAGTTATTTTCTTTATCTAATCGGTTGTTAAAAGAAAAAAAAAACAGTTTTTTATCCTTTCTTTCAATAGCCCAGTTTTTTTTAATAAAAACAAATCGTTATCTGTGAAAGTAAATTTCTTTGCTGCCGTTATCTTCTTATCCAAACGTTGGTATTAATACCTCATAGCTGGACTTTTTAGTACACTTAGGGATAACTGCAGGTAAAACTGAGTTTATGGTTTTGTACGTTTCTTTCATTATTTTCAGCTTTATTGAGGAGCTATTTATTTGGCCTATTTTACTTACCGTTGGTATGTGTTAATGGGGTAATAACTATAGTTAATTGGCCAACGTTTCTTTTACGGATCTTTGATAATGGCCAACATTTTTATTGTTTTTTATTGCCCAGATGTCGTATGTACAAACGGCTACCTTTTTTACATGCTAACTGCTTTCTATATATTAGGGGCATCCATTTAATCTAAATAGAGGCTTTTGAAAGTAGTATTATCTTGATATACAATAAAATAAAATAGAGGGTTGTACGTAAATATTTGTTGAGAGTATTTCTAAACAAAAGAAAAGTGTTCTTCTGGTGGAGCTTTGAGCTCAACCACTTGTGTAGAGTTTGTTCGAGCTATACGACGATCAGTTGGGCTGTTGTATCCTGGAGGAGTCAAGTCAAGAAAAGTTCTGCTGCACCGATTAATTTGAGACTTTGTACACCACAGAGGGCTTGAATCTTCTTAAAGAAAGCGAGATTTCCGTGCCTCAGTCCAAACTGGCTTCGTTTATATTTTAACTTTATTGTAATTTTTATTACATTATTGTGTAATTTCACCAACATGTCAGACCCAACCGACTTCAGTTTTTTACCGTGTCCTATCGGGACGGCTCATTTACATGATAATCAACTCTCGTACTGTTTGGAATTTAGATTCAACTTAGATCAATTTAATTTAATCTAATTTTAAATTTATTTTAACATCTAAATATTTAATTCTCAAATTATTAAATTCATCTCAACTCAAAACCTCTTTACACGTGAGATCTATAACATTTTTTAACTCAACACCTTTTTACATAGAGGATCCATAATATTTTTTAACTTCTCAAAAATATATCTAAATTCATCTTAACATCCAAATACATCTAAACTCATTTTAAGTGAGCTCCACAAAATTTATTCTATCATCTCAACTCATAATTATTTATAAAAAACTCAATTCATTTCAATTCAATTCAATATCTAAACGAGACTGAAGTCATGCCAAGGTCATTTGGACGAGATGACTTAAGACCTTGTCTTCAAATAGTAGAATCAAATTCCAACTCCCAACCCTTTACATATTTAAAAAAAATGTCAAAATCATAACCTACATTTAACAAAATAATATTTAGTCCCAACGCTAAGTTTTACCATTGGAGTTCTTGAACAATCCACTAATATTTAGTATCCAATACAATCATTCTGGAATTTAATCATCTAATATGACTTGATACAGCGTGGAGATATCATACATGAGACGGGAATTTTTAAGAATTATTTGGGTTATAAAAAAGAAAAAGAAAAATACTAATTATCTGAAAATAAATGTCCAGGAGAGTGAAGTTCAGAAGTTCATAAGGTCCAAAGATGTCACTACCAGGAATCGTCCATGATCTGAACATGTTCATAATTCGCCGAACCTCACTCGCATCGAAGATAAAACCATTGTCGTTTCGATTTTTATTTACTGGAAAAAGCTTCAAGTACATTTTCAGTCGAGGGCCTTCTTCCCATTTAAAACTATCAATGTACAGCTGATTAAGGAGTAGAGCAAGACCAGATGTCAGGTAATCCTCAAACATTGATCTGTAAGGACGAAAATCTGAGAATCCAGGACTTTTCAACCGATATCCAACAAGTAGAGGGGCAGCACAGAAACAAAGTCCAGGAGATACAGGGGAATGTTCATAAGGGGGTGGACATAGTCGACAATATAAAGTGTTATTCGTTGGACCCTGATTTGTATTTTCAGCATCACTTTCAGATCCACAGAAACTGGCTAGGTTGGTGTTCGAGCAAATTGGATTCCCTTGAAGCCTGGAAGTCAACAACCAAAACGTGTGACACATCATTATATCAATGTGCTATGTTTGTTCCACCTCACAACACTAAAACTAAAAAGATCTCACCCACACTCTTTTTCCAAGTAGTCACATGAATATGAAAATATATTTTATTACGCATGAAGACAGTCATCTGAATGTGAAAATATATTTTATTACATACGAAGGTCTACATGAAACAAGTTGCGACATGTAAATTAAGAAGCAAGTAAAGAAGCAAACCAGACAGTGACATGTGGAGGTAGATTAGTATCGCCTGTAATATTTGTAAGCTTATTATTCTGCAACTCCCTGCAATATTAAAGAGTCACGCGAAAAAGCTTAGAAAATTCAGGATGAGATCCTTTCATACTTATTTAAAAGTCAACCCAGAGGGTAGCAACTATGAATTTCACAAAAGAGTGCAGAAATCAGAACAAGGAAGCAACTGTATCTTGTATCAACATAAGAACAACATGCTTGGAGCGTGAATGTGCATCCACACACCCACGCCACCATACAATGACACTTTCAACCAAGGGAAATAGAGATATTGTCATTCAGGTCTTACACTGTAAGGCTTTCGTTTCCATTCAAAGTCCTATTTTGCCAAATGGTGGATGGAACAGAGCCGTTCAATGAATTGTTCGCAATTGACCTGTCAAGAGCAATAATTTACCAACTAAAGCCATTTGTTTTATTAAAATTTATAATTTATTAAATGATAATAACTAGTACCTCAAAATCTAATGGTTGAGAAAAGTGGAAACTAAAATTTACATAAATGTGAAGCAAGTTACAAAAGGATAAAGTGAGAGACTACTCACAGTATCTGGAGACGAGGAAGATACGAAAAGCTGTCAGGAATTGTTCCAGTAAGACTGTTGTTGGATAAATAGCTGAGCACATTACTCAAAACAATATATGTCAAAAAAGGGAATTGTTGGCACAAATTGTTTTTGAAAGCTAGGAGACACATTTGTTAGAGTTTTGTAATATCCGAAAATTAAATTTAACTGAAAAAAAAAAGAAAGATGGAGAATCTTACATGGACGTGATAGTCTTAGAAATGCTCTCGGTAGGTATGGTTCCATTTAGCAGATTTAAACTGAGATCTCTGAAATTATAAGATATAAACAAAGTAAAGGTAGCAAGTAGAGTTGTCTTAGACGAAGTGAAGATAACTTTCTTCGGCCAGGTACATTTATTTTTTTTAGAAGCTCATACTTGATCATCATAGAATAACTTCAAATGTAAATAAAATACAGCAACTTACAGATAACCAAGGTACGGTATTTGGCTCAAATCAGGAATCTCCCCTTGCAAGTTGCAATTCCTAAGGCTCCTAGAAAAGCCAACACACAAATCATAACACCTTGAAATGTACATAGGCGTGAGTATGCTTCTCGGTTGCCATCTAGAGAGCATATAAAGCTAGAACATGAAAATTGAAAGGTTTGTGATAGCTTCTTTACAACTCAAGCAGAATACATAAAGTGATATGTAATATCAAACAGCAAAGGATTAATCACAGAAAATCCGAACTTGTTCAGTGTACCAGTTATTTGACGTTTGAAAAGATAAAAAATTTCAGCTTCAGACCTCAAGGCTAGCACCTGGCTCTGCCTTTGCTTCTGAAACCTAGTTACAAACAAAGGATAATAATATGCACTTACAACTTCAGCAATTTGGACATTCTGCTATACGAAGCTGGAATTGTAGTCCCATCAAAGTGATTGTTATCAAGTTGACTGCAAAACAAAGAAATGCACTCTTAAGCGAGTTTGAACTATAATATAAGGGAAAGGAGAGTACTTCAGTAATATTACCTCGTAGGAAAAGGAAAATTTAGAAAATTATAACCTTGTTCAAGATGAGAAGCACAAGAAAATGATACCAAATTCAAAAGTTCCAATTGTAAAACCATTTATGCTATGCGCGCGCGCGCGCGCACGTATTTATGTTCCAGGAAAGTAGAAACCATACAGTATCAGTAACTGTGGCAGTTCGGAGAACTCTGGTGGAAGATACCCTGATAAGTTATTATTATCCAGAAGGCTGCAGGTGCAGAGTTGAAGATGATCACTGATCTCATAGATTGTACAGACAGATGACTCATCATAAAATATGAGTATATGACCAATTACAGACTTACAAGTGAACAAGGCTTGGTAATCTGGATAGCTCCGGGGTAACTTGCCCACTAATTGAATTGTTGTTCATGTGACTGCTCACAAGGTGAAGTAGAAGGGTTAATCATTGTAGAACTGTTTTAGATGATATAGCACCTGAAAAACACTTACAAATTCTTCGTTTTGTTCAAATTTGCAAATGATACTGGTACTGGTCCTGATATGTTGTTCTGATCAATTTGTATTCTGTCCAAGTTTGGAAGATAACCAAGCTCTTCAGGTAATGGACCTGTTAATTTGTTTCCATTCAGAAGCCTGGGAACATGGAATATTACAGATGGAATTAGAGATAAAGCAAATTATATATGCCAACATCAGGCATTCAGAATGATGCCAACATCAGGCATTCAGAATGATGCCAACATAGCAAGAAAATTAGATCACTCACAGATTATATATCTACATTTTCTAATGGCATGAGTATATCATCATGTGAAAAAAATAGTATCTAACGTATCCCATAGAAAAAAGGTGATCTACTTACAAGAGTTCCAAGGTGGTGATATTGCCTATCTCCTTGGGTATACTCCCACTTATGCTGTTCCACATAAAATCCCTTTAACAGAGTAGAAAGAGAAAAATATATCAGTAGGTTACGTAAATCAAAAGCCGAAAAATGTCAGTAGGTTACATAAATCAGAATCCAACATGCTACTGAGAACACATTTTTAGAACATTGAGTGAAAAAGGTATCCAAAAATCTGACTCAGATAAGGTTGTCTGAAGCACAAAAAGTAGCTTTAAGAAAAGCTTCGCCTTACAGTATTTGTAGGTACAATAATTTGTCGAGTTTTACTATATACAAGCACAGTTGTATACTAATCTGTGTACCAATACTGATTTATTCATACTTAAAAATTTAAATTAACACTGTTTTCAATCAAATCTACTTTTTGACCAATCACATCACATTGGTGCACAGATTAGTGCACAATTGTACTTGTAACTATACTTTTCCTAATTTGCCAAGCTCTGGTGATAGACTTCCTGACAATCCCATTTTCAGAAGTTGCCTGCAAAGAGAGGTCCAAATGAAAATTGCTAAAGCAACAATGCAAATTCTTCGATGGAACTGCTCATAAAATTAATAACACCAAGTTTTATCAAAGCTTTGTAATCTTATGTCTGAACTTTAGGGAAAGTATACTTTTCATCCACAGATTATATCTATTTTTCACTTTTTACTTTACATTAAAAAATAGGTTTCAATTTGTACCCTTGGCTAAGATCTTACTGTTAATATGAACAAAAAACTGGTCACATGGCACAATCTTAAAGTTCATATTTAAATGGAGGGTGCAAAGTGAAATCTATGGTTTTTTTTATATAATAAAAACTGAAAATCTTTGTAGTTTAGGGTGCAAATCCAAAATAAGTGAGTTTGTTGATGAAAAGTGTAATTTCCCCGTGAACTTTTGACTCATATGAATCTTATCTTATGCTAGGAATGAGATAATAAGAAAACGTTAGGCAATAAATTATATAACAATGGAGTAGTTATTAACTTTTTGGACCAATGAATAAGATAATAAAAACTGTCACACTTAATAGTGAAAGTTACAATTAGAATTCATTGGAATTAATTATAAAACTCAGTTCCATCTTGTAAACACTTAATATCTATGCACCCTTTTTACAATGATACTCACCCAATGTGAGATTAAAAAAACCTGAGGCATTATAATCTCCCCCACTCCCCACTCAAATCCCCATTTTCCTTGTCAGGGCTTGCATCACAATGTACTGCCCCAATTCGAAATGGATTACCAACCCAACTCCGATACCGTGTGTAGCAACCCATGAATGTGCAAAGACTAGTCAAAGTTATTTTCGGAGCTCTCTCCAATCACTTGCACAGCTCGGGGATTTGGCACCAATAAAATGCCCTCACGATTCATATATCACTGTGTGATTTAGATCAATTTAATGCATTACAAATTTTTTTTATGGGTAAAAAGGAAGGAATAAATATGCATTACAAATTTAAAAAGATAGATTTTCATATTCATTTAAGACATGTTGGTATTTTTTCTAGCAACATATATTTGCATCGATTATCCTCCCTGATAGAGATCAAAAATACAGGGGATGTTAAAATCATTATGTTGCTGAACATGTAAATATCCATCTTCTAATCTTCTATTGTAGCACACAACCCCTGTCCAATTTGATGTACACGGATCTCCTCGATTCCAATCACTCAGATTCTTATTGGGATCTACCAAACTTCTCTTGATGATTCGCAATGCCGCCACTGAAAATTGTTAGGCGCTTGTGGTATGGGGCATACAATTACAACTGAAGTAGAAATAAGAAAGAATAAAAAAAATAATAAGGAATTCCAATTATAGAAGAATTTCACTTATAGCAAAGGGATTACAAGAATTTCTCTCTTGAATAAGGAGAGTACAATTGACAATACTCTCTCTTATAAAAGGAGAAAACTCAATCTTTCTTATAAAAGGAGAGACAATATATAGGAAAAACCTCACTATTATTCTCTCTAAAACTCTCTCTCTTTCTTTAAATTTTTCTTTCAAAATGGGATAGGTTTCTAAAAGTAAAAACATGTATTTATAGGAGTTAAAGGAGGTGGAAGATGGCGGAAGCAAGTAGAAGATGGCGGAAGTAAATGTGAACGCAAGCTTGATGTAGGTTGTCAACTAGCCACCATTTTTTACCCATAAAAAAGATAGCGGAAGCAAGTGGAAGATGGCGGAAGCAAGTGGAAGATGGCGGAAGCAAATGTGAATGCAAGCTCAACTAGCCACCATTTTTGACCCATAAAAATCCATAAAAGTGACTTTACCGCTATAAAAATAAACACAAGCATTCCCCGAAGAGTGTAATTGCCAAAAGAAGCTTAATAAAAAAAAGAAAACAACAAAGCACCAAAATCACCTTCCACTGGGCTGGTAATGGCGCCCTGAGCTCCGAAAGATAGAGAAGCCCAACACAACCATGCAACAACAAATATTCCATACTTCCAAGCTGTTGACTTAGACATCCCAGTAACGAATAGAACGTCAGAACTCGCAAACTTCTTCTACTACCCAACACTGGGAATTGTAGTAGTTTGTGTGTACCTGATAAAATTCAATATCAGAACCTAGAGAGAATGAGTTCCAGAGCAGCTGAATTTATCTCAAGAAAAAGAAATACTAATTCTTCTAACTCTGGAAAATAAATCAATAATCAGACAATTATTAAACACAAGTACAGCAATAAAAAAAGCTCCAATAACTGAAAAACCAAGGAATTATAAAATAAAATTAAAAAAAAAAAAAGTACGCCAACGAAGAAGCTCCCCTGTTAGGCAACCAAACAAAGAAAAACACTCAAAATTCTCGTCCCATACAGCTTGAGAAGAAATAAAACAACCAAACTTCCAAAAAAAAAAAATGAAGAAGAAGAAGAAACCCTCACAACAAGAAGATTGAATACACAGTTGAAAAATATACTAGAATGATGGAAACACATAAGTGTCACGCAGTTGAACTATTTATCTGGGGCCAGCTTGAGCAATGTAAAGGAAAATATTGGCTACAATTATATAAATAAATGATAAGGTTTATCTTATCATTATATTTGAAATTGTCAGATGAATGTAAAATAATTATTAATTTATCTCTAAATAATATTGAGTCTATCTAAAAATCTTGAATGTTGTTTAGATAAGTCATTGAGGTAAAAATTGAGTTTAGGATGATCTATATTTATCTAGAATAAAAGCTTAATAGAGATCAATCAATGTAAAAAAGAGTTATCGCGAAATGTCAGCAATCTGTCAAGACACATCTTCGCGACTGTTGCTAACCGTCAGCAAAATCCTACTTTGACTGGAATTCTTTCCAGACTTTCTATTTAGAGTGATTCGGTTTTGTAACTCACAAAGGAGTTGGAGTCACGAATTCTAGAGAGTATATTTTGAGCATTTGTGAGAGAAAATTTACTTGAGAATTTTCACTTGGTTTTTCATCTCTCATTAAGTGTGATTGTGTTTCAAATGTGAAGGAATATTGATTGGATTTCAACCACTGGAGTTTCAGGAAGGAAGTCAATATTTGAAGATCGCCAGAGGTTCAGGCAGCTACTGCGGTAGAAGACAAACAAGTCGTTTGTCTAGACAAGTAAGAGAGTCATATTACAAAGATTTTGTAATTAATGAATGCTTGAAATTGATTTTCAAATAATAAGATTGACTTTTCTAGATTTAGCTGTCTTGTAAGGTTTTACCTTTAAAAAATTCTTTAAATTGTTTTTTTTTTTATAATTAATCATTGTGTCTTAGAAGTTTGATTATTTAGTTTAAGTATTTGATTCGTTATATAATTTTGATAATTAAAATTTAATCAATTTATTAAAAAAATTAATAGATAATTTTGTGATCTCACAAAAGTACTTAGAAAATTTTAAACAAGAGAGAGTTTGAAGTTGATTACCTGGGGAAAGGAAGTATCTTTCTGAGCAGGTCCCCATTACGAATGGTTAAGCATTTGTTGCTGATGCAGATCGTAGCCATCTTTTTCAGACAGCGAATAGAAATAATGCACGTAAAGTATATGGAAAAGAGTTTTACTACATATAAGTACTGTCGCATACTAATCGGTGTATCAATATTGATTTATTCATATTTAAAATTTAAATTAATATTGTTTTTAATAAAATTTATTTTTTGATCAATCACATCATATTGATATACAGATTAATATATAATTATACTTACAATTATATTTTTCCTATAGAAAGAGTTTCCATATACCTGATGGTGGGGTAGAAGATGTTGACTTTTCTGGACGCATGGTTGACGGGATAACTTACCAATTTAATACTCCACAATGCAATGGCAAAAGGAAAGAAACCAAGTTTTGGACCATTT
The DNA here is from genome assembly GCF_018687715.1 of Carya illinoinensis. Taxonomy (NCBI): domain Eukaryota; kingdom Viridiplantae; phylum Streptophyta; class Magnoliopsida; order Fagales; family Juglandaceae; genus Carya; species Carya illinoinensis. The sequence continues at coordinate 6,083,549 of NC_056764.1, forward strand.
CTCTTTTTGGGTTTTGCTAGACGCAGTGGGTAAATACAGTCGGCTGTACGGAATAAATAAAAAAAATTATAAAAATATTTTTTTTTATGGTTGTACAGAATGAATAAAAAAAAATTATAATTTTTTTTTTCATATAGATCCCATATTAATTTATTTTTTTTAAAGTAACTGCATGCCGATTGTATTTACCGATTGCACAAATTATTTCTCTTTTTATTGTTCAAGGTTCAAACTACCCAATGAATAAAAATAAAAAAAACCTTTCATTAATAAAAATAAAAAACTAAATGGAGACTGTACGAATCTACGATGATAATTTAAGCCCGAGAGATCCAACCGTAACATGGACAACATAAACGTCAGAGGGTGTTTCGTGTCCAACATGCTCCTCGATCCGAGACGCAGTCAATAAATATAAGTTTTGAATCAATACAAAACCGTGTTTGCCGCATATCAAAGATTCCATTTCCGGCTCTTGTGAAAGAACAATACAATTAATAGAATGAAGTTGGCTTCGCAACAACGAGGAACAACAATTTGGTACGCACCAAAATGGTCCTTCTCATGGTCGTACCATGTACAATCGCCAGTCGAATACAGAAGTTGGAGATGTATTTTTCGCTTTCACACTCAGCTGGTTGTCGTGTGTACAGGTTCTATCCTCGTGCTTTGAAAAAATAAATCCGAACTCCAAAATGGAAGTCAGTGACTACTCTCAACAGACATATTCCTATAAAATAAAGGTGTCACAGTCCCTCAGCTCTCTTCCAAGAACATGTGGGGTACATCGTCTAGCCACAGTTTTGACAATTGGGGTGAGGTAATGTCTCAATCATCTTATTATTATAATATTTTTAAATTTTTATATAAAATATAATAAATAATTTAAATTTTTTAAATTTTAAAATAATAATAAGAATATTAAAAATTAATATTTTAAACTTTTATCTAAAATTAAAAATTCTCATTGCAGTGTCTAAATCTATCCTAAATTATTTTATTATTGGTAATCAGTAATTACTTTTTAAAAACCGGTATTAATATTTACACCATAAAGAAACCCTTTAGGATTTTATAGTCAATATGAAGTTTATATCAGGTGGCCAAAACCTGGCAAGGTAGAACACAATTGATTAACCTGAGCTCAGCTTAATTACTTGTTTATTTTTCCAACATTTTTCAGTTGATGGAGAGACCACAAACTCAAGTCAACATAATTTAGCAGTCTTTCACACGTGCAAAAGGAAGGAAAAATGGAAAAATACTGCATTTTCGAGACCTGGTCTGGGAGTATGATCCGATCATGATCAAATACAGTTCCATTTTTGCATAAGATTCCTTTCACATTACAGGCGAGAGGTTAATTGGCAAGCAGCAGTATATATTTTGTATGGATCATCTTAAGACAAGACTTAACTCGGGTTTTTCTATTCTTCTTAAATTGTTGAATGTTCTAGTTTTCCCTGGTGTCATCAAACAAAGAATAGGAATTGAGGATTTGGATCTCAATCGAGTTTAAGTTTTTGGGTACTTTTATTTTCTTGTGGAGTACGCGCATAATGTAAGAGTTCCCAGTGTTGGGTACTTATTTTCTGGCGTTCTCTGTCTTATATATTCATATGCAACAGACAATAGCTTGAACTTATGAATATTCATTCAAATGAAATTGTTAATGAGATCATGTTAGATATTTTTTTTATTGTCCCACACGACACGTGTTTGGCTTTTAGTCTCTTCTTAAAATGAAGTTATCTAATCTAATCTCTAGAATATTGGTTGATACCATTAGATAAATAGTTTCCTAATTTTACTCCTTACGTAGATGGGAAGTGGAGTGGCGGTTACTAAACCGTCAACAGTTACCAAAATGAAGTAGTTCATCTCTCTACCCATTTAAGAAGTATTGTACGATTTCCATCATCATATATGTGAATGTAACTTTTCATTTAAGAGAAAGGATTAAGAAAAAGAAACCTATCTCCGTAATTCTACATTTTCAGATCAAGAATTAATTGAAGAAATCGCTATAGATTCCGGTATGTTATTTACGTTTGTGAAAATCATGATAATCAAGATCTTGGAATTTATAAACATTAAGTTTTACGTTTAATTTTCATTTACAATCCAAACATATCCACAACCATTTGATACCTTGTCAAGCACAGAATTCTCACCTTCACAAAATGGAGCAACTCTAAATTAAAAACCACAGAAATAACTTTGTGGAGGAAGGATCAGAAACTTCAATGAAAAGCTGTATAGATAAAAGAACATGAAGTTGGATACAGATGCATGCATATGAGGTAGAGGTGATGGAGATGGTTTTGGCTTTACATGGGAGAGTTGGCTTCATTCAAGTCTGTGGTTCGAGCCCGAAAGTAGGTGCCTAACAAGAAAGATTGGCTGGTTCCCTCTGGTCATGATTATCAAGAGCAGAAATGCATTTTTGGTCTCGTCTCTTTTCATTCTTTCCTATCCAAAGTTGTGAAATATATAGGAAAGCATCACCTTTTGTTTCTTCTTTGTTTTCTATCCAAAGATTATATGATGGGCACCAAGGTGGATCAAGTATTAAAGATCATTTGCAAGTTCTAAATAAACCAATTACAAGGTCAAGACTTAAGAAATCAAGAAAGCAATACAAGGATGGGTGCAATCTACTTGGGTCGAAACTAACAAGACTCCAATATTCAAGATAGCCTTGAAAGAAGGAAAACCAGTTTTGATCAATTCAATATAAGCTATGGAAGAGTGCAACATGATTTAGGAATTATTGTTTGGGTTTATTATTATGTTTATGATATTGAGATTTTGTACTTATTTAATTCATTTAAATGGCTTATTTTATTAGTCATATGAATTAGTTTAGAATAATTGGATTTAAGGATACTTTACGCACATATGTCTTATATTTTATTAGCTAAGGTTTTAAGGAAAAGTTTTTAATGTAAACAATAGAGGGGGCGTCCATCCAATGGCAGTTTGGGAAAGTATGTAATTTCAGCTAGAATTTGGTTTAGGAAAGGTATGTAATTTCAACTAGAATTTGGTTTAGGAAAGCCTTTAATTTTGGCCAGGGGTATTTTGGAAAAGGCTTGTATTTTTGGCCTAGGATTTATTTTGGGATTGCTTATTTAAATTACTGTAGCTGCACCTTTGGCAAAGTTTTATGAAATTTGATGAATATTTTTCATTATGAGTTGAGTTTATCTCCTCTTATTCTTGAATGAACTTCTGAACTTATCAAATGCAAATCGCAACCTTTATGACATTCTTTCCTGTAATCTAGGTTTTTGATATAGGTTCTTCAACGGTTTTAGATTTCTTATAATTTAGGTTCGTGAAACGAGTTCTTCAACTGGCACTACAAAAAAAAATAGATTGTGCTATTTTTATTTTTGGCGACATTAATGCCGCCGGAAATAACTCATTTTTGTTTCAGCCGAAATCTTATGGCTATCTGAAAATGTAACCATAATTAAATACTTTTTCCCACGAGTTTTGGTTGCTGAAGATAGGCTTGCCAAAAATACCTCTGTTTCCTATTTCTAGGTTATTTTAATAAATTATTACAGCAACAAAATTTTGCAACAATTTCGCTCACCGCTTGAACTTGACTTATTACAGCAACTTCTAGTTGCTGTAATAAATCTTTTAAGAGAAAACCTTAGGACCGGTCGGGCTGTAAATGTGATAAAAATAGTCAGCCAATAAAATCCCAACACGTAAGCCTTCCACTGAGACCTCCGTAGACCTGCATTACATGTGAAAATTATTTGGGGCATTTGAAATCAGAAACACAAAACGGGGGCATTCATCTCCAAGCTCTCCTCAAGCCCTAACATTTTCTCCAGATCACGTCGGTCGTGGGTCGATTCCTCCACCAAGCTCGATTTTCTCATCCGTGGGTCGTGTTCCTCCACCAAGCTCGATTTTCTCATCCGTGGGTCGTGTTTCTCATTGACTGAACCACTTCATTTCCCCCCAACACCACCCTCACTTCGTCTCCCCTCAAACCGGCCCCTCACCTCCGATCGGCAGATTTCTGGCGCTGTCAAGCTTCCCACAAACCCCCACACTTCGTAGACCATAAAGAACAGCACTTGGTGCCATAATCAGGATGAAGTTAATGGCAAAAAACCCCCAAAAATCATAGAACTCTTATGAGAAAGTCATAACCAAAAATCATGCAGTGTGAGGGCGAACGACGAGGAGGGCCGGCTCGCAAAATCAATTTGTTGTTCAAGACACTGGGTTTGGGATGGGTGATTGGGGGTCGCAAAATCAGTCCATCGCAGCTTGATGGGTCAATCTCCATCCGTCGTGGCTCGGCAAGAAACAGAAAAATGGCTACATAATGAGACAATCGAGCACTGCATGGCACCGCAAGGAAAGCGCACCGCAAAGCCCCATGTCTAACCTCCGTAGCCAGCGTTGAACCTCCATAAAAATAGCCCAGACGTCATGTCCCAAATGCCTAACAAACCTCTGTTTTTGAGGAGCAAAAACAGAGCACAATTTCTTCTTTCTTCCTAACACCACCACCGATAGCACAAGCACCACCGTAACACACAAATCTCATTTTTTTTCATACTAAAAAAAAACAAAAAATTGGTGAGCGCCCAACTCGATTTCTCCATTTTATGACGGTAAAACAAAGGGCTGGTAGCCCTATTTGTATTCGGTCTGGAAAGAAATTTAAAAAGGGGAAAAGAGAGAAAGAGAGTAAGGCCATAGAAGCCATGGCGGCTTCCTTATCGACCACGAATTCGAAACCCTCGACATTGATCAGCTTCACCGTGTCCTTTTTCTTCATCTTCGCGCGTGCTCTCTCCCTTGCTCAAAGTTGTATGCATCCGATAATTTTGATTTCATCCAATCTGGCCAATACCTCACTCTCTCTCTCACAAAAACCAAATTGGTCGTAACCTTGTTGTTGGAGACGGTGTTCCTTTGGGCAAGCAGTTCGAGGGGTGTGACGGCTACAATGACTACGAGCAATGCGAGGGGTGGCTGTGTCGGCGAGGGTTCGTGCGAGGGGTCCGATGAGAGGGATGTCAAGCTAGTGAATGGGAATTTCCAATTCTCTCAAATGCGGCCACATGAAACACGACGAGGACTTGAGGACGTGATTCCTTGTGGTTGACCCCAGTTGTCTAACACTGCTTTTTCCTACGTGGCACTACATGAATAGAGGGTTGTTTTTATCTCATTTACAGCCCGATCGGCGTGAAGCGTTTCCCATCTTTTAAATCCCCTTCTTCACCCCCGCACCTAATTTTCGGTCACTTTCCTCTCTCTCTCTCTCTCTCTCTCTCTCTAGATTTAACATTCTCACTGGGATTTTCGATCGTTGCCACCAACATCGTCTTCTCGTCAACACCGGCCAGTTTCTCTAACTTTATCAATCATGCTCTCTCTCTCTCTCTCTCTAACTCTCGCTCAAATTCGAGACATTCAAAGAGAAATGGTTACTCTCTCTTTGGTGTCGCCAAGGTTACTCTCTCTTTCTCTCTCTATATGTGAGCTTACAACTGTCTGTTTGTATTTATCTCATATTCGATTTGTGTAGTTTTTTTCTTAGATGTTTATTCTTCTTCTTTGTTTTTGAGTAGTCTGATTTTCCTTCTATTTTTTTATTTTTTATTTTATTTTTATCATTTCCTCGGTTTTCCTTTTTCAATTTTCTCATTTTCTTTGGAAACCATACTTCACAACTGTGTAATTAATTGCATTGAAGTGTGGATGAAAAATTGAAACTCCAAGCCTTAAGGCTGGAATTTTAGTTCAAGCACTATGTTTTTTAACTATTGAATTTAGCAGTATACATTGCTTTGTATCTTTATATGATGATAATATTACATCATTCAACCGTTAAGATAATGTTAAGAGGTGAGACCCAAATTTTTTGCATTTTATTTCTTAGTAAATGCCATGGTGATGGAGTGAAGACAATAATTTGTGCTGTTTTTTTTTTTTTTTTTTTAAAGACTCTGTTTCACTTGTTTCATAATTTAATTGGGGCAAGATTATCAACAACAAGCACCAGTTTGACTTAAGGGGTGCTGATTTAGTGGCAATGGCCAGAAAAGTTTCTTTGTTACCTATGCCTTACTTAAAATTGTAGAAAGAGAGATCCTTAAGCAAAATCAAATAAAGGTTTTCTCAAATATATTGAAATCAAAAGTTACCTTAGAATAACTAAAGTTGATCATCATCTGTTAGACTTCAATAATATATTGAATGCAATTGAGGCAGGGTACATTTTTCTTTTATTCCCTCTATAAATGTAAATTTCCATTTCTTCTCTGGTTGTGAACTGAATGTTAATTTTGCATGAACTTTTATTGATCAAATCCTGTGTCAGCCTCCAAATTTATTTGTACACTCCACATTTTGCTTAGAGACATGCTTACATGTTTTTAAATTCTTGAAATGCTAGATGGATGTATTTATTTTTCCTTTGTACTTATGTGCACCAAAAGCAGAGTTCTTCCAGAAAAACACCTTTAACTATGGTTTCCAAGTGGATTGTGAATTGTACTGCTTGCTTATTTTGACTGACTACATGTGTGCTATAATTTAGTTGTTTCAATAACCATTATTCCTTCCAAAAAAAATTTAGAAACCAAAGGATTCAGAAGAAGAAACAAATTGTCACTACGATACAGATTCTGAGTGATGCATCTGATTTATGACTTTACTCTCTGTTTTCTGTTCTTTATTCCTTTATTCTTCATTGACCAGGAAATTACCTCAAGTTCCATGATGCCATAAAGAAGGCTTATCCAGATTGTGACAAGTTTTCTCAAAAGTTGGATCACCCTGTAGATTTGTATAATTATCATGTAAAATTCTCATCTTCATTTCTTGTATTGATATGTGAATGGAGCCATTTCAATGATCTTTTTATGTCTTATGATATGAATGCCTTTTGTCCTTCGTTGGGCAACGAGGGACAATATCGTCTTACTCTAGTGTTTTGGTTAGGTTAATACATCTGCCAAGGACATGTTTTCAATGGCTCATCGGTTCGATCTTGCATCACGTGACGGTCCAAAGGTGTGATGGTTTCCTTGTATTATATAATATATGCATTTGATCAAATGCTTAAAGGGTTTCCATTGATATGCATCAGGCTTTTGTAAGTGAGTATGTTGTAACTGGGAAAGATGCTGGCAAAGGAACTCTTTTAGCAGCACTAGTCGAGGCTGCATTCCTTATTGGAATTGAACATAATAGGTTTGATGTAATTTTTAAACTTGCTTACTGTGAAATTGTGCTTGCAATTATTTCAATTCAGTCCAAATTTGACGATTCATTTTTCCTCCAAAGCTTTCTTTAGGGGAGGGAACCGTGCTCGGAAGATGCTGAGTTTTCCCTAGTCGTTTGCCTAATCTAAAGTTAGAATTGTGTTCTAAAAGCGAATTAAACATGTGCATTATTATTAAAAAAATGTTTATTTTCTCATATAATCCAAGTCATGGATGTTTACTACTCATGTATATAATCCGACAAACATAGTATAATCAGGATTGGGATCCCTTGAGCTTATGGGGACTTGGAACAGCTGACATTGCAACCTCTACGGTCCAAAACAGATGCATTTCAACAACTTATTGAAATTGGTGAATTGCTTTGTGTAATCTAATACATATCAATCACCCTATCATCTTTAATTTTATTAAACTAATGAATCTAAGATTAATAGATAAAGACATGTAGGCACAAATATTGCTGAACATGAGAACCTTTTCAGCAAAAAAGATCGAACAAGACCAAATTCATTTTCAGACCCTTGCTGCTTTTCAATAGTAGAATGGTCCTGCTTGTTACAGGCCACACGTGTGCATGTCTGTATGTCTGTGTGCAATGCATCTTTGGTTGCAGCTATTTGTGAGTACTGTAAATGATTTGGCCACTGTTTTTCCATTATATGAAATACTGAATTGGCGTTAAAATATCACGAGGTTATTTGTACCATGGAACAATTTAATGGTTATCTCCATTAATTAATTCGATCCTGTCAAAAACCTGGTCCTTTCTGAAGAAAACTTACAAACTCGGATACTTGAGACTCAAAAGGAAAAGATTGAAATTACCAAATTGGAATAAGAATTTTGGAATCAATTAATGTGTGAAACTTACTAGGAAAAAACAGAGAAAATCAGTAGTGCAGTGGAGGCAGAGTTAGAAGGAATACTATTTCTTTTGCAACAGGTACACCCAGTTGAAACATTTATAATTATTTTAGCTATTATAAGAGCCAGCGCTGCAGTTAATCCAAGAGCTGTAGCTGGACTCCGAGGATATACACATTGATAAAGATGATCATTAATCTGAACCTGAGAAAGCTGTAGGAATAAATAAACATTAAGATCCAATTATATATATTGTACATCATGCATGCATTTAAATGGGGAGGCCTTAAGTTCAGAAAATGGACATTTTTTCCTTTAAATGGAGACCGGTGTGGATTTAAGAAAGACAACTCATGCAATATTTGTCAGTCTAATCACATAAAACATAAGTAAATCTGATGTTTTTCTAATTAGTAACAGCTTAAATTCAAGCTTTTGGTACTGATAATAAAATGGCACCCCTTTTATTTCTCTCTCTATCCCTTTTCTACTTCCATTATCAATCTGCTTTCTCACACGCCATATCTACAATTTTTTTTTTGTTTCTTTTAGAAAACTTCGATGCATCCCAAAGATTGATGTACCAGAAAATATTAGTTTAATTACTTACACATGTTTGATGTAGATTGAAACAAGGCTAACTGTATATATATTGAGACATATCCCTAATTAACTTATTAAGCATGCATAAATATAACATTTATATATATTTCCGCCAGAGCGTCAAGGAATTCTGGGAGAAGTATGAGGCTGAATATGACAACAAAAGACCATTGAGCCCGTAGATGTCCTATTTTTCCGTGGAGAGTGAAAGTCCGTACGAGTGAAATAGAAAGCGATAGACTCTGTTTTTAGGGTTGGGTCTCCCCTGAGGAGTATGGCAGCCGCCGGGGGCCTAAAGGGCCGGCCGGCAAGCTCCAGGCCACGGACCTTCGCGGATATGGTCTCGCAAACGCCGATTCCCCTTCCCGAAGTGGTGGTGCCGGTGCGTGCCCCAAAAGTGCTGGACGGTGACACCTATATCTGGTTCTCCCAAGATGAACTGGACCGGTCTGCACAGCCATTCAGGTACTCTCTTGTTCTTAAATTCATTCGGCAACGTCCTTCCTTAGACACTATCCGTGCTTTTATTCAAACTCGGTGGGGGTTAAATGCCCAACCAGTCGTTTCTAGTATGAAATCCCCACGGCATGTTTTCCTGAGATTTGCTAAAGAAGATGACTATCATAAGGCCTATGCTTGTGAAGCCTGCGAGATTGAAGGTAGTCCATATAGGATGTTCAAGTGGTCTACAGACTTTTCAGAGGAATCGGAACCATCCTTGGTTCCGGTATGGGTGGTTTTTCCTGGGCTTCTGCCCAACTTTTATCATGAATCCTACCTTCGGAACCTTGCTCTACCTATTGGTACTTATCTAAGAAGTGATAACAGCACTAGATGTGCCACCCGAACTGATGGAGCTCGGATTTGTATTGAAATGGATGCAAGGACGAAACCGATAGATGGTTCTTGGATTGGTGTTCCTCAGGCCCCTTCAAGTCGATACCAAGCTGTCCTTTATGAAACACTGCCAGCGTACTGCTGTAAGTGCAAGATGCAGGGCCATAACTTAAGTACTTGCAAAAAAACAGATAAAAATCCTGGTATAGATGATATAGGAAAGTCTAGAAAGAAACGCACCTTAGAGATGAAAATAACAAAGGAAGGAGAAGCAGGAAAAGTGGAGGAACCAGCACAAGAAAAGGGGGTGAGAAGTATAAAGTGGAATGTTGAATCGGAGGCTATTACAAGGCATGAGACAGGAGAGTCCTCTGGGAAGAAGGGGAAAGAGGTTGTGCATCAGGAATTAGACTTGGTATCAGAAAAGGAAGCTGTAAACGACGATGACTTTTTTCTAGTAGAAGAAATAGAAGAGGGGGAGCTAGAAGAAATAGAAAAAGCTTTCGAGAAGATTCAAAGAAAGCCTCCAAGTAGAGATGAACAAGCTGAAAGGGCAGAAGATACTTCCCCTATTTTACTACAGGAGGAATTTGTATCAGTTGTGCCAATGACGTTAGAGGAAAACCAGGAAATGCAGAATGTAGCAAGGGAAGAGCCACAAAATAAGACAGATACGGAGAACCAAGCTGTTAACCAAGTGGGGGAATTGATGCCTGTCATGGGACCAGTTTCCCTATCTGATTCTGAAGGTGCGCAAGAGTTAGTGCACCTGCAAAAAACCCAGGAAATTTTCTTAGATGAAGAAATACTGAAAGAAAATAGTGAAAGAGGTATAGGTTCTAGGAAGAGGAGTTCCTTTAGGGTCAAGAGCAGGCCATCAAAATTGAATTTATGAATCCTTTCTTATATTGGAATTTAAGGGGGCTTGGTACCTCCAAAAAGCAATTGATTAAAATGATAAAGAAATATAAAGTGAATGTGGTAGCCATTGCGGAACCTTTTGTCAATAAGCAGTGTATGGTTCGGTTTCAGAATAGACTGGAGTTTGGGGGATGTATTTCTAATGAGGAGGCTGGAGGAAAATTATGGGTGCTGTGGAATACCAAGGTAAAGGTTACTGTTCAATCCATCAAGGGTCAAAGTATCTCGCTAATGGTTGAAGAGGAGAACAAACAAATCCTCGCATCTTTTGTCTATGCTAAATGTTCATACCTAGATCGTAGAAGACTTTGGGAGGATTTGAGCTTGTTGAGTACCGGAATCACACCTTGGATAATTATGGGAGATTTTAACATTATCCGTAATAATGATGAGAGGATTGGAGGAAGACCCAGACTGACCATTGCTATGAGGGAATTCAATGATTTTATTGATGCGGTGGGGATGATTGAAACAAAGTTTGAAGGAAATAAGATGTCGTGGTGTAATGGGCAGCAAGGAAGAGCTCGTAGCTGGGCAAGACTGGATCGTTCTTTCATTAACTCGAAACTAATGCTGGAATTTCCAGGTTTGGTGATGACCTATTTGCCTAGACAAAACTCAGACCATTCCCCGCTAGTGGTGGCCATGGAGAAAAATGATAAACCGTATGGGTTCAGCCCTTTCAAATTCCAGAATATGTAGACCTCTCATGAGCTATTCCATGACTGTGTGCGAGGTGTTTGGCGTAAGGACCAGGTCGGACAAGGAATGGCTAAGTTGGCAAATAAATTAAAGGTTGTTAAAGGGGTGCTGAGAAGGTGGAACAAAGAGGTTTTTGGTTGGACTAATTCTCATATTCAGGGGCTTGAGGAACGGATATGTGGCCTGGAAGAAAAACTTCAGATGGGATTTTCTGAAGATGTTGAACTGGACCTGTTAGCATCGAAGGCTGAGCTACATACATGGGAGAGTAGGGAGGAAACGAGGCTTGCCCAACAAGCCAAGCAAAGATGGCTTGAGAAGGGGGAGGGTAATGCCCAATTCTTTCGTGCTCTGTCTTCTAGAACCCATAGGGTGGTAAGGGAGATGGAAATAGGTGATAACAGATGGTTGAGGTCCCCTGAAGAGGTTCATGAGGGTGCTGTTGATTTTTTCAAGAATTTTCTGGCAGAATCCCATTTAAGTCCTGCTCCTGATTTGACTAGTTTAGTTGAACCTGTGGTGAGTCCAACGGAAAATCTGAATATTCTGGAGCTTCCTTCAATCCAAGAGATAAAAGAAGTCGTCTTCTCCATCCCCATTGATAGTAGTCCGGGGCCAGATGGTTTTGGCTCAGGATTCTTTAAAGCTTGTTGGGAGATCCTTGCTGAAGATGTTGTCGCTGCAGTCCATGACTTCTTTAGAGGTAATCCAATCCCAAAATATTTCTCTTCTTCTTTTTTAGTGTTGATTCCAAAGATCGAAAATCCAAAAAGCTTTGACAAGTTTCGCCCCATAAGCCTCTGTTCAGTCTTTTATAAAACTTGTTCAAAGCTCTTAGTGGGTCGGTTAGCACCACTGCTACCTCGCATTGTCTCCCAAGAACAAGGAGCTTTTATTCAAGGTAGAAGCATCTTGGAGAATATTAGCTTGACGCAAGAGATGATTCAGTCCATTAATAAAAAAGTAAGAGGTGGAAATGTAGTTCTTAAAATCGACATGGCTAAGGCATACGACTCTGTTGCCTGGAAATTCCTCATTCAAGTCATGGCAGCCTTTGGTTTCTCTGAACCGGTATGTTGCCTTGTTTGGCAATGCATATCCTCCCCGTGGTATTCAGTGGTTATGAATGGCACTTCAAAAGGCTTTTTCCAAGGGGGCCGTGGACTAAGACAGGGTGATCCCATTTCTCCGTATCTCTTTATTATTGTGGAGGAGATCCTGACGAGACTTTTAAAGCAGAAGTTCCAAGAAGGCAAGATCAAACCTTTTACTCATGCTAGAGAGGTCCCTACTATATCTCATCTCTTGTACGCGGATGATATTGTAATATTTCAAATAGCTGTAAACAGTCCATTCGGTCCATTTCTGAGGTGCTGGAGTTATATGAAGCTTGGTCTGGCCAGAGGGTGAATAAAGAAAAGTCTGCAATTTTTTTTTGCTAATCATTTCTCCGCTTCAAGGCGCAGGGCTATTTTAAATTACATGGGTTTCTCAGAGGGTGAACTGCCTTTTAAATACTTGGGGGTACCTATCATAGCTGGGCGAATAAAGGCCATTCATTTTGAGGAGCTAGTTGGAAAAATCAGAGAGAAAATTGGAGGATGGTCGGCGAGATTGTTGTCAAGTGGCGCAAGACTGCTGCTAATTAGACATGTGCTTAGTAGCATTCCAGTTCACCTGTTATCAGTGCTGCAAGTCCCAAAATCTGTCCTCTCCAGCATCAATAAGTGTTTGTCTGATTTTTTCTAGGGCTACAAGGATAGAAAGCCTAAAAAGCATTGGAAATCTTGGGACATTATGTGTAAGATGGTAGGGGAAGGTGGTGTGGGGATTCGTGATTTGCATGAAACTCAGAAAGCACTACACACGAAATTTGCGTGGAGACTATTAACTGCAAATTCTCTTTGGGCCAGCTTTTTCAAAACAAAGTATGTGAAAAATGACCACGTCTCCTTAATTAACCCAAACAAAGGTAGTCGGTTTTGGAAGATCGTGATAAGGTGTGTTCCACTCATTTTAGAAAACTCTAAGTGGAGACCGAGAGAGGGGTCAGTTTCCTTTTGGCTTGATAAATGGATGGGGGAAGAGACACTTGGAGAAAGGATGCCAATCTCTAGGTATCCAAATATGAAGGTTAAAGAGTGCAAGTTGAATGGGGAATGGGATATGGAACTATTAATAAGCCTAGGTGGAGAACCTAAAGCAGGGGAAATTTTCAGATTTTTGAGTCGTAAAAAAGAAGGTGATGACTTACTTGTGTGGATGGCCAAGGAAGATGGGATTTTTACAACAAAAAGTGCATGGGAGGTCTTGAGGATAAAATCTCCAAAGAGTAATTGGGCACAATGGTTGTGGCACCCAAGCCTTCCTAAAAATATTTCCGTTACTATGTGGAGAAGTGTCAAAAAAGCCTTAAGTGTGGATGACCATATTCGCCAAACAGGAATTCCTTTGGCCTCAAAATGTGACTGCTGTAAAATTGGTGGATATGAGGACCTCAATCATGTGTTAGCTACGGGGGAGATGGCTAGATCTATATGGGAGAGGTGTGCAATTCAGGTTGGTATGCCGCGGAGGTGGTATCAAAGCTGGTATGAGTTGGTGCAAGAGTGGTTCAGTAAAGCCTCTAAATCAACCACGAAGGGACTGTTACTAGGGATAATTCCCTCCATTGTCACATGGCAGTTATGGCTTAGAAGATGCAGTGTGCGTATGGAAGGAAGAGACATCAGCTCAGAAGAAGTATGGAGGAAAATAAAATTCTGGATTGTAAAGTTAAGTGAAAAACTCAAAGCGACTAAGCCTTTGAGTGCAAGAGATGAGGAGATTTTATTGGAGCTGAATATTCCCTATAAATCCCCAAAACTGAAACCTTGTAAGCTGATTAGGTGGGTTAGACCAAACATGGGCTGGTACAAGTTAAATGTGGATGGGAGTAGCCGAGGCAACCCGAGCATGGTAGGAGCTGGAGGGGTGATACGTGATAGTGAGGGAAGATTGATTTCAGCCTTTGCAGTTGATCTTGGACAAGGTACTAACACATTTGCTGAATTCCTTGCTCTATTACATGGCCTCAGACACATTAAACAAAAGAATTTTTCTCAAGTGGAAATAGAGATGGATTCCCAGGTGGTTATAAACTGGATCAATTCATCCTCATGTGGGGTATGGTACCTTGAAGAATTTTGGGAGGAGCTTATGGCCTATTTACAGCAAATCACGTTCACCTTGAAACATGTTTACAGGGAAGGAAACTCAGCTGCTGACTTCTTGGCTAGGTTGGGATCTCAAGGAATCAACAAGGTTTGGGAATCCTGGACCTCACTTCCTCACTTGTTGAGAGGAGTGTTGCATACTGATAAACTTGGGCTGCCATATATCCGGTGTTGTCACTAAGTCTGTAGCAATATCTTTCTGTTTTAAGTTGTTTTTCTGCTTTAAGTTGACAGCAATGTATGTAACTCTGTTCCGTTTTTCTGGTTAGGGATCAATGTTTTTTCTGGCAATTTTAGCATGTTGTTTTGTGGCTGGGAAAGAGGTTGTAATCCCATGCACAAAGTTTTTTGCTTAAGTTTAATATATTGGGGAGAGGTCTCCTGTTAAGGGACCCCGACTCTTGATAAAAAAAAAAAAAAAAAAAAAAAAAAAAAAAAAAAAAAAAAAACCTTATTAAGCATGCATTTATTAGCTGTTTCAATGCTAAAAACAGAGTCATAGAACTAGTAGGGGTGGCCGGATAGATTAGATATAGATATCTGGGGCTGTGCTGGAGGCGTTGTTAAGGAAATATTTGAAGAGTAAACACGTTGGATTTAAGTTTTGTTGTATCGCCGTCTTTATTTCCAGGGTTTTCTTGCTCTCTCTCTCTCTCTCTCTGTGGATATTTGATGCATGCCCCCGTGTATTTCTTTGTCTTTTTTTTTTCCCCCCCATTGTTTATAAAACTTATTAGAAGAGGTATGACTTGCTAAATATATTGATCTTTGAAAACATGCCATTACTAGCAGGAGTATGAACTTAGAAATTATTGTTTGCATATTTCTTTTTCATATATCAACCTTAATTTCATGTTCCACTTGGTATCGTTGTCTGGAACTCACTGAAGTATAGGTTTACTTGTACTGTAATGAACTTATTATTCTCTCTATTGACATGCCTTGTAGTTTTCTTTTCTTTTGAGCTACATATATCATCACCCTGCTTTTTTTTTTTTTTTTTTTTTTTTATTTACATAAATGCAATTAAATTCTCAGGGCATTTCATTTTTTCAATATTCATTCTTCAAGTTTCAACCCCTCGTTGGTGTATGATCATCTAAGAGAAATATTTTCAGCACTCATTTTTTATCCCTACAATGTTCCGAATGAAGTGAAGGGCTTCTTTAGCTTGAGTAAGTTGGGTGCTGCTATTTGTTGCTATAGTGTTCTGTTGTATACTTGTTTCTTCCAGGTTGATACTGCTCTGGTTTTATTTAGATATTTTTTATAATCTTTTAAGCATGATTTGATTATTGGTCTATCAATATTTTAAAGGAATCTCTACTGGCTTTTATTTGATTGATGTTTCTTATCTGTAGCTTGTGGTCATGGTCATGGAATGCTTATTATCGTGTAGCTATTGGATTTGTCAGGATTTTCTTGTATATGTGGTTTGTTTCTCACTTCGGGATGAGAATGAATTCGTTAAATAAACTCATGAAAAGGCTGCTCAAGTCAAAAAGGATCTTTGCCAGCCTGTGGTCTAGCAAAAGGGGAAATGGTGACAATAGTGGCTCGGATTTATCAAATAGTCTTGGTTCTGCAAATCCAGAGGAAGTAAAATCAACACCTTCCATAAATAGGAGGCATTATGTATTTTAGATACAATTGAAAGAAGAATGGCTTACCTCATACAAAGGTATTCATTTAGGCTCTATTTAATTGCAAGATTCAACTGAGATCAATTCAATTTAAATTAATTTTAAGTTGAGTCTAATATTTAAACACTTAACTCAATTCAAAACTTTATTATATGTGGGACTCACAACTTTTTTCAATTTTCTATAAATAGTATTAAATTCATCTTAACATTCAAACACATTTAAACTCATTTTAAATAGGTCTCACATAACTTATTCCACATACTCAACTCACTATTATTCATAAAGAGTTCAAGCTTAACACAATATCCAAACGCAGCCTTGTGAAAACGTATACAGAGGTCAACTACCAGCTATACAATTACAAAACAAGGAAATGAATAAGTGTGAAAATATAAGCTACACACGAACTCGTGATTTAAGGAAACACGGAGGGGAAGTTTCGGAGGAAGTCACGGCAATGAGAGTTTGTTTCCAGACTTGATGCTCTGTTAATATGTTACTATCTGCAACAAAATTTGGCAGCAAAACAAAAGGTTACCCAAGGTTAACTGTGCCAATCATAGACACAATCCACATGTTACTCAAAGGGACAGACAACATCATTTATGCAAAAGAAGACGAAGACGCAAAAGAAGGTAAGGTATGAGTACAAACAACATCATAATTATCCAACAATATTCATTTCAATACGAACACGCAAAAGAAGGTAAGGTATGACTGGGGAGTGGGGAATATATCATTTATGCATGGCATCAGTTCATAAGTGGCATGTCATGTGGTTTTGAAGCTGCCTTGCTGGTCAATATAGAACACACCTTGATTGCCCCGAAAATTAAAAATCATCTTGTACTGAGTTTTAACAAGGATAAGTTCAATTTTAAATATTAAACAAAGTACACAAAAACATCATAACAACTTCATTTTAAAGCTTTGTAAAGAAAAGATTCAGGAAAGGAGATGGGACCTAGGCAAGTAATTGTTCTACACTTAACATGGCACAACTATGACAAAAGCATTGGACTAAACTCCCTGGATTAAGAGTATCTTCAACGATATTTGGAAGCAAAAGGCAAGGCTACCTCCACTCAAATATGCCACTCACAGACGCACTGCATGTCACTCAGAGCAACAAGAATAGGTAAGCATTTTTAAGTGCATGAACACCAGTAACAGAATAATGCCACATGGATATGATTATCTTTTAAAGCACTGAAGATTTCAAGGAACTATCTTATATATGCATCAATTCCAACTTCAACAACTGTGTCGCAAATTACATCAGATTAGGGTTTCGAGACAAACCATCTTTATAAATGTCCAGGAGAGTGAAATTCAGAAGTTCATAAGGTCCAAAGATTTCACTATCGATAATGCTCCATGATGTGAACATGTTCCTGATTCGCCGAACCTCACTCGTATTGAAGAGATTGGCGACTCGAATATCATTATATACTGGAAAAAGCTTCAAGTACATTTTCAGTCGAGGGCCTTCTTCCCATTCAAAACTATCAATGTACAGCTGATAAAGGAGTATATCAAGACCAGATGTCAGGTAATCCTTAAACGATGATATGTAAGGACGAAAATCTGAGAATCCAGGACTTTTCAACCGATATCCGACAAGTAGAGGGGCAGCACAGAAACAACCTTTAGGAGATCTAGGGGAAGGTTCATAAGGGGGTGGACATTGTAGTTGACAATCCGAAGTGTTATTCGTTGGACCCTGATTTTTATTTTCAGCATCACTTTCAGATCCACAAAAACTGACTAGGTTGGTGTTCGAGCAAAGGGGATTCCCTTGAAGCCTGGAAGTCAACAACCAAAACGTGTGACACATCATTATATCAATGTGCTATGTTGTTCCACCTCACAACACTAAAACTAAAAAGAGCTCATCCACACTCTTTTCCAAGTAGTCACATGAATATGAAAATATATTTTATTACACATGAAGGTAGTCATCTGAATGTGAAAATATATTTTATTACACATGAAGGTGGTCATCTGAATGTGAAAATATATTTTATTACATATGAAGGTCTACATGAAACAAGTTGCGACGTGTAAATTAAGAAGCAAGTAAAGAAGCAAACCAGACAGTGTCATATGGAGGTAGATTAGTATCGCCTGTAATATTTGAAAGCTTATTATTCTGCAACTCCCTGCAATCTTAAAGAGCCACAAGAAAAAGCTTAGAAAATTCAGTATGAGATCCTTTCATACTTATTCAAAAGTCAACCCAGAGGGTAGCAACTATGAGTTTCACAAAAGATTGTGCCGAAATCAGAACAAGGAAGCAACTGTATCTTGTATCAATATAAGAACAACATGCTTGGAGCGTGAATGTGCATCCAGACACCCACGCCACCATACAATGACACTTTCAACCAAGGGAAATAGAGATATTGTCATTCAGGTCTTACACTGTAAGCCTTCCGTTTCCATTCAAAGCCCTATCTTGCCAAATGGTGGATGGAATAGAGCCATTCAATGAATTGTTCGCAATTGACCTGTCAAGAGGAATAATTTACCAACTAAAGCCATTTGTTTTATTAACATTTATAGTTTATTGAATGATAATAACAAGTACCCCAAAATCTAATGGTTGAGAAAAGTGGAAACTCAAATTTTCATATATCACTGTGAAGCAAGTTACAATAGCATTGACCCCATAGAACTAAGCACAAAAGGATAAAGTGAGAGACTACTCACAGTATCTGGAGACGAGGAAGATTCGAAAAGCTCACAGGAATTGTTCCAGTAAAACTGTTGTTGGATAAACAGCTGAGCAAATTACTCAAAACAATATTTGTCAGAAACGGGAATTGTTGGCACAAATTATTTTTGAAAGCTAGGAGACACATCTTTTAAAGCTTTGTAATATCTGAAAATTAAATTTAACTGAAAAAAAAAAAAAGATGGGGAATCTTACATGGACGTGATAGCCTCAGAAAGTCTCTGTCCATCTATGGTTCCATTTAGCAGATTTAAACTGAGATCTCTGAAATTATAAGATACAAACAAAGTAAAGGTAGCAAGCAGAGTTGTCTTAGACAAAGTACAGATAACTTTCTACGGCCTGGTACATTTATTTTTTTTAGAAGCTCATACTTGATCATCATAGAATAACTTCAAATTTAAATAAAATACAGCAACTTACAGATAACCAAGGTTCGGTATTAGGCTCAAAGCAGGAATCTTCCCTTGCAAGTTGCAGTTCCTAAGGCTCCTAGAAAAGCCAACACACAAATCATAACACCTTGAAATGTACATAGGTGTGAGCATACTTCTCGGTTGCCATCTAGAGAGCATATAAAGCTAGAACATGAAAGGTTTGTGATAGCTTCTTTACAACTCAAGCAGATTACATAAAGTGATATGTAATATCAAACAGCAAAGGATTAATCACAGAAAATCCGAACTTGTTCAGTGCACCAGTTATTTTGACGTTTGAAAAGAATAAAAAATTTCAGCTTCAGACCTCAAGGCTAGCACCTGGCTCTGCCTTTGCTTCTGAAACCTAGTTACAAACATAGGATAATAATATGAACTTACAACTTCCGCAATTTAGACATTCTGCTATACGAAGCTGGAATTGTAGTCCCACCAAAGTCATTATTATCAAGTTGACTGCAGAACAAAGAAATGCATTTCAAAACTTGGAAAAAAAAGTACTTCAGTAATATTACCTCATAGGAAAAGGAAAATTTAGAAAATTATAATCAAGATGGGAAGCACAAGCAAATGACACCAAATTCAAAAGTTACAATTGTAAAACCATTTATGCTATGTACGCGCGCGCGCGCAGGTATTTATGTTCCAGGAAAGTAGAAACCATACAGTATCACTAAACTTGGCAGTTCGGAGAACTGCGGTGGAAGATACCCTGATAAGTTGTTATTATCCAGAAGGCTGCAGGTGCAGAGTTGAAGATGATCAGATATCTCATAGATTGTACAGACAGATGACTTATCATAAAATATGAGCATATGACCAATTACCGACTTACAAGTGAACTAGGCTTGATAATCTGGATAGCTCCGGGGGAATTTGCCCACTAATTGAATTGTTGTTCATGTAACTGCTCACAAGGTGAAGTAGAAGGGTTAATCATTGTAGAACTGTTTTAGATGATATAGCTCCTGAAAAGCACTTACAAATACTTTGTTTTGTTCAAATTTACAAATGATACTGGTATTGGTCCTGATATGTTGTTCTGATGAATATGTATTCGTTCCAAGTTTGGAAGATAACCAAGCTCTTCAGGTAATGTACCTGTTAATTTGTTTCCATTCAGAAGCCTGGGAACATGGAATATTACAAATGGAATTAGAGATAAAGCAAATTAGATATACCAACATCGGGCATTCATAATGATGCCAACATAGCAAGAAAATTAGATCAACCTCACAGATTATAGATCTACATTTTCTAATGGCATGAGTGTACCATCATGTGAAAAAAAAATAGTATCTAATCTATCCCATAGAAAAAAGGTGATCAACTTACAAGAGTTTCAAGTTGGTAATATTGCCTATCTCCATGGGTATACTCCCACTTATGCTGTTCCACATAAAATCCCTTTAACATAGTAGACAGAGAAAAATATATCAGTAGGTTACATATATCAAAAGCCGAAAAATGTCAGTAGGTTACATAAATCAAAATCCACCATGCAATAGTGACTCAGATAAAGTTGTCGGAAGCACAAAAAGTAGCTTTCAGAAAAGCTTGCCTTACATTATTTCTAGGTACAATAATTTGCCAAGCTCTGGTGATAGACTTCCTGACAATCCCATTTTCAGAAGTAGCCTGCAAAGAGAGATCCAAATTCAAATTGTTAAAGCAACAATGCAAATTCTTCGATGGAACTGCTCATAAAATTAATAACACCAAGTTTTATCAAAGCTTTGTAATCTTATGTCTGAACTTTAGGGAAAGTATACTTTTCATCCACAGATTATCATCGATTTTTCACTTTTTACTTTACATTAAAAAAAAAAAAAAGGTTTCAATTTGTACCCTTGGTTTAGATCTCACTGTTAATATGAACAAAAAACTGGTCACATGGCACAATCTTAAAGTTCATATTTAAATGGAGGGTGCAAAGTGAAATCTATGGTTTTTTTTTATAATAAAAACTGAAAATCTTTGTAGTTTAGGGTGCAAATCCAAAATAAGTGAGTTCGTTGATGAATGGTGTAATTTTCCCTTGAACTTTTGACTCATATGAATCTTATCTTATGCTAGGAATGAGATAATAATAAAACGTTAGGCAATAAATTATATAATAATGGAGTAGTTATTAACTTTTTGGACCAATGAATAAGATAATAAAAACTGTCACAACAGAGGGTGCACCAGCTAAATCAGCTCTACACTGCAAACTGAATAGTGAAAGTTACAATTAGAATTCATTGGAATTACTTATAAAACTCCGTTCCATCTTGTAAACACTTAATATCTATGCACCCTCTTTACAATGATACTCACCCAATGTGAGATTAAAAAAACCTGAGGCATTATAATCTCCCCCACTCCCCACTCAAATCCCTATTTTCCTTGTCAGGGCTTGCATCACAATGTACCGCCCCAATTCCAAATGGATTACCAACTCAACTCCGATACCATGTGTAGCAACCCATGAATGTGCAAAGACTAGTCAAAGTTATATTTGGAGCTCTGTACAATCACTCATACAGCTCGGGTAAAAAGGATTTAGAACAATTCATATATCACTGTGTGATTTAGAACAATTTAATGCATTACAATTTTTTTTTTTTTTAATGGGTAAAAAGGAAGGAATAAATATGCATTACAAATTTAAAAAGATAGATTTTCATATTCA
Organism: Carya illinoinensis; assembly: GCF_018687715.1. Lineage (NCBI taxonomy): Eukaryota > Viridiplantae > Streptophyta > Magnoliopsida > Fagales > Juglandaceae > Carya > Carya illinoinensis. Next base: position 6,105,462 of record NC_056764.1, read on the forward strand.
TTTAAGACATGGTATTTTTTCTAGCAAAATTGAGAAACATATATTTGCATCGATTATCCTCCCTGATAGAGATTAAAAATAAAGGGGATATTAAGATCATACAGTTGCTGAACATGTAAATATCCATCTTCTAAGCACACAACCCCAATCCAACTTGATGTACACGGATCTCCTCGATTCCAATTACCCAGAATCTTATTGGGATCTATCAAACTTCTCTTGATGGCTAGCAATGCCGTCACTGAAAATAAATAGAAATGTTAATCATCATTTAATTAACATGAACATTTACAGAATTTGTAAGCTTTGGTATGGCCCCTGTGTTTCTCTAATTCTAACATCGGGGTTTCCACATTGACAGAAAGTGAATTTTTGTTTTAAAAAAATTAACATAAAAATTGTTAGCAGAGCCAAGTCTGAGCACATACACTCAAATAACATCTATCAACACTAATCGGTAATCACTTCCCACTTGAGAGAATTGAATATGTAAGTGATTAGGTAACTATAGATCTCTTTTTACAGGATGCATAATATAAAACATGCCTCCATGTGCAGTGGTACTTCTAAACAAGCATTCCCCGAAGAGTGTAATTGCCAAAAGAAGCTTAAAAAAAAAAAAAAAAAAAAAAACAAAGCACCAAAATCACCTTCCACTGGGTCGGTAATGGCGCCCTGAGCTCCGAAAGATAGAGAAGTCCAACACAACCATGCAACAACAAATATTCCAAACTTCCAAGCTGTTGACTTAGACATCCCAGTAACGCATAGAACGACAGAACTCGCAAACTTCTTATACTACCCAACACTGGGAATTGTAGTAGTTTGTGTGTACCACACCTGATGATAAAGGTCGGTATCAGAACCTAGAGAGAACGAGTTCCAGAGCAGCTGAATTTATCTCAAGAAAAAGAAATACTAATTCTTCTAACTCTGGAAAATAAATCAATAATCAGACAATTATTAAACACAAGTACAACAATAAAAAAGCTCCAATAAATGAAAAACCAAGGAATTATTAAAAAAAAAAAAAGTACACCAACGAAGAAGCTCCCCTATTAGGCAACCAAACAAAGAAAAACACTCAAAATTCTCGTCCCATACAGCTTGAGAAGAAATAAACCAACCAAACTGCCAAAAAAAGAAGAAGAAGAAGAAACCCTCACAAGAAGAAGATTGAATACACAGTTGAAAAATATATTAGAAGGATGGAAACACATATATGTCATGCAGTTGAACTATTTATCTGGGGCGAGCAATGTAAAGGCAAATATTGGGTAAGATTATATGAATAAGGTTTATCTTATTATTATATTTAAAATTGTGGGATAAATGTAAAATAATTATTAATTTATTTCTAAACAATATTGAGTCTATTTAGAAGTCTTAGATGTTGTTTAGATAAGTCATTGAGGTAAAAATTGAGTTCAGGATGATCTGTATTTATCTAGAATGAAAGCTTAATAGAGATTAGTCAATGCAGAAGAGAGTTATTGCGAAATGTCTGCAATCCGTCGGGACACATCTTCGTGACTGTTGCTAACCGTCAGCAGAATCCTATTTTAACTGGAACTCTTTCCAAATTTTCTATTTAGAGGGATTTAGTTTTGTAACTCATTAAGGAGTTGGAGCCATGAATTCTAGAGAGTATATTCTGAACGTTTGTAAGAGAAAATTCACTTGAGAACTTTCAGTTGGTTTTTCATCTCTAATTAAGTGTGATTGTGCTTCAAGTATGAAGGAACATTGATTGGATTTCAGCCACTGGAATTCTAGGAGGGAAGTCAACATTTGAAGATCGCCAGAGGTTCTGACTGCTACTACGGTAGAAGACAAACGAGTCGTTTGTCTAGGTAAGTAAGAGAGTCATATTGTAAAAGTTATGTAATTGATGAATACTTGTAATTGATTTTCAAATAATAAAATTGACTTTCCTGTGTTTGGTTATAGGGTTTTACCTTTAAAGAGTTCTTTAAAAGATTTTTCTTTATAATCAATCATTATGTCTTGCAAGTTTGATTATTTAGTTTAAGTATTTGATTCGTTATATAATTTTGATAATTAAGATTTAATCAATTTATTCAAAGAAATTGATAGACAATTTTGTAGGTGAACTAAGAAAATTTCAAACAAGAAAGAGAGAGTTTGAAGCTGATTACCTGGTGAAAGGAAGTAGCTTTCTGACCAGGTCCCCATTACGAATGGTCAAGCATCTGTTGCTGATGCAGATCGTAGCCATCTTTTTCAGACACCGAATAGAGATAATGCACATAAAGTAAATGGAAAATGTATCTGATGGTGGGCTAGAAGATGTTGACTTTTCTGGGCGGGTGGTTGCCGGGATAACTTATCAATTTAATACTCCACAATGCAATGGCAAGAGGAAAGAAACCCAAGTTTTGGACCATTGTTGATTGTTCAAAGTTCAAAGTACCCAATGAACAGAAAAGATAAAAATAAAAAACCTTTCATTAATAAAAATAAAAATAAAAAAAACTAAATGGAGACTGTACGAATCTACGATGATAATTTAAGCCCGAGAGATCCAACCGTAACATGGACAACATAAACGTCTGAGGGTGTTTCGTGTCCAACATGCTTTTCTATCCGAGACGCAGTCAATAAATATAAGTTTTGAATCAATACAAAACCGTGTTTGCCGCATATCAAAGATTCCATTTCCGGCTCTTGTGAAAGAACAATACAATTAATAGAATGAAGTTGGCTTCGCAACAGCGAGGAAGAACAATTTGGTACGCACCAAAAAGGTCCTTCTCATGGTCGTACCATGTACAATCGCCAGTCATAAGATAATATGATATGAAATTATCACATATTTACAAATTTTAAATTTATAAAAAGAGATAAATTTAATTATTTATATTATATTTTTAATAAATTATAATAAATTTTATGCATGACTTTTATTTCTTTTCTTTCTACGCTTGATTCTAGCTCCTTTCTTTTTTTCTTTTTTCTTTTTTTTTTTTTAATTCTAGCTCTAAAGGATGAATACAGAAGTTGGAGATGTATTTTTCGCTTTCACACTCAGCTGGTTGTCGTGTGTACAGGTTCTATCCTCGTGCCTTGAAAAAATAAATCCGAACTCCAAAATGGAAGTCAGTAACTACTCTCAACAGAATATTCCTATAAAATAAAGGTGTCACAGTCCCTCAGCTCTCTTCCAAGAACATGTGGGGTATATCGTCTAGCCACAGTTTTGACAATTGGGGTGAGGTAATGTCTCCAATCATCTTATTATTATAATATTTTTAAATTTTTATATAAAATATAATAAATAATTTAAATTTTTTAAAATTTAAAATAATAATAAGAATATTAAAAATTAATATTTTAAATTTTTATCTAAAATTTAAAATTCTCATTGCACTATCTAAACCTATCCTAAATTATTTTATTATTGGTATTCAGTAATTACTTTTTAAAAACCGGTATTAATATTTACACCATAAAGAAACCCTATAGGATTTTATAGTCAATATGAAGTTTATATCAGGTGGCCAAAACCTGGCAAGGTAGAACACAATTGATTAACCTGAGCTCAGCTTAATTACTTGTTTATTTTTCCAACATTTTCAGTTGATGGAGAGACCACAAACTAAAGTCAACATAATTTAGCAGTCTTTCAAACGTGCAAAAGGAAGGAAAAATGGAAAAATACTGCATTTTCGAGACCTGGTCTGGGAGTATGATCCGATCGATCATGGTCAAATACAGTTCCATTTTTGCATAAGATTCCTTTCACATTACAGGCGAGAGGTTAATTGGCAAGCAGCAATATATATTTTGTATGGATCATCTTAAGACAAGACTTAACTCGGGTTTTTCTATTCTTCTTAAATTGTTGAATGTTCTAGTTTTCCCTGGTGTCATCAAACAAAGAATAGGAATTGAGGATTTGGATCTCAATCGAGTTTAAGTTTTTGGGTACTTTTATTTTCTTGTGGAGTACACGCATAATGCAACAGTTCCCAGTGTTGGGTACTTATTTTCTGGCGTTATGTGTCTTATTCATATGCAACAGGCAATAGCTTGAACTTATGAATATTCATCCAAATGAAATTGTCAATGAGATCATGTTAGATATTTTTTTTAATGTCCCACATGACACGTGTTTGGCTTTTAGTCTCTTATTAAAATGAAGTTATCTAATCTAATCTCTAGAATATTGGTTGATACCATTAGATAAATAGTTTCCTAATTTTACTCCTGACTTAGATGGGAAGTGGAGTAGCGATTACTAAACCGTCAACAGTTACCAAAATGAAGTAGGTCATCTCTCTACCCATTTAAGAAGTATTGTACGATTTCCATCATCATATATGTGAATGTAACTTTTCATTTAAGAGAAAGGGTTAAGAGAAAGAAACCTATCTCCGTAATTCTACATTTTCAGATCAAGAATTAATTGAAGAAATCGCTATAAATTCCGGTATGTTATTTATGTTTGTGAAAATCATGATAATCAAGATCTTGGAATTTATAAACATTAAGTTTTACGTTTAATTTTCATTTACAATCCAAACATATCACTACAAAGAATACGCCCTGTTGCAGCTCTTGAATCCTTCGAAAATCACCCTATATTTCGCAGCTGATGGCCTGTACCAACAATCATGGCTTCGTCGCATGTTGGACGCCTTAGTTTCGTTGCAACTGCTGGAACTCAGCTAATGTCGTGAATCGTTGGCAAAGCAGATGTTTTCCATCGTTTTTTACTGATGGGAAAAACAGAGAAAAGCCGTTGCAACTGCTGTGGAGATTTCCGATTGTAATCGTTGCAGCTAAGTGTTTGGGTCGATTTACAACGTCGCATTACCGCTACGATGCCCCTGCAATTTATGGGGTGCATCCCCGACTGAAATTTAAATCGCTGTAACTTCTAACGTTACGTCGGTAGCCCATCCACCACAAATACTCTGTTTTTCGCTGATGCTGTCCTTTCTCAACAAGGTTGAAAACTAACGAGATATTGTTCTTAAGTCGCCGGCATAACCCAACAGTTTGCGGCTTTGGAAAATCGCTGCCATGCCTTCCTTCTCAACGAAAAGAGCTCTGACGCATCAAGTTGGCTATTTTGCCCCCCTGTCTATTACCCAGCTAGCGTCCATATATTGCCGCTGCATTAAGCGGTAGACTGTAGTGCCAGCAACCTTAATGGAATTAGTTGCAATGTGTCCTACTTAAAAGATCTTTTTCGTCCCAGCTGTTGCAATCAATTTATTTTACTGGATATTAGAGGCTTTTCCAGCAGATATTAGTTTTTGTTGCATCGATTTATTTTACAAGATACGTGAATACGACGGAAACCATATTTTAAAACTATTGGACGTTGTTTTGCCCCTATTTTTGTGTACTACATTTCTCCCCACAGACTATACAATATTGCATATTAACAGGCATTTACACGCTTTTGTAAGCTGCTACTTTAATTAATAAGTAGATCATAATATTGTCAGTAGAGCATTTTAGAAGACAATATTAGTCATTAATTTGGTAACATACTAAGTAGATCATATATATACCAATATTATCATAAATATAAAATAAAAATCTGAAATGTGTGTTCTCCATAAGGGTTGAGAGAATTCACAGGTTACCAAATTTATCATTGCCAATAGAAGTCAATAACTGTTTCTGGAAAAAGTGCTTAGTCAAATGAAGATCACAACAATCTTATATATTTTATATATCCATATATATATATATATATAATTTTATATATCCATATATATATATATATATATATATATATATAATTTTATATATCCATATATATAAAATTATATTTATTCATCAGTTTTTTTCATTAATAAACAAGCAGTTATATAGATTCCATGCTAATTGCTACAATAGACCACCTAAACCCCCTTGTTAAGTCATTCACTATGAAATTGCTATGTGGGTCTTGTAGCTCATGCAATAAATAGTCTAAAAACTGGAATTTCTTGAATTGTCTAGTGTCATATATGAAATCTGTAACCCCTTGCATAACAATTGAGCAATTGAAGAAACTAATGAACTTTCTCAATTCAACACATCTTGCAACCCAAACAAAATATTGCCATCCAAAATCCACAGCTTCATTGATCATCAAGCTCTAAATAAAGTGCCATTTTGGTGGAATACATAAATGGCCTGTGTTTCCAGAACATTTTTCTTACTTCCTTCCAACTGCCCAGCCCCTACTAACTAGTCCAATCCCCACAAAGTACCACATGTATTTAAACACTTTCACAAATCCATTTATATACACTGGTGCATTCGGATAATTCACACATAGAAAGAGAGGAGAGACTGATTTCTTACAATAGATATATTGTAATTGAATGGTACTCAATTAACCTTCTGGTCCATGCCCTCTGAACTGTCATGGAGCACTGCAGCATAGCCCTACACATTTGTGGCTGGAGTGGTAAGAACTGCTTAAGTTGGTCATATATAGCAGTACCGCAAAAATTCCCTAGCTGGCCGCCCATTAATACTGTAATGATTTCACATTACCTCCAACCACCTGCATTCCATAACCCATTTAACATCAATGGAGGTATATATGCAGTGTAAAGATATAGTTAACTTAATTGTTAATGGTATGCAAAAATCACTTTTCCGACATAATTAACATGATTGCTTACATATTCATGTACCTGCCTAGTTGCAGTCGCTTCTGTCACTCACTTCCCATATATAACTACAGCAGTTATACGTCGCTATTATGATCCCCTTATAATACTAGCAATGTCAATTAACCCAGTGTAAGTTCTCTCGAGATCAATTATTTGTATAATGATCAAATCTGAGCATTATATATCAACCTAATTAACTGTCCTATTTCTAGTTACTGAAGTTGGTCATGGTTTCACAATAAACTTCTTGTCAAACCCTGAATATATTACCTGGATTTCGACTTCCTATCCAGCCACTGCAATAATAAACCCCAACCTAATTAGCTGTCATTCCAAGATCTCACTAAACCTAGCTAGGATACAAATGTTCCTCTATTGGCATCTATGGTGTATGTTGTGTTCCTTTTAACTTAACACCTTTACATGAATAGACAATACTCATCCAACTATTACTTACAGTCATAAGTTGCTAGAAATAATAATGGTCTTTATGATCTTTAGTAGCCTTATAATTCAAATCATTTATAAGGGTATCATATACTATAAACCACTCAGTTTCAACCTACAAGATGAGAAAATGAATGAACACCATAGTTTAGGGCCATTTTGCTATCACTTTTTGAAGTAATAATCCCATTACTTCCTCCAACCTCTATCTCTAATCTGTGTAGACCACCCCGTATATTCATTTGGTATTAAAATTTGTCGATGATTCAAGTGCTGCCCCATATCTGTAGAAGCCAACATGCATCAGTCTTCTACACTATTGGACTAAGCATATATGAATGCAATAAAGGATTGCTAAACGGGAATGGCATGGTTATGACTAAATCTCTATAACATGTTGATCTCTTTGGCATTCTCAACTTTTTCTTAAACTACAACGCATAACCAAAATGACAGCCAAAGTTTTTCCAAATTTGAGAAAAATTCTGTACACAGGCCCATCAAAGCACATCTAAAACCTATGCTCTCTTTATTTTTTTTTATGAGTATCCTATGCTCTCTTTATTTATCATAATATATTGATGAAACTTTTTCAATAGCATGAATCAACAAACCAACTCATAATCATCACTACAACACAGTCATCCCAACAGAAACATTAACTTTTGTAATTTTCCCCACCTTTCAAGGAAATGTAACATATTTCCAGACATCTGCAACCATTTTCATTACACTTGAACATTTCGTTTTGGGATTTGCTGGAGATGTCGTCCCCCATATTGCTGTCCAGTTGCCACAGCCCAAAGGCAACCAATTCCATCACTGCCCTCTATGTTGTACCTGCATACCAACATCCCTGTCAATGTGAGTGTAATAATAGAGAGAGTGTGATTGGGTGAATTCACGAGTTCCTGTGAAAAATATATATACTTACATTTTGAATTTTTTACTAATTCAGCTTTGAGTATGTAACCCATTGAACTTCTCCCCTAATATCCTAACTTACTAGCTTAAAACTGACATCTACTCTGTTCATTAACCATGTCATATATGGCCAGCTAGAGAAATATTTGAACCTCCCCCAGCCATCCCACTGCATTTTGGCTTCCAAAAATATACTCCAGTTCGAACCCAAGGCATAGATAGACAGCAGTTTGCTACATATATATAGTTATATATTTATATGTATTCCCCCAGCCACCCTCTCCTCCTTTCCCAAAAAGCATGCAGTAGGCATGCACTATAATAACCCACAAAAAATGCACCCAAAATCTGTCAAAAAATTGCTAAAAGGTTTTTTCATGCAGCTCGGGGGTCACTGCCTCCCCCGAAGTGTATCTCCCTCGCGCGACTGAAATGAAGCCATGAAACTCCTCAACAAAGCATCAGTTTCAGTTTGACGCTCCACAACCACTCGCATTTCTTCCCTCACACGGTCTAGTTGACTCTTGTAGTCCTCTGCATCTTTCTTATGTTTTTCCACTAACAGGGCATACTCTTTAGCTTGTAACACGTCCTTTTCTCTTGTAGACTCTAGTATCACCATCTCTCCGAGGCCTCGTGCATATCCTGGCCTATGCCCAAGTACCTCCCTAAAGACAGCCTTAGCTGCCTCATCAGTGCGATTCTCAGGGGCTAAGTCATCCATCTTTCCAGCCATCTCCTTCTGCACATAGTGTAAAATCAATTACTCATCATGTTTCTGTTATGAAACCATGGTACAGATTTTCACCATTATTTTAACTATGCCTTTTAGTCTATCTGGGCTGAAAGATTTGAGATGGCTTACATAAATCTCTTCACTGGCATCTGTGACAAATCTATCATTCTTCTTTGACCAACGGACTGCTTTGTAGAAGTCCACTAAGTTTGCTCCTTCGGATCGCTATTTGTTAATAAAACATCCAATTTTGTTACATGGTTCAACAACCATAAAACCCAAAGGCCTTAAGACATATAGTACATAACAAATTCTGCAGTGAATAAATTAGTGTACAGCCACAGTTACAAAATCTGATTCCCCAGGACTAGATGTGCTTTGGATTTTTCATCAATTTACAACACTTTGTCTTACCCTATGATTCAAATGTAATGCATATATCCATTGCAAGTTAATAATCTAGTGGCAAGTCTAACGTCTTCGATCATGTTCTTAACTATCACCTGCAACCATTTGTCCATGAAAATTCATAACAATACCATAACTGGTTGCACAGCTAATATAGACATAGCATCAACTCTTGTGGAAAACAGTGCTTTATTTTATCACCGTACATGCATCTAACAACAACCCCTTTGATCTCTCCCCCCCACATTGCGCATACCTGGAGGTACATAACCCCTAACCTAGCTTGTATATGGCCTTATATTTTTGCATGCAACCGTAATACACAAATATGCTAATCTCACATTTGTCCTATTTTTGATAAATCTAATCTCATCATTATATGGCTGTCTCTGGAAATTGCACATAAGTATGGCAAATCTTTGACCACATAATCCAGTTAGATTTTAATACAGAATTTTTTAACATGCAAAAATCTGTTGGTTTACAATTACTGCAGCAACTTACAATTACTACCTCCAATCACTGATCGTAACAGAAGGCTGTGTGTTTAAAAATTTTCCACATGAAATTGTGATTTGCAGCTTAAGATTACCATAATCAGCTTGAATAAATTAGAAGCAAACCAACCCAAGCCCTATACCTTTTCCTCTAGGATCCTCACAAACGATTTCCGCCCTGCAGTGTGATTAATCTTCAGCTTCATACGATTCTCCTTATTTATGTTTGAGATTTTCTGCCATCATGCAAGTAAACAGGTTATTTTTCTGCCAACTATATGGACCTTTGTCAAGACTTTTCTATATTGTATATACAAAATGGTAGCCCAATAAGCAACAGCTTTAACATACCTTGAAGTGATCACTTCCCCATTGGCCACATAGCTTAACCCATACCAAGGGCTCGACCAAGCTTGTCCCACCAGCCAATGCCTCCTCATGCTCGCATATGCCAAATACTTCTTGTGAAGCTCATGGTGGAAGGCGTTAAATCTCTTACGCAGCTGCTTCCAAACTGCCAACCGATGGTTCTTAAGTTCCCAATCTAATTCAAAGTCACCCTACACAAAAAATAAACTATGGTCATCTAACCCATAGTTAAGTGGCCTTCCTTATACCAAGGCACCTACAGCTGTGTATATTGTCTTACCCTGACCCTGTCAATCAACTCATCCTTAACGGACTTGGGTACGTCCGTCCATCTTGCAAAGCTCATGTCCACATGATGTTTTAAAATCCACGTTACTCGTGTTGTAAAGAATAAGGCATTCTCACAGCAAGGTGCTGTCTCCCCATCATTTATTCTCAAAGGTACTTTCTCGTGCCTCCTTAATTTATCGAACTCGGTACACTTAGTGGGCCCACGTCCACGTTTCTGTTGTCCAACGTTTGTTACAGGAACTGCAGCTTCGTCCTCTGTCATTAAAATGTGAAAATAATGCAGTAATTATTTACTGACAACAATATAAAATTACCCAAAACAGCAAGCTGTAATATATTGTATTGCAAGTCACTTGATTCTAAAGGTACATGAATAACACAACTAATGCCTTACCAATATTGTCTCTAGTAGAAATGGCTCCTGTTATCGGATTGGTTCTGGGGTTATTAATTTCATGTATCGGTGGCTGTGTTGACTCATCATAGTCCTCTCCTTGACCCTCTCGCTGACTCCATCGCCAAATATTGTCTCTATTAGTGTCTGTTGTCGGTATTGGATTGGCGTAGACAGGATATCTTTCTATGGAGGGTGGCTGTGTTGACTCATCATGCATTTCCCCATTAACCTCTCGCATTATCCATCGCCAAATAGGGTCTCTATTAGTGTCCACTGTTGGTATTGGATTGCCATTGACAGTATTTCTGAATGCGGATGGTGGCTGTGTTGACTCATCATAGCTCTCGCCTTGACCCTCTCGCTGACTCCATCGCCATATATTGTCCCTATTAGTGTCATGAGTCGATATTGGATCAGCATTGACAGTATTTCCTTCTTTGGAGGGTGGTTGTGTTGACTCATCAAATCTCTCGTCTTGATCCTCTAGCTGACTCCATCTCGAAATACACCCTCTATTAGTGTCCGTTGTTGGTATTGGGTTGTCGTTTGCATGAATTCTTTCATGTAATTGTGGCTGTGTTGACTCATCAGAGCTCTCGCCTTGACCCTCTAGCTGACTCCATCGGCAAATAAGTGGAGGCCGTCGTCGGCCTCTTGAAAAAGGTCTACCTCGTCTTTTAAATTGTCGAACTCCTCTACCCCTTGCTCTCCCACTTTGTTCCATCTACTTATCCAACTTGATCTGAAAATCATTGATTGTCAATCAATGAAGTAAATCTCCTACAGCCTAAAGGGTTATATTACTGAACCTCCCCCTTTAGGTGATTGAGTCAGTTCATGTATCAAAATAGATCATGCAATAAATATAAATTAATTCCAGGTCAAATTCTGTCAAACATTCTCCCTAACACAGAAAGTTTACTGTTCTGTAATATTACAGAGTACAAGAAAACTGCATGCAAGTCTATATTTATATTAAGTGGGAAAAACTGCACTTTACCCAAATCTTATGTTTTGCTCGTTTTTGGCTAGATTTCCTACTCATGTCATTAAAATTGCTCTACACAGAACATGTTATTTAAATTGCTCTACACAGAACATGTACCACTATTTGACAAGATGTAAAACACTGCCAAAGCAACACCATGCAGCTTGCAATCAACCTACAGGTATAATAGTAGAGCAATATCAATAGAGTTTAGATTCTTAAGTTCCATTTACAAGAAGTCCTAACCAGTGCTTCCCTGTCTTAATACTATTTCTTAAGACAACTCAAGTAACAACTTACGGCTGTTTATGTTAGCTCATTTATTCCGTAATAACCCATATCAACCTATGCAGCAAAATAAGTTACTATTATCAAGTTGGCCTTATAGTCTTAACAGCTTCCCTCTATAGCCAAATTTACAGCATGTTATTTCAAAGTTTGAAGTTAGGCATGCAATATATGGTCCTACATCTGCACTTCCTCACTTACCATGCAGCTGAATAATCTCAACCTAACATAAGGAAAGTAGATTACCTCCTTGAATATTTTGTACTGGACCAATGCTGTTGTTGGTTAGGTAGCAACTTACCTGGTTGGTAATCCAAGGGTTGCCAAAATGAATCTGTCTTCTTGAAGTGATCGGATGGTTACTGGGCATGTAGCATGACCTGCCCAATATGAGTCAGGCATCAACACTAGCTTCTGATATGGATCAAGATATTATAATACTTCAATTATCAGCATTTCAATTCACTAGTAAGCATACTTGACTATGATTTAATCAAAAAATCTGTTAATATGTATGGAGTTCAAAGCCTGGCCTTTTATGCTAGTACCAAGGGTAAGAATAGGAACAAAAGTGTTGTTAAATGACCGTGCATTGCATTCTTCCAAGCCAAACCTAACCTGGATCGTAACAGGTTTGGTTAAGCTTAACCTTTTATATCACCATTTTTTTTTCTGTTGTTGGACTATGTACTCAACAACATTTCACTCTCCATGTAATGGAGAACTCTCTATAGAGTTATACCACATAACTCTGAAGAATATATATAGTGTCCACATCATATACACACTGTCAAATCAGCCCACCCAACAGAAATCACTACAACCCTCTCAATCTCCAACTTCCCTCCCATTAGAAAATTTCAGCATGAATCGCAAAGAACAAGAAAAAGAAGAAATACAACGGGAAACCAGTAAGGAAATCATGAACAACATTTATTCATGTTGTCCAGAAAATGAAACGATAGAAGCATGCCTATAGAAGAACAAACCAGCCTTTGTGTCTTCATGAAAAGCTATAAATGAATACACAGAACAAGAAATACCTTCCTCACTTACCTTGAACCTTTTAACAGCAAGTCTGAAATTTAGCACCTCTTACCAAGTGGGTGTTGGCAGTTTTGCAGCAAGAAGGCCCAAACTTTCCTCAGAAATATGGAAGCCAAGAGCAGTAGCTGAATTCAACTGAGAAAACTAGAGTGGCAAGTTCTTCAGCTTCGAAATATGTATGATCAGCACCAACTGTGTACTTCATTCAGCTGATATGCAATAGTTTAAATGGGGCAACTTCCAAATTTACCCCTACTTTTCCAACTTTCAGTAAACAGTCTCCCGCCCAATAAAATCCAGTGCCAAAACTTTCCCCCCACCCCACTGATATTAAATCCAGCTATTTTCACATCAGGTTTTTATTAAGTTTACACTAAATAATTTAAGTTACCATTTACCTGAAATTAGCTTTTAAGTAAATCAAATTATTTACTTAGAAACGTCTCTTGATTCTGATGTATTGTGTTATAATACATCATGTCTTAATTTGCAGTAGCATTAATTAATTCTTAGTGTTGATAAGAATTTCAAAGTTTACAATTTTATAATACTGCCCACAACTGACACCATAATATATTATGCATATCTAATACTGGGAAGAAAGCTTGCAATTTGGAAATATCAATTAACCAGAACCTTTAGTGCAGCTTCTCTGTCTGGGTGCCTGTTATCAGCATGTTACCTTTGAATACCCAGGTTTTTCCTTATCACCAACTTTCGTCAGTTGAAACACATTTTAGTAATTATTTAAGAACTCCCTTATATTGGCCCAAATGAGTCCAATTATTTTAATCTATGCTTGTCTCCCCTTGCATACAATATAGTAATTATATCTATATTAGTTACCTCACTTTCCAATTGTCTATGGTCATCTGCCAATTGGAAAGTGCAACACAGCCATTTCAACGAATTAGTTTAAAATGCTTTGGATTCTTTTTCATTATTGGACAAGATTTCACCTGCAGACTCTGTCAACTCGATTCTGGTCCTTATATGGAGCTAAAAATAACGGGCAAGTTCCACTATATTTATACCATGCATTAAGTGATCATCTCATTACAAGTTAATTTATCAAGAAAATCTTCCAATATATCGACGGTGAATACCCAGGCTAGCTTTATTGGGATAACTCAATTGTAATGCACTGCCCATGTAAAATACTCATGCAGTTCAGTTATGTGTATGGCACTAGAAGTATCATTAATATGTTCAATTGTAATTGTGCATGTTGTCTATATGGACTGCATTTTATTCTAATATTAAGATACCAAGCAATAAGTTATAAAAATGAGCTTCAGTTTGCATTTTCTCCATGCTCCTACTGCATCTCCACATTACTAATCGTTGCTACACAATGTCCACATTTTCTCTCTACTTATAACTTCATGCATTACTTAATTTTGGACATAATTATGGATGCAGTAAAAAATACAATTTTTACTCTTCAAACGCATCTCATTCAAGTTGCACATGGTTAGTTTTATATAGTACATCACATGCACTATAGCATAGACTTAGTAGTCGACTTTGACCAGCTAACATTTAGCTACAACAGCAGGCTGTCGTGTTACAGCTTAGTTCATTTTATCACCTGCAGTAACAGCACACATCCATAACCATGGTTAGTACATGTGTTATGATGTTTGGCTAGAATCAACACAAAGACTCCAGTAACACAAGCAAGCAATAAATAACGGCCATTTGGCCACTTACTACCCAAGTTGCCCCAAGTAGATATTAAAGCGCCCTGCACAAGAATATTTTCATTACACTACAACCATCAATAAATCGCACAGTACAGGATAATGCATTTATTATAGAATAGCTATCACTAATAAGTAGGATGATGACATATTAGTAGTAAAGGTTATGGCCATTGAAGTCCAGTAGTCAAATAATATGAATTTGTTTACCTTATATACAAAGCACATTTAGTGGTCTAATTCGACATTGACTCTTCATCTGCCGAGAAATATTCCTCGTCTGAATATTCCCCATCGCCATAACCATCTTCTGAAGCTTAAGCAAAGGCCTCATTGTTGATGAGATCTCTGGTATTCTGATCGTCACGGCCCAAATGCATAGCTTCTGGGGCATCAATACTTATAGGTTCTATATCAGTCCTACTTAGTGGAGTTATGACTAGATCATCATCACAATGCATAGGAGCATACTCATATGATGGAACATCATCTTGATAGGCATCATCGTCACTTGATTCGACATCATTATCATCTAATGCCCTCGGTATTGGTGGAATGTCGTAAACATTCCTATTTGTGAACTTCTGAACAACATACCAATTCCCTTTCAACCTGTTGAACTCAAGATTTCAAGTTTCATGTGATTATAAATCTACACATGGATTTTGATGATAACAAATGAATTCAAAGAATAAAGAAGTCTCAAGCTCAAGTTGTCTACACAATGGAGTCAAGCACATCAAGGAAACAAGCATGAGCAAGAAGGGAACAAGTTCACATTAAAATTATAGAGTAATGTTGTAAATCTCTTCAAAATTCGAAATTAGGATTAATGCTCAAAATTAATATTTTATCATAAAGCATTAAAATACATTTTCCACATGTGCATGAATATTTTTGAAAATTAAATTTGAAAATTTTGAAAGATGATTGATTGTCATCTTTTGCATGTGCATGCCTTGATTAAAGAGTTGAACTTTGAAAATATTAAAGATGATTGATTGTCATCTTTCACATGTGCATGTTTTATTTGAATATTTTCAAAAGTGATTGATGCTTTTTTAGACTTATACAAAAAGTAAAAGATTAGGTTTGAATTTTTTGAAAATGAAAGTGTGCTCATTTTGTCATATGCCAAAAGTAAAAGATTAGGTTTGATTTTTTTGAAAAAGTGAATGATGTTGTCTTTGACAATTGAGAAAGAAGAACCTTTTATTTGAATTCTTTGAAAAAGTGAATGATGTTGTCTTTGACAATTGAAAAAGAAGAACCTTTTATTTGAATTTTTTGAAAAAATGAATGATGTTGTCTTTGACATGTGAATCTTTTTAAATTTGAATATGAAGTCTCATATGCCTATAAATAGATCATTTGAGAGCTTCACATTCACAACACCAAGAGCATACAACATTCATTCAAAGCTTTCATTCTCTCTTCTCTAAACATTGAGCCTTAATCCTTGTTCATTTTGAGAGATATAGCTTGCGCTGTATTGTTCTTATTTCACTCGTTGAGGAGTGTTTTCTGATAACCTACCCACTATCAGCTTTTGTATCAGAAAAAGGGTGTGTATAACCCTTGTGTGTGTAGAAAGTATTCTACACAGGGAATAGTTGAATCACCACGTGTAAGGTGATTGCAAGTGTAGAGGGTGTTCTACACGGATCCTTTGTAGCGGTGTTGTTCAAAGGTGTAATAGGTTTCTATCTCCACCTGAAGGAGGTTGAATAGTGAATTTGGGAATCCTCAAGGGGTAGCTTGAGGCGAGGACGTAGGCAGTGGGGCCGAACCTCGTTAACATACTGAGTTTGCTTCTCTCTTACCCTTACTCCTTATATTTATTGTTATTTCATATTTTGTTTATATTTTATATTATATATTTGATTTATAATTGTTATTTTTTTAATACAACTCAATTCACCCCCCCTCTTGTGTTAGTCATCTGGGCAACAATTGGTATCAGAGCTAAGAGCTCTATTATAAGATTAACTATCTTTTGAGTTAAGATCTTATGGCTAACATTGCAGCTTCATTTGGTGAAGGTCAATCTAGTAGTCGGCCTCCACTCTTTTGTGGAGATAATTACTCATTCTGGAAAGTTAGAATGAGAATATTTCTTCAAGCTCAAGGTAGAGAAATATGGAAATGTATTGTAAATGGACCTTATATTCCAACAAAAGTGGTTGGTGGAGTAAAGGTCAAAAAGGAAGAAGAAGAGTTTGATCGTGAAGACGATAGACTTTATACTTTAAATTTAACTGCTATGAATTTATTATATAATGCTCTTAATGGAAATGAGTTTAATAGAATAATGAATTGCGCTACGGCAAAGGAAATTTGGGATAACTTGGAAGTAACTTATGAAGGAACTTCGCAAGTCAAGGAATCAAAAATTTATATTCTTACTCATGAATATGAAATGTTTAAGATGAATGATGATGAATCTATTTCTAGTATGCACACTCGTTTTACTAACATCATAAACAGCTTGACAGCTCTTGGCAAAGTTTATTCCAAGGTGGAGATAGTAAGAAAAATTCTCAACTCTTTACCAAAACGTTGGGAATCAAAAGTTACAGCGATTCTTGAAGCTAGAGACCTCAAGAAGCTCGAAGTCAATGAACTCATCGGGTCACTTATCACCCATGAGTACACATTGAAAAGAGGAGAAGAAGAAGGAAAGCCAAAGAAGAGCTTAGCACTTAAAGCTGTTCCTCATGAAAGTGAAAGTGATGAAGATGAGGAAAATGACGATAAAGATGAAGAAGTTGCGATGATAACAAGAAGAATTCAGAGGTTCTTGAAGAAAAATAGAACTCCTCCGAGGAAATCTTTCAAAAAGTTTTCCAAGAAAGATTCAGGTAAAAACGACACTTTAATTTGTTATAAATGCAATAAACCTGGTCATATCAAGCCAGATTGTCCTCTGCTAAAGAAAGATCGAAACAAGGGCAAGAAAGCAATGAAAGCTACATGGGATGATGATTCAAGTAGCTCAGATAGTGAAGCAAGCAATGAAGAATCAGCAAATCTTTGTCTTATGGCTAAAGATGACATTGAGGTAACAAATCTTGATAATATTGAAAATCCTTCATATGAAGAATTGCAAAATGTTTTAGAAGAGATTTATGAGGAATTTGAAAAATTGGGTATAAAGTATACTGCTTTGAAAAAGAAAAATTCTTCTTTAACAAACGAAATTGAAATTTTAAGAAAAGAAAGTATCATTTTGAAAGATGAAAATCTTGAATTGAATAAGAAGAAAACCGATTTAGAAAATATTGTTGAAAACTTTACGAATGGAAAAAGAAATTTTGAAAAACTTCTTGGTAGTCAAAGATGTGTTTTTGACAAGGCAGGTTTGGGATATATGCCAAAACAAAAATACAAACCTTATAAAAATTTCTTTAATAATCATTCTACCTCAAAGACTAATATTCAAAATTCTTTTCATAAAAATAATTTTGTCAAAAAAGGATATTATTATAATCATTCAAGTTTTTCATATATGTCACATGCTATTTGTAATTTTTGTAATAGAAATGGTCATAATTATCATACTTGTCCTATTAGAAGAAATCATACAATGACTATTAGGGCCATATGGGTACCTAAAAATCTTGTTTCTTCTAATACTAATAAATAAAGGACCCAAAGAACTTGGGTACCAAGAAAAATCATTTTAATTGTTTTTATAGGTATGCATGAAGTCATCCACAAGCAAAAATAAGTGGTTTTTAGATAGTGGATGTTCAAGACACATGACGGGAGACAAGACTAAGTTCTTTGATCTTAGATCTAAAGAAGAAGGACACGTGACATTTGGAGACAACTCGAAAGGGAAGATCGTGGGAATAGGTAAAATTGGTAATGAATCTTCTCTCATAATTGAAGATGTTCTACTTGTTGAAGGTTTAAAACATAATCTTTTGAGCATAAGTCAATTATGTGATAAAGGATTTACAGTTACTTTTAAAATGGATAAATGCATTATTTTGAATGATCATGATTGTAATATTTGTTTTATTGCTTTTAGAAACAATAATGTTTATACAATTGATTTTGAAGAAATTACCTCACAAGATGCTATTTGCTTGTCAGCTCAAAATGAAACTAGTTGGTTATGGCATAGAAGATTAGGTCATGCCAACATGGAACTTATTTCCAAACTTTCAAAAAATGATCTTGTGAGAGGTTTACCAAAAACATATTTTCTTAAAGACAAAATTTGTGATGCATGTCAATTTGGTAAACAAACAAAAACTTCTTTTAAAACTAAGAAACATATTTCCACTACTAGACCATTGCAACTGATACACATGGATCTTTTTGGACCAAATAGAGTTGCAAGTCTAGGAGGAAAATATTATGCATTTGTTATTGTTGATGATTTCTCTAGATATACTTGGGTCATCTTTCTTGCTCATAAAGATGAGGCACATAATGCCTTTACCAAGTTATGCAAGAGAATTCAAAATGAAAAGGGCTATACTATTTCAAGTATCCGAAGTGATAGGGGAAAAGAATTTGTTAATAAAAATATTGAAACATTTTGTGATGAAAACGGTTTTATTCATAATTTTTCTGCTCCTCGAACTCCTCAACAAAATGGGGTAGTAGAGAGGAAAAATAGATCTCTTCAAGAGATGGCAAGAACAATGCTCAATGAGAACAACTTGCCTAGTTATTTTTGGGCCGAAGCGGTAAGTACTGCATGTTATGTTATAAATAGAGTTATGTTAAGGTCTAAATTAGATAAAACCCCCTATGAGCTTTGGAATGAGAAAAAGCCCAACATTGGTTACTTTCATGTATTTGGATGCAAATGTTTTATTTTGAATGACAGAGATAATTTAGGCAAGTTTGATGCAAAATCTGATGAAGGTATTTTTCTCGGGTATTCTACTAATAGTAAAGCTTATAGAGTATTCAACAAAAAGACTTTAACTGTACAAGAATCTATGCATGTAGTATTTGATGAATCTAATTCTCCACTCTCCAAGAAATCTATTGATGAAGAAATAGAAGGTATAAATAACACAGAAAGTCTCAATCTCAACAAAGAGAAAGCAATAGAGGAAGTTCAACATGGAGCCATCAGGAAAGATCATCAAAATTTAATACAAGATGCAACCAAACAGTGGAAATTTGTGAAAGATCATCCAGTGGAACAAATTTTGGGAGAACCTTCACAAGGTGTAAGTACTCGATCATCTCTTAGAAATATTTGTAATCATACTGCTTTTCTATCTCAAATTGAACCCAAAAATATTGATGACGCACTTCTTGATGAATCTTGGATTCTAGCTATGCAAGAAGAGTTGAATCAATTTGAAAGAAATGATGTTTGGACACTTGTTCCTAGACCCAAAAATTATACTATTATTGGAACAAAATGGGTTTTTAGAAACAAGAAAGATGAGTCTGGAGTCATTACTAGAAATAAGGCTCGACTTGTAGCCCAAGGTTTTAATCAAGAAGAAGGAATCGATTATGATGAGACATATGCACCTGTCGCAAGATTAGAAGCTATTCGAATGCTACTTGCATATGCTTGTTATAAAGATTTCAAACTTTTTCAAATGGATGTTAAAAGTGCTTTCTTAAATGGTTTTATAAATGAAGAGGTATATGTTGAGCAACCTCCAGGTTTTGAAAATCATATTTCCCCAAATCATGTTTTCAAACTCACAAAAGCACTATATGGACTTAAACAAGCTCCTAGAGCTTGGTACGAGAGACTCAGTGGTTTCTTGATTGAAAAAGGTTTTTCAAGAGGAAAAATCGACACAACTCTTTTCATTAAATATGAAAATGATGATATTCTTTTGATTCAGATTTATGTTGATGATATAATATTCGGTGCTACTAATGAAAATATGTGTCAAGTTTTTGCTAAGACTATGCAGGAAGAATTTGAGATGAGCATGATGGGTGAACTTACATTCTTTCTCGGATTGCAAATTAAGCAAGCAAAAAGTGGGACATTCATCAATCAATCAAAATATATTAAGGAATTACTGAAGAAGTTTGGGATGGAAAATGCTAAGGAAATTGGAACACCAATGAGCCCATCAACTAAACTTGATAAAGATGAATCCGGTAAGCCAGTTGACTCGAAGATATATCGAGGTATGATTGGTAGCTTATTATATTTAACAGCCAGTAGACCAGATATTATGTTTAGTGTGTGCTTATGTGCACGTTTTCAATCATCTCCAAAAGAATCACATTTAATTGCAGTTAAGCGCATTCTTAGATATCTTAGTGGTACAATTAACCTAGGGTTATGGTACCCTAAGCACACATCTTTCGATCTAATCAGCTACACAGATGCAGATTATGCTGGCTGTAAAATAGATCGAAAAAGCACTAGTGGAGCATGCCATTTCTTAGGTCATGCATTAGTTTCCTGGTTTAGTAAAAAACAAAATTCTGTTGCACTATCTACTGCTGAGGCAGAATATGTTGCTGCGGGTAGTTGTTGTGCTCAAGTTCTCTACATGAAGCAACAACTTGAAGATTTTAAACTCATGTATAATCACATTCCAATCAAATGTGATAATACAAGTGCTATAAATCTTTCAAAGAACCCAATACAACATTCTAGAACTAAGCATATTGAAATAAGGTATCATTTTCTTCGAGATCATGTGCAAAAAGGTGATATAATGTTAGAGTTCACAAACACACACGATCAGTTAGCAGATATTTTCACAAAACCTTTACCAGAAGATAGATTATGTATGATCAGAAGAGAAATAGGTATGATGCATGCTATGAATATTTCTTAAAAGATAGACCAGAGTCAATAAAAATAGAGATAGATTTTTTTTAATACTTTTACATAAATTTGAGATTCTTAGCCTCATGTTTGAGACGCTCATTCTCTTCATACAATATCATGTCATTCTTATTCATGGGAACCGGCAAGCGGAATGAAGAATCTAATAAAGATTTCAACTGTTTATTCTTCTGCCGAATGATTCCTTCCCTTGTGTGAGACTCTTGAACAATTTGTTGAAGTACAACAATTTGTTCTTTGAGCTTTTCAACTTCGTGATTTTTGGCTTGTAGCCGCTGAGAAAAAGCCACAATAGAGGAAGAGTAGCGAGTCCCAAGACTCACCAAGTCATAAATAGCATCAGAATCTGACTTATTAGTCAGATTATTATTTTCTTGCTGCAACATGGCACCAATGGTAGCTGCAGAAAGAACAGGAGGTTGAGATGCAGAATGCCTCATGGATGGATCTAGAGAAATGTTAGAAGAATGAGCCATTGAGAAAAGAATAGAAGGCTTAAAACGAGAATGCTGAAGGAATGCAGATGAGTTATAGAGATGAGATGAAAACTTGATGCGGATTAGATGAACTTCAGGACTGATTTTATAGAGATAGCATAAAGAATAAGACAAACTATTTTCTCTTCAAATCTTATTTAGTCAAAAGAAATACAAGATATGCTGGACACACATTGTCAAAAGTTTTCTTACTAAGCCAGCGAGATTAACAGTAGATTGTCCCTATTTTTCTAGTAAACGATGAACCTCTGCTGTTATCTGCCGATGTTGACCTTGTATCTGAACCCTTTCTCGTTCCAGCTCTTCTATTCGTGGTTGCAGATCATGAGCATACCAATCTGCAAATTTTTTCAACTCTTGGTTTTCTTGCTTTAGCCTTTTATTCTCACTATCCTTATTAGCAAGCTTCTGTCGTAACTCAGATATTTGCATGTTAAGATGATCAATCTCACTCACCCTCGCCATTAACCTTCGAGACATGATCGTAACAGAGGCAGCATATTGATTACTGAGCATTCTTGATTCTGCAATAATCTCAGAATCAGCCTTACTAGAAAAACGGTTCACTGCTCCTATCATGGTATTGACGGCCTCAGGAGAGAAGATTGATGATTGATGCGTCAAGGGTTCCTGATTCAAGTCTGGAACATTAGTGGAAGAGAATTGCTCAGCCATTCTATCGTTGTGGAAAAACAGAACTCAGGTCAAGAAGTGATTATTTTTTTGGCATCCGATAGATGAAAATGATCATTTTTTTATAGAAACTCGGAGCCTTCAATCCCGTTTGTCAACAACATCAGGCGATTGTTTAAATCTTCAGCCGTATTAAATTCATAGAGTTAGGCCTCGAGGCTTTGCAGCACTTGTCGGGTCACGGACGGCTCCATTTTTCAACTATCTACAGTGACTATTAAACGCATCGTTTTCTTCAGTCCATTTTCTTGTTGCGGATCCTTTTTAATGATGCCAAAAGGGGGAGAAGTGTTAGACTAGAACATTAACATTGTTTAAATTGCTAAACTTGTTATATATGCTTGGAATTATATTTATACTTTTGCTTGAAAAACTAACGCATATTTTCAGGGGGAGCTTAAGTATTAATATAGGTTTCAAGTTCTATCAAATATTTGTCATCATCAAAAAGGGGGAGATTGTTGAACTCAAGATTTCAAGTTTCATGTGATTATAAATCTACACATGGATTTTGATGATAACAAATGAATTCAAAGAATAAAGAAGTCTCAAGCTCAAGTTGTCTACACAATGGAGTCAAGCACATCAAGGAAACAAGCATGAGCAAGAAGGGAACAAGTTCACATTAAAATTATAGAGTAATGTTGTAAATCTCTTCAAAATTCGAAATTAGGATTAATGCTCAAAATTAATATTTTATCATAAAGCATTAAAATACATTTTCCACATGTGCATGAATATTTTTGAAAATTAAATTTGAAAATTTTGAAAGATGATTGATTGTCATCTTTTGCATGTGCATGCCTTGATTAAAGGGTTGAACTTTGAAAATATTAAAGATGATTGATTGTCATCTTTCACATGTGCATGTTTTATTTGAATATTTTCAAAAGTGATTGATGCTTTTTTAGACTTATACAAAAAGTAAAAGATTAGGTTTGAATTTTTTTGAAAATGAAAGTGTGCTCATTTTGTCATATGCCAAAAGTAAAAGATTAGGTTTGATTTTTTTGAAAAAGTGAATGATGTTGTCTTTGACAATTGAGAAAGAAGAACCTTTTATTTGAATTCTTTGAAAAAGTGAATGATGTTGTCTTTGACAATTGAAAAAGAAGAACCTTTTATTTGAATTTTTTGAAAAAATGAATGATGTTGTCTTTGACATGTGAATCTTTTTAAATTTGAATATGAAGTCTCATATGCCTATAAATAGATCATTTGAGAGCTTCACATTCACAACACCAAGAGCATACAACATTCATTCAAAGCTTTCATTCTCTCTTCTCTAAACATTGAGCCTTAATCCTTGTTCATTTTGAGAGATATAGCTTGCGCTGTATTGTTCTTATTTCACTCGTTGAGGAGTGTTTTCTGATAACCTACCCACTATCAGCTTTTGTATCAGAAAAAGGGTGTGTATAACCCTTGTGTGTGTAGAAAGTATTCTACACAGGGAATAGTTGAATCACCACGTGTAAGGTGATTGCAAGTGTAGAGGGTGTTCTACACGGATCCTTTGTAGCGGTGTTGTTCAAAGGTGTAATAGGTTTCTATCTCCACCTGAAGGAGGTTGAATAGTGAATTTGGGAATCCTCAAGGGGTAGCTTGAGGCGAGGACGTAGGCAGTGGGGCCGAACCTCGTTAACATACTGAGTTTGCTTCTCTCTTACCCTTACTCCTTATATTTATTGTTATTTCATATTTTGTTTATATTTTATATTATATATTTGATTTATAATTGTTATTTTTTTAATACAACTCAATTCACCCCCCCTCTTGTGTTAGTCATCTGGGCAACACAACCGTAAATCTTTTACATAATAACATTGGGAAGCTTGGCATGCCAACACAAATGGCTCGTCTTTATACCAAGTGCGTGACATGTTGACACTAGTCATATGGACGTCCACTCGGACCCCCCGTCTTTGATCACTAACGTCAAACCAATCACAACTGAACAAGTAAACGTGACGCCCTCCCATATAGCGTAACTCCAGGACTTCATTTATAACACCATAGAAGTCTAGATTATTAGGCAAATTTTCCCCCTTTACAACAACACCAGAATTTTGTGTCCGTCGCCATGGTTCACGTTGTTTTGAATGGAACCTTTTCCCATTTATAATGCAAGCAGAATATGTTGCAACCCAAAGGTCAGGACCGCAAGCTAATGCATATAGATCTGCGGAAACATCTTGCGGGTTGACTATACGTTGGTCTTGAACCTGCCAGGATAAGGTGAACCGCCTCAGCATGTTAGGAGTTCGGTATTAGTGGGGGAAATATCTAAGTATTTAATGGATTTTGGACTTACACGTTTCTTGAACCAAGTTGGAAACTCATTCTTGTGCATGCGATCACAAGAATTTGGCGTATGCAACTTACACTTCTCGTAGTGCTCACTGCACACAAAACCCAAGGCCATGTATGTAAAAACCATGGAGACATAACACAAAATTACCCAAATCTGTGATTGGAAAACATAAGTAACTGTTTGAAATATATGAAGGATGCATACTCTATGTAGGGTTGAATCTCTACGCAGTTGTTAAGAATGTACCATCGAGCTGAGCTAAGGAGTTTATCATCTAATTTCACATTAGATGCTACGCCCAAGGGATGAACATGTTGATTGAAAATTGAGAAACCATCTATGGTGTCCTCTCCTCCGCCATCAATGTTGCGATCAACTCGAGTGAACTTCGTCTCAACGTCTTGAAGGTACATTGAGCAAAAAGTTAGGCATTCAAGGTGAATATATGCTTAAGCTATTGAACCTTCTGGTCGTGCTTTATTCTTGACATACCGCTTGAATTTGCCAAGATACCTCTCAAATGGATACATCCATCTATATTGTACTGGACCCCCAAGTATAGCCTCACGGGGTAAATGAATAGCTAGGTGGATCATTACGTCAAAAAAAGATGGGGGGAATATCATCTCCAACTTACATAGGATGATGACAATATCACTTTGAAGCTGGGATAGGTGAGTTATATCAACTGTTTGGGAACACAACTTTTTGAAGAAACTGCTGAGCTCAGTCAAAGCCAAGGCAATGTCAGGTCGTAAGAACCCCCCAACTGCGATAGGAAGTAGGCGTTGCAAGAAAACATGACAATCATGGCTTTTAAACCCTGATATTTTGCAATCACGTACGGAAACACAACAGGTAATATTGGAAGCAAACCCATCAGGGAACTTAACCTCCACCAACCATTCACAAAATTTATTCCTTTCTTCTCCGTGGAGTGTGTACATTGCAGTTGGCAGCGTAAACCGTTCACCTGCATGCCTCAAATGTAATTCCTTCCGCATACCCAAAATCTCCAGGTCACGTCGTGCATTGATGTTATCTTTGGTTTTGCCAGGAATGTTCAATAAAGTACCAAAGATGTTATCACAAATGTTCTTTTCAATATGCATAACATCCAAATTGTGCCGAATCAAAAGAGTTGACCAATAAGGTAACTTGAAGAATATGCTAATCTTTGTCCAATTCAACTCTTCCGAAGTGCGTTTTCTCTTTCTACGGGATTTACCAAATTGCACATCCCCAACCATATGTAGTTGACTGACAATGTCTGATCCAGATAACACCCTTGGTGGAATACGGTGATCTTCTTTACCATTAAACAACCCTTTCTTCGATCTCCATATGTGGTCTGGCGATAAGAATCGACGGTGTCCCATATAACACTGTTTCCTCCCAAACTTCAACCAATTTGATTCTGTATTGGCATTACAAGAAGGACATGCCAATTTTCCTTTAGTTGACCACCCAGAGAGATTACCATAGGCAGGGAAATCATTGATTGTCCACATCAAAGCAGCATGCAACGTAAACGTCCCTTTAGTGGAGGCATCATATGTAGGCAACCCATGCTCCCAAAGTTCAACCAATTCATCAACCAATGGCTGCAAGTAAACGTCAATGTCATTACCTGGTGATTTAGGACCAGGAATAAGTAGGGATGTCATGAAGAATTGGTCTTTCATGCATGACCAAGGAGGCAAGTTATACGACACGAGGATAACTGGCCAAATGCTATACGGTTTTGCTAAATTGTTGAAGGGGTTGAAACCGTCACTGGCCAAACCGAGCCTCACATTGCGAGCGTCCCCAGCAAACCAACTATGGTCTTTATCAAATGTCTTCCAAGACTCAGAGTCTGCTGGATGCCTCATAATGGTATCAGTTGTGACTCGTTGGTCTTTATGCCATCGCATATCAGTGGATATCTTTGTAGACATATATAACCCCTGCAGTCTTGGAACCAACGAGAAATGACGCAACACCTTTTGAGGAATAACTCGTGTCCCATGTGTAGTTGACATCCACCTTGAAGCCTTACAAACGGGACATTCATTCTTATCAGCATTTTCCTTCCAGAATAATATACAGTCGTTTGGGCATGCGTGAATTTGGTGGTACTTGAACCCCAACCCTCTCTCCAATGACCGTGCTTCTTCATATGACGATGGGCATGTAGCATCAGGAAAGGCAGCCCGCAACAAGTTAAGCAACTGGTCAAATGACTTAATTGACCAACCACCAAGGGTTTTGATGTGTAGCAACTTGACAACGAATGAGAGTTTGCTAAATTTTGTACACCCCGTAAAAAGTGGACGTCGGGCATCCTCTAGTAGCTGATCAAAAGAAGGTTTACATGAAGTTTCTGGTACGGAGGGGTGTGAAGTTGTTGGAATAGCGTCGCCTTGGCTACCTTGAGGGACATTATGGAATGTCCCTGCCCATACGTCATCTAACATATGGTCCATGTCATCGATGTATTCATCCTCATCAGTGAGATCGGGATCAGAATCGACATCAATCAAAGGGCGAGTTTCCTCCTCCCCATGAAATATCCATTGGGTGTAAGTAGGGTTGAACCCTTTAATGAACAGGTGAGTCTCCACCTCTCTGAAAGGCAAGAATAAATTATTAGAGCATAGCCGACAAGGACACCGGATTCGGTCACTTCCCATAGCATGGCTTCGTGCTAGTGTGAGGAAGTGGTTCACCCCTTCGGCATATGCAGGACTTCGAAGTCTATCGGGCAAGTTCATCCAACTCCTATCCATCTAAAACGGGCTATACGACATAATTAGTTTATCTAAAGATTTCAACGCATGAAATAGGGAGAAGAATCACACCATGCAATGAGTACCAAATGACTGAAAAATTAAAGGCAAATAATATATTGTACAAGTGTGCTAGGTAGTTACAAATCATATCATAATGAAGCATGCATGCAGTAATTGTAATTGCAAAGTAAAAAGCATCAGCCATGTGTTTCTAAGCATTTATCAATAAACAAATATGCTAAATATAATTCTGATTCACATAATAATTAAACAACATTGAACTGTTGGAAACATGGCATATTTATAAATAAATAGACAAATCATTACAGCATGTAAACAGCTGATGGAACAATTCACAGCAGACTTACCACATAATATATTTGATCATGCTATGGACGTCATATTATAAGGTAAGGATTGATCACGATTGATGAACCTGAAATATCTTCCAATAAACGATTAGATCATGCAAATAAACTTGTGCCAACAAAATCGGGATCATGCATGTATCGTAGCTAGAAGAAATGGGCAAAGAATAAAAGAACAAAACAGAAAATAATAATGGTTGAACCGTAATATCGACAGTAAGGAGTGACAATACTACCAATTTTTAGTTAATTTTCACAAAGAAAGAGTCAAAAGAGTGTATTTTATATTCACGATGAGTCTCCCATTTAGTTTTCAACTGGAGTAAGTGATACAGTTTCAATACTGTAACGTATATTACCTGTCCAACGACTTTCAGTATTTTGAAAGCTAGTAAGGCTAAGGTTTTTGGTATTACGCCTATTGCATAAGGAATATCAGAATTGTATTGAACTCTTCATCAACACAAAGTTAGAAAATATTAAGAACTAAAAATACAGGTTTTCTCTTGATCATGGATGAAGGATCGCAATATCATTGAAGAAACTATGACAATGCTATACATTAAAAAACCCAAGACAATATGTGAATCTGTCTAAGTTAAATTTAGCATGGATTACAAATGAATAGATGCTAAAAAACTGATATTCCTTATACATGCAGTGTGAGTTTTTTTATGTTATACTTTAAGCACATAAAGATATATTTTGTGCTCTCATTCTCTCAATTTTACAATGGTTTCCAAAGAATTTCGTGTTGGGGACATCTAATGAACATGCCCCTTGCATATAATCTTTAAGAAAACACTTAAAAAGGAATGATCACAGTAGGGCAAAAATAATTATTTCTTAGTGCTTTTTTTTGCTTGAAGCTTCTAAAGCAAAAGAACATTGTGCAGTAAATTTGCACAACCCTCTAATGGTATGGATTTCGACATTCATTATACTGGCATTCCCAACCTAATTAACTGAAGTCATAAATATAAGCGGTATTATGAAAGCCCACAAGCTGCAATAAAGTGGCCACAGGACTTGGATTTAATGAACAATTTAGTTGTTTAACTTCCCCATGGTAGCCCAAACTTTTTGATCAATATGCAGTGAAGGTCATGTTCATTGATCAAACAATTCTCCCAGGTAGCTTGGCTAGAAGCATGTGTTTCAATGATCTTCACTTATATTGCAAAAGTTTTGGTCAATTTAATCAGTAGTCTCTGCACCTACAGGCCGATTTGGTCAAATTAACTGGATTTATTCTTAAATTAAATTAAACGTATACGCATACTGCAATTAATTATAAGTAGGTCATTGAAAAACTATTCGGTCACTACTACATAATGCCTATATATATAGGGTATATATAGAATATCATGTTTTGATTATCGACCGACCTTAATCAACCTTAGAAATTTAAGTACCTCAAGTTTCAAACTATATATATTAACAACTGAAATTCATGGTGGACATGTGCTTTAAATACTTGAATGCAATGATCAGCTGCGAAACCGATCGAGACTAGTCATAATTTATATATGGCTCCCAATTAGCTAGGCACTAGATCAAATTCTTCATGCAGAGAAAAATCTCAAGTAACATATATATATATATATATATATATATATTATATACTTGAATTATATATATTGTTTCATATATAGCCATAGGTTTATATATATATATAGTGCTCAAGTATTTTATATAAAAAGAACTTAAAATATTTTATAGTAATATTTAGCTAGGAAAGACATAATATTGGCTTTCGATGCATGTGCATGCAGGAGTGTACATGAAGCGTATGATCATGATCGTGGCCCGGGACATGACAACGTTAATTTTTGTGTATCTATTAGAAAAATCATGTCACTTTTTACCAATATGTATGATCTCGTACAAGCTAGCTAGACTAGTGCTTATTAAAGTATAGATCATCGAAGTACGTACTACTTATTAATTGAATATATTACGTGTGGTACGTACTACTTCCACATATATCAGTAAAAGCATTCCCAAGAACCCTGTATTATACATGCAGTGATATGCTGTATTATATCAATGATATGCTGTATTATATAGATAGATAAAGATGAATGTCTCAAAGTCATGGTTGCTAGCTAGGACAGAGCTAGGGAGATCGATGATCTGAAAAGAACTCAAAAGAGGCCGGAGATGAATATTGAGCTCTTTCTAGAGGGGAAACTAGAAAACCTTTTGGACTCGTTTATTTATTAGAGTTGCGTGCCAACTTTGCATGCATCATGTGGTGCATTACGGCAAAAAATAATCTAATACACTCTGATTCTCGTAGCTCAAACAGTAGAGACAGAACAACAACAATGAATGCAAAACAGAGGAACAAGCGGCACTAAAAATTCTGGGAAATCGGGATCAAAGTACAAGCAAGAAAAAAGGATCCCCTAACTCTGGCGTTATGCAACAAACTCATTAAGGGGGGGAAGAAAAATGCAAAGGCAACAATAGATTACCTGGAGCCTCAGTTTGATTAGCTATTCTGCCCAAAATCTTAGAAATTTCTCGAAATGGAGGGAGCAGCTTCAATTTGTACGGGAAGGTGGAAATGGAGGGCACCGATTGTGCAGATTTCAATCGGAGAGAAGATCGTCTGACCACTAGGGTTGCCGCGAGTGAAGGCCAAATGTTTGGGACTCGGAAAATGGGGCGGTTGCAAGGACGACGGAGTTGGCGCCGTGCGAGGTTACTGGGAACGGATTTGCTTGCATGCAATGAAAGCGGCCGGAGTCTGTTGGGGAAAGGGGTGGAAGTGCAAAGGGTCCTCACGCGTCCAAAGTTGGGGAAAATAACCACTTTTTCTTGCTTGGCGCTCTTATGCTATAACCCGACGAAAATCTCTTGCGTGGCAAAGCTTGTGTTAATCAGCAACGCACAAAGTCGTCATAAGAAAAACAATATTCCGACGCAACATACATCTTAAACAACTCGGTTGGTTTGGGAATAAAGTGTCTGCAGCGACTTTTGGGTCGTTGTAAAAAACGACTACTTGCGTCAGTTTCTTTTATATCGAACAAAAAATAGTTGGTAAAGGGTAGTTTTGTTGTAGTGTATCCACAACCATTTGATACCTTGTCAAGCACAGAATTCTCATCTTCACAAAATGGAGCAACTCTAAATTAAAAACCATAGAAATAACTTTGTGGAGGAAGGATCAAAAACTTCAATGAAAAGCTACATAGATAAAAGAACATGAAGTTGGATACAGATACATGCATATGAGGTAGAGGTGATGGAGATGGTTTTGGCTTTACATGGGAGAGTTGGCTTCATTCAAGTCTGTGGTTCGAGCCCGAAAGTAGGTGCCTAACAAGAAAGATTGGCTGGTCCCCTCTGGTCATGATCATCAAGAGCAGCAATGCATTTTTGGTCTTGTCTCTTTCCATTTTTTCCTATCCAAAGTTGTGAAATATATAGGAAAGCATCACCTTTTGTTTCTTCTTTGTTTTCTATCCAAAGATTATATGGTGGGCACCAAGGTGGATCAAGTATTAAAGATCATTTGCAAGTTCTAGATAAACCAATTACAAGGTCAAGAGTTAAGAAATCAAGAAAGCAATGCAAAGATGGGTGCAATCTACTTGGGACGAAACTAACAAGACTCTAATATTCAAGATAGGCTTGAAAGAAGGAGAACCAGTTTTGATCAATTCAATATAAGCTATAGAAGAGTGCAACATGATTTAGGGATTGTTTGGGTTTATTATTATGTTTATGAGATTGAGGTTTTGTACTTATTTAATTCATTTAAATGGCTTATTTTATTAGTCATAGGAATTAGTTTAGAATAATTGGATTTGAGGATACTTTGCGCACATATGTCCTATATTTTATTAGCTAAGGTTTTAAGGAAAAGTTTTTAATGTAAACAATAGAGGGGGCGTCCATCCAACGACAGTTTGGGAAAGTATGTAATTTCAGCTAGAATTTGGTTTAGGAAAGCCTTTGATTTCGGCCAGGGGTATTTTGGAAAAGGCTTGTATTTTTGGCCTAGGATTTATTTTGGGATTGCTTATTTAAATTACTGTAGCCACACCTTTGGAGAAGTTTTATGAAATTTGATGAATATTTTTCATTGTGAGTTGAGTTTATCTCCTCTTATTCTTGAATGAACTTCTGCACTTATGAAATGCAAATCACAACCTTTATGACATTATTTCCTATAATCTAGGTTCTTGAGATAGGTTCTTCAACGGTTTTAGATTTCTTATAATTTAGGTTCTTGAAATGAGTTCTTCAACGGGCACTACAAAAAAAAAAAAACAGATTGTGCTATTTTTATTTTTGGCGACATTAATGTTGCCGGAAATAACTCATATTTTTATTTCAGTCGAAATCTTATGGCTATCTGAAAATGTAGCCGGAATTAAATACTTTTTCCCACGAGTTTTGGTTGCCGGAAATAGGCTTGCCAAAAATACCTCTGTTTCCTATTTCCAGGTCATTTTAATAAATTATTACAGCAACAAAAGTTTGCCACAATTTCGCTTGCCGCTTGAACTTGACTTATTACAGCAACAAAAGTTTGCCACAATTTCGCTTGCCGCTTGAACTTGACTTATTACAGCAACTTCTAGTTACTATAATAAGTCTTTTAAATCCCCTTCTTCACCCCCGCGCCTAATTTTCGGTCACTTTCCTCTCTCTCTCTCTCTCTGGATTTAACATTCTCACCGGGATTTTCGATCGTTGCCACCGACATCGTCTTCTCGTCAACACCGGTCAGTTTCTCTAACTTTATCAATCATGCTCTCTCTCTCTCTCTCTCTCTCTCTCTCTCTCTCTCTCTCAAATTCGAGACATTCAGAGAGAAATGGTTTATCTCTCTTTGGTGTCGCCAAGGTTACTCTCTCTTTCTCTCTCTATATGTGAGCTTACAACTTTCTGTTTGTATTTATCTCATATTCGATTTGTGTAGTTTTTTTCTTAGATGTTTATTCTTCTTCTTTGTTTTTTAGTAGTCCGATTTTCCTTCTATTTTTTATTTTTTATTTTATTTTTATCATTTACTCGGTTTTCCTTTTTCAATTTTCTCATTTTCCTTGGAAACCATACTTCACAACTGTGTAATTAATTGCGTTGAAGTGTGGATGGAAAATTGAAACTCCAGGCCTTAAGGCTGGAATTTTAGTTCAAGCACTATGTTTTTTAACTATTGAATCTAGTAGTATACATTGCTTTGTATCTTTATATGATGATAATATTACATCATTTGACCATTAAGATAATGTTAAGAGGTGAGACCCAAATTTTTTGCATTTTATTTCTTAGGAAATGTCATGGTGATGGAGTGAAGACAATAATTTGTGCTCTTTTTTTTTTTTTTTTTTTAAGACTCTGTTTCACTTGTTTCATAATTTAATTGGGGCAAGAGTATCAACAACAAGCACCAGTTTGACTTGAGGGGTGCTGATTTAGTGGCAGTGGCCAGAAAAGTTTCTTTGTTACCTATGCCTTACTTAAAATTGTAGAAAGAGAGATCCTTAAGCAAAATCAAATAAAGGTTTTCTCAAATATATTGAAATCAAAAGTTACCTTAGAACAACTAAAGTTGATCATCCTCTGTTAGACTTCAATAATATATTGAATGGAATTGAGGTGGGGTACATTTTTCTTTTATTCCCTCTATAAATGTAAATTTCCATTTCTTCTCTGGTTGTGAACTGAATGTTAATTTTGCATGAACTTTTATTGATCAAATCCTTTGTCAGCCTCCAAATTTATTTGTACACTCCACATTTTGCTTATAGGCATGCTTACATGTTTTTAAATTCTTGAAATGCTAGATGGATGTATTTATTTTTCCTTTGTACTTATGTGCACCAAAAGCTGAGTTCTTCCAGAAAAACACTTTTAACTATGGTTTCCAAGTGGATTGTGAATTGTACTGCTTGCTTATTTTGACTGACTACATGTGTGCTATAATTTAGTTGTTTCAATAACCATTATTCCTTCCAAAAAAAATTTAAAAACCAAAGGATTCAAAAGAAAAAAAAAATTGTCACTACGATACAGATTCTGAGTGATGCATCTGATTTATGACTTTACTCTTTGTTTTCTTTTCTTTATTCCTTTATTCTTCATTGACCAGGAAATTACCTCAAGTTCCATTATGCCATAAAGAAGGCTTATCCAGATTGTGACAAGTTTTCTCAAAAGTTGGATCACCCTGCAGATTTGTATAATTATCATGTAAAATTCTCATCTTCATTTCTTGTATTGATATGTGAATGGAGCCATTTCAATGATCTTTTTATGTCTTATGATATGAATGCCTTTTGTCCTTAGTTGGGCAACGAGGCACAAAATCGTCTTACTCTAGTGTTTTGGTTAGGTTAATACATCTGCCAAGGACATGTTTTCGATGGCTCATCGGTTCGATCTTGCATCACGTGACGGTCCAAAGGTGTGATGGCTTCCTTGTATTACATAATATATGCATTTGATCAAATGCTTAAAGGGTTTCCATTGATATGCATCAGGCTTTTGTAAGTGAGTATGTTGTAACTGGGAAAGATGCTGGCAAAGGAACTCTTTTAGCAGCACTGGCCGAGGCTGCATTCCTTATTGGAATTGAACAGAACAAGTTTGATGTAATTTAATTTTGAACTTGCTTACTGTGAAATTGTGCTTGCAATTATTTCAATTCAGTCCAAATTTGACGATTCATTTTTCCTCCAAAGCGTTCTTTAGGGGAAGGAACCATGCTCGAAAGATGCTGAGTTTTTCCTAGTCGTTTGCCTAATCTAAAGTTAGAATTGTGTTCAAAAAGCCAATTAAACATGTGCATTATTATTAAAAAAATGTTTATTTTCTCATATAATCCAAGTCATGGATGTTCACTACTCATGTATATAATCCAACAAACACAGTATAATCAGGATTGGGATCCCTTGAAATTAAGCTGTCCAAGAAATTGAGCTTATGGGGACTTGGAACAGCTGACATTGCAACCTCTACTATCCAAAACAGATGCATTTCAACAAGTTATTGAAATTGGTGAATTGCTTTGTGTAATCTAGTACATATCAATCACCCTATCATCTTTAATTTTATTAAACTAATGAATCTAAGATTAATAGATAAAGACATGTAGGCACAAATATTGCTGAACATGAGAACTTTTTTAGCAAAAAAAATCAAACAAGACCAAATTCATTTTCAGACCCTTGCTGCTTTTCAATAGAAGAATGGTCCTGCTTGTTACAGGCCATGTTGAAATTAACCCAAGTGTGAATTGCCCAAGTGTGAATTGGTTGTGGATTTACAGCCACCAACCCCATCCACCAACCACTCACCCACCCACTCACCATTGGAGGCTCACTTGGTCAAGAAGTGTGGCTATTTGTCCCCCATGGTTTCTCCTATAAAAGGAGATGATTTGTGAAGATTAAATCATCCTCACTACGGTGAGAGATCGAGGCAGAGGCTTGGAGAAAATTTGGGTTCTGGGAAAACCCAGAACAGAGTGCCATTTGAGAGATAGAGAAATTGTTGATGAGTGTTTGTAATTTTGTACAAACATACAGAAAATATTGAATTTCCGCTTCAGTGGACGTAGGTAAGTTGCCGAACCACTTAAATATTGTCTCTATCTATTGTGGGTGTGATTTCTGGGCGGCTTTAGGCACAACAATTGGTATCAGAGCTTCGGTTCGTGCAACCTAGAAAATTACAGTTGATCAAAATCAACTTTTGATCACACCACAATGTTCCTCTCATCAATACGGATCCGTAGCCGCAAACGGCGTCGAAAAAGGATGTCGGAGGAGCCCGTACGCGCCCCTAGAAGTCGGAGAGTGCGATGCACGCGCCACAGTCGCACCAGAGGAAGAAGACGAGTGGGAAACACGCACCCACGCGCCCCACTCGCGTCTGGAGGAAGAAGACGCGTGGGATACAATCTCCCACGCGCCCCCACGCTCAGGCACGCGCTCCCACGCGTTACTGTAGCTGATCTGAACCGTCCAAAAGCTGCAGATCGATTTTGGGCTAGATCTAAGCCATTCGGAGTCCGATTTCAACGATCAAATAGTGGTTTCTAACTATTTGGATTATTCTGGACTCATCCGTATGGTGAGAATGTTGAGATTCGCCATCGGTACATTCGATCTGAACTGTCGATGTGTTGCAGATCATTTTGGGCTAGATCTACGCCAGTTGGAGTCTAATTGCGATGATCAAATGGTGATGTCAAAATATTTGGATCATTTGAGACTCATCCGTATGGTGGAAATGTTGAGATTCACCATCGGTACAGTCGATCTGAACTGTCGAGGTGTTGCAGATCATTTTGGGCTAGATCTACGCCGGTTGGAGTTCAATTGTGATGATCAAATAGCGCTAACAAACTATTTGGATCATTCCGGACTCATCCGTACGGTGGGAATATTGTGATTCGCCATCAGTACATTCGATCTAAACCGTCCATGTGTTGCAGATCATTTTGGGCTAGATCTATGCTATTTGGAGTTCCATTGCAATGATCAAATAGTGCTGACAAACTATTTGGATCATTCCAGACTCATCGGTACGGTGGGAATGTTGAGATTCACCATCGGTACTTTCGATCTGAACTGTTCATAGTTGCAGATCAGTTGTGGACTTGATTGTAGCCAGTTGGAGTCATGACAAACTCATTTGCTGTGGGCTTGATCGTAGCCAGTTGGAGTCATGACAGACTCATTTGCTGTGGGCTTGATCGTAGCCAGTTGGAGTCGTGACGGACTCATTTGTTGTGGGCTTGATCGTAGCCAGTTGGAGTCGAGATAGACTCAGTTCGTTTGGGCTTGATTTAAGCCAGTTGGGATCGTGAAATTTGATGGAGCAAATTTCAGATCATTGGACGATGCTGATTAACTTGTTATATCAGCAGGTTTTGGCAGTCATACAATTCATGGAGCATATTATTATTAAGAGGAGAACCGCATCGGATCTCATTTTGGCTTTCTTTGAAAAGCCAGTTGCAAATAACAAAGTGCAGATGAAGCTTTGGTGTGGTAGTATGGATACGTACAGTCTAAGGAGGTTCTGTATAGGAGATTGGAAATTTTAAGTGTGTCCATTGTGACCCTCCAATCTTTCCTGGGAACTGACTTAGTGAGGTACTATTCATTTCTATGGTAAATTCATTAAAACAATGTCAGGAAGTAAGGCTTCAAATCTTGTCAGATTTGAGGTGGAGAAATTGGTTTACACAAGGCGTTGAAGGGTAAATCAATCCCTGAAGTCAGCAGTGATACTAGCGACTAGTGAAACTGCTAGTACAAGGAGCAGTTTCGGCAAGTGGACCTGCTAATGTTGTGTCTCTCTTCATAAAAAAAGAGATGTATATCCTCATGGCATTCTGCTAATTCCCAGAGTTGTCATGATAGAGGATGTGTTAATGTTAGCAGGTCCACAAGTTTGCACACAGGCATTGGTTTGGCATTAATGCAGGGTGTGTGGTGGAAATTTGTGTCGATGGCTGATGAACTTCCAGGAGAGCCAAACGTGGAAGTTACACCATAGTTTTCAGCAAGGTTATTTTCGACATGGGCCGAAGTGAAATGCTTGGAATTGGTTTATTCTGAGTAGATATGCTTTTATGGTGAAGCATGATAGCGGGAGCTATGAAGATCTTCATTGAGGTGGAGCTTGGCTGTGGGACCAGTCAAAGTTGCAAGGTGGAGATTGTTGCTATTGTTGCCCAATAGCATTTGGCGTTGTGGTCAAAAGCGTGGAAGGTCACGAAGGATTAATTGGTCTTGGCTCGTGGTAATTGTCGTGTGAATTATATGAGAAAGTAAAAGGAACTCAGTTTTACTTTTTCTCATCTAAAGAAATCTCCCTAGACCACGACATGATGTACAGGTGTGAAAGATGGGAACAAAACGTCAGATGTTCCAGGGATATCTACACCTACAGTTGGTGATCACATAACTACCAAGACGATCAGACCTCCATGGTGGTTACTACCTTAAATTGTATCCTGCCGAATGAAGGTAGTGAACTACGGTATGAAGAAAAATCTTGCAAGAATGGAGATTGTGCAAGTCAAAGACTGCACACAAGATGGGCACATGCGACTGAAGATAGCAGCAAGATGAAGGGTCAATCACCCAGATCAGAGATGGAGACCTCAGCAACAGGTTCTCTGATATGTGTCAAGGTCCGTGCGAGACCATTGATTCCCAGTGCAGTGGGAGATGTGTTGCCCTATATAGATGTGTTGATTGAGGGCATTGTACGTGATGAACTAAAGTTATGCATCACTTTAGTTAGTCTTCTAAGTTGAAGACATGAGCTGTAAAATTGTGTAAATGATAAGGGATCATGCTGGACATAAAGCTCGGCATGTTAAGAACCAGTCTCCAAGTTGGAGATTGGTGTGATTGTAGGATTATGGAGCCTGGTTTGAAAGCTGTAAAGACACCAGGCAGATTGTTCGCTCGGATATGGCTAGAGCGAAACTCAGTTTGCTCAAGGTGTACATGAGTGCAGACTCATGGACTCGAGTAAAAGAAAGAATCCTAGAGAGTTGAGATTGTGCAGTTAGGCACTTGTAAATCTCCTTTGAAGAAAATCCCTTGCAAGCTCCGTGGATGTAGACGATGCGAATACATTTGAAGATGCATTTGGAGAGGCATTTGGACATCCATTTGAAGACGTACCTGCAGATGCATTTGATAGCGGATCTCTCATGGCTGACAAGCATTCCAATGAAGGAATGCAATCATTTGAAGAATGAATCAGTTTGCAAGCAGCCTGGTATGACACACTTGGGTGGAGGGGGTGATTGTTGAAATCAACCCAAGTGTGAATTGGTTGTGGATTTACATCCACCAACCACTCACCCACCCACTCACCATTGGAGGCTCACTTGGTCAAGAAGTGTGGCTATTTGTCCCCCATGGTTTCTCCTATAAAATGAGACGATTTGTGAAGATTAAATCATCCTCACTGCGATGAGAGATCGAGGCAGAGGCTTGGGGCGAAATTTGGGTTCTAGGGAAACCCAGAACAGAGTGCCATTTGAGAGATAGAGAGATTGTTGATGAGTGTTTGTAATTTTGTACAAACATACAGAAAATATTGAATTTCCGCTTCAGTGGACGTAGGTAAGTTGCCGAACCACTTAAACATTGTCTCTATCTATTGTGGGTATGATTTCTGGGCGGCTTTAGGCACAACAGGCCACACGTGTGCATGTCTGTATGTCTGTGTGCAATGCATCTTTGGTTGCAGCTATTTGTGAGTACTGTAAATGATTTGGCCACTGTTTTTCCGTTATATGAAATGCTGAATTGGTGTTAAAATATCACGAAGTTATTTGTACAATGGAACAAGTTAATGGTTATCTCCATTAATTAATTCGATCCTGTCAAAAACCTGGTCCTTTCTGAAGAAAACTTACAAACTCGGATACTTGAGACTCAAAAGGAAAAGATTGAAATTACCAAACTGGAATAAGAATTTTAGAATCAGTTAGTGTGTGAAACTTACCAGGAAAAAACAGAGAAAATCAGTAGTGCAGTGGAGGCAGAGTTAGAAGGAATACTATTTCTTTTGCAATAGGTACACCCAGTTGAAACATTTATAATTATTTTAGCTATTATAAGAGCCAACGCTGCAGTTGATCCAAGAGCCGTAGCTGGACTCCGAGGATATACACATTGATAAAGACGATCATTAATCTGAACCTGAGAAAGCTGTAGGAATAAATAAACATTAAGATCCAATTATATATAGTGTACATCATGCATGCATTTAAATGGGGAGGCCTTAAGTTCGGACAATGGACATTTTTTCCTTTAAATGGAGACCGGTGTGGATTTAAGAAAGACAACTCACGCAATATTTGTCAGTCTAATCACATAA
This sequence comes from Carya illinoinensis, assembly GCF_018687715.1. Lineage (NCBI taxonomy): Eukaryota > Viridiplantae > Streptophyta > Magnoliopsida > Fagales > Juglandaceae > Carya > Carya illinoinensis. The sequence goes on from NC_056764.1 coordinate 6,145,538, forward strand.
AACATAAGTAAATCTGATGTTTTTCTAATTGGTAACAGCTTAAATTCAAGCTTTGGGTACTGATAATAAAATGGCACCCCTTTTATTTCTCTCTCTATCCCTTTTCTACTTTCATTATCAATCTGCTTTCTCACATGCCATATCTACATTTTCTTTTTCTTTTTTGTTTCTTTTAGAAAACTTCGATGCATCCCAAAGATTGATGTACCAGAAAATATTAGTTTAATTACTTACACATGTTTGATGTAGATTGAAACAAGGCTAACTGTATATATATTGAGACATATCCCTAATTAACTTATTAAGCATGCATTTATTAGCTGTTTCAATGCTAAAAATAGAGTCATAGAACTAGTAGGGGTGGCTGGATAGATTACATATAGATATCTGGGGCTGTGCTGGAGCCGTTGTTAAGGAAATATTTGAAGAGTAAACACGTTGGATTTAAGTTTGGTTGTATCGCCGTCTTTATTTCCAGGGTTTTCTTGCTCTCCTCTTTCTCTCTCTGTGGATATTTGATGCATGCCCTCGTGTATTTCTTTGTCTTTTTTTTCCCCCCCGTTGTTTATAAAACTTATCAGAAGAGGTATGACTTGCTAAATATATTGATCTTTGAAAACATGCCATTACTAGCAGGAGTATGAACTTAGAAATTATTGTTTGCATATATCTTTTTCATATATCAACCTTAATTTCATGTTCCACTTGGTATCGTTGTCTGGAATTCACTGAAGTATAGGTTTACTTGTACTGTAATGAACTTATTATTCTCTCTATTGACATGCCTTATAGTTTTCTTTTCTTTTGAGCTACATATATCACCCCTGCTTTTGTTTTTGATTACATAAATGCAATTAAATTCTCAAGGCATTTCACTTTGTCAATGTTCATTCTTCAAGTTTCAACCCCTCATTGGTGTATGATCATCTAAGAGAAATATTTTCAGCACTCATTTTTTATCCCTGCAATGTTCCAAATGAAGTGAAGGGCTTCTTTAGCTTGAGTAAGTTGGGTGCTGCTACTTGAGATGTAAACAATAATTTGTTGCTATAGTATTTTGTTGTATACTTGTTTCTTCCAGGTTGATACTACTCTGGTTTTATTTAGATATTTTTTATAATCTTTTAAGCATGATTTGATTATTGGTCTATCAATATTTTAAAGGAATCTCTACTGGCTCTTATTTGATTGATGTTTCTTATCTGTAGCTTGTGGTCATGGTCATGGAATGCTTATTATCGTGTAGCTGCTGGATTTGCCAGGATTTTCTTATACATGTGGTTCGTTTCTCACTTCGGGATGAGAATGAATTCGTTAAATAAACTCATGAAAAGGCTGCTCAAGTCAAAAAGGATCTTTGCCAGCCTGTAGTCTAGCAAAAGGGAAAATGGTGACAATAGTGGCTCGGATTTATCAAATAGTCTTGGTTCTGCAAATCCAAAGGAAGTAAAATCAACACCTTCCATAAATAGGAGGCATTATGTATTTTAGATACAATTGAAAGAAATAGTTTGGTGAGTTCTTTTGGGCATTTTGCTTTTCTTAACGACATTAGCAAACTTTAACAGTAGTGCTAATCGTTTATAGATTTTATAAATTTCAAAAATAAAGTGCATATAGATTTTATATGAGGAGTTCAGAGTTTGTTTTGCTGAGAAATTTATTGTTGGCTAAGAAAAATTTTACTTTCTGGAAATGAAATCTATAAAATTTCAATTAATTCTTGAATGCTTGTGAGAAAAAGATACATCTTATTTGTTACGTAGAAGGAAAAGAAGCTCATTTGATATGAGTGGATAAAAACCAATATAATTTTTTTTTAAAAAGCAAAAAAAAAGTACAAAAAAAAAAATATGAATAGCGGTGTATTTGTGGCGAATTTTGATACTTTTGCGGCGACCAAATGTCGCCGTAAATAGTAAAATATTTCTATCAGTTACTATAATAGCAAAGAAAAATCTTTCTTGACTCAAAATTTGTGGCGCCTTTCGGGCAACTATTTTTTAGCCGGAAATATTTATTTGGGGCGAATATGAGACTATTTCTGACGACTTTGTAGTAGGGTTTAGACTTTTCATTTGATTGATTTTGATTTTTTTTTTTTTTGAGTTTTCAAATTCGTTATGAGTTCAAGGGATTCCATTCTCACATCTTCATATAATTATCTCAATCTTAAGCTAATTGAATGAGCTTTGCCTACTCTTGTTTTTGGCTATCATTGTTCTAATTTAATGTAATATCACTCTGTGTCTCTGCTTGTTTAATGTAATTCTAAGGCCTACCATGATTTTAAGTATTCAAATAAGCTTTCATTTTTTGGATCAATAGCTAAATCCTTCATGAATTCAACAATAAAGGTAAGGTACTCCTAATAGCATATTATGATTTCATATAGTTTTTTATCAAAATATTTTTTTTTTATTATGTAGATAAATATAGATATAATACGTGGACCCACTCCATTGAATGTTGGGTCTATATTATCCACACGGACGACATTTAATATTGTGGGACCATGCTTTATTTATGACTTTTCCTATTATAAAAAGTGCTTAAATATAGAATATCTTAATCACTACAAGAAGTTGGCCGAAGCATCGGATCTAGGGCTGAGTAGAAATTCAAAAATCCGACTCCGATTCCGACTCCGTTCCGATTCCGACAAGTCGGAGTCGGAGTCGGAGTTTTTTTCACCCTGGAAGTCGGAGTCGGAGGTAGAGGTGTCCCGACTCCGATCCGATCCGACTCCGACACACCGACTCCGACTCCAACTCCGACTTACAATCCGACTCCGACTCCGACTTCCAATCCGACTCCGACTCCGACTTCTACTCCAACTCCGACTCCGATATTGTGCATATTTTATAAAAATATTTGTTATCAATATATTAACATCTAATAAATAATAATCTATAAACATTATAATGAATAATATAAGTTAATATAGTTACTATAAGTTAATTTACATTACTAATTTACTATAAGTTAGTAAGTTACTATAAGTTAATATAGTTATTAGTTACACTATAAGTTACTAATTACTATACCTTATATAGTTAATTTACATTACTAATTTACTATAAGTTACTATAAGTTAATATAGTTACTATATAAGTTACCATACCTTATATAGTTAATTTGCATTACTAATTTACTATAAGTTACTATATAAGTTACTATACCTTATATAGTTAATTTACATTACTAATTTACTATAAGTTACTATATAAGTTACTATAGCTTATTTTATATTTTACATTACTAGTTTACTATAAGTCAATATATAATATATAGTTATATATATACTATATATATTAAGGGCTTGTATAGTATATAGTTACTATACTATGTATAGTAATTAACTATACTTATATAATATATATAGTTATACTTATATAATATAATATATATATAGTTATATATTAACTTACTAATTAATTATACTTATATAATATATATAGTTATACTTATATAATATAATATATATAGTTATATATTAACTTAGTAATTAACTATACTTATATAATATATTGGAGGAGTACTTATATACTATAATATATATAGTTATATATTAACTTACTAATTAACTATATTTATATAATATATAATAGTATACTATTAGTTAATATATATTAAATTAATATCACAATATAATTACATAATTATTAAATATATTCCCTTGGATATAACAACAATAAAAAAAATTTGTCAAATTTCTAATATATAACTCTCTAAGTTAGTAATAATTAATAAAGTAATAATTAACTAGTGATTTTTTTAGTGAGTTAATTAAATAATACACATTAAATTGTTACTTAATTTTATTTTTACTAACTTAAAATATATTTTTACTCACTTATTATTTATTAATTTATTTTTATTGTTTAGAAGTAGAATTTAGAAGTAGAAAGTCTTAAACAGCGCCGTTATTGGAAACTGCCGTTTCACGCAACCCTTTATTTTTTTTCAGATTTCTGTCACTGAAACGACGCCGTTTGGGGTGAAAATAGCCCCAAACGGCGCCGTTTCAGTGTTTTCTATTAGGTCTTTTTGCCCCCCTTCTCTTCTTCCCCCCCGATTCCCTCCCCTTCGAGTCCCCTTGCGCCGAATGCGAATCCCTCTCTGCCTCTCTCACCTCTCATCTCAGATTCTCTCTCCCCCCCGATTCCCTCCCCTCCCCGGCTCCCCCTATGCCTGAATCCCGATCTCTCTCACCTCTCATCTCAAAACCTTATTATTAGGTTTCCCGGCCCCCCCCCCTCTTCCCCCCCCGATTCCCTCCCCTCCCCCTGCGCCGAATCACTCTCTCTCACTCTTTGATTTCTCTTTTCTGTTATGGATTTGGTTTTGGTTTTGATTTGTTTTTTCATTTTTTGGTTTTGATTCCCTCCCCTCCCCCTGCACCGAATCCGTCATTTGGGTTTGTTTTTTGAGGATTTCTCACCGACTCCGCTCCGACAAGTCGGAGCCGGAGCCGGAGCGGAGCATATACCCTTCGGAGCCGGAGTCGGACGACCCAGATACCGACTCCGGTTGTGTCGGTGCTCAGCCCTAATCGGATCTAGACCAAGACAAAAGGGATCCCTTCGGCCTTTGCCAAGAATGTGGGCTTCCAAGTTGTTCATCACTAGTCTTATTTTATTTTATTTTTCTCATATGTTCCAACTCAATGTTGAGCTCATTATGGCAGCTTTAAATATATATTTTTTTTGATATACTGGAGGAGGGAGGGTCTAACTCATATTTCCATTTTGAAGATGTGGGTGTTGTGTCATTAGGCCACAGGTCCTATGTTCCATCTCAATGTTCCTTACTAGTATTCTATTCCTTATTTCTTTCCCATAGTTCATTTAATTTTGCCTTTCTCTACTCCCTGACCCAAGCTTATTTCTTATTTCTCTTTCTATTTATTAAAAAGAATATAAGGTAGAAATATTGGAGGCTCACTACCTGAAAGTAGTTATAAAAACACTCATATTTGCTTGAATTCCATCTTTTATATTGATTAATTGGCTCAAAATATATTTGCTTAGTCAATGGAAAGCAAAGACCTTTTATAATATGGTTCAAGCACTTAAGTGGGTCCATTCATGATATATTTTTTTCATTTTTCAGGGGAAACTATCAAATCCTTAATTAATTCAATGTTCAGGATTAGATAAAATGTCATATTCTGAATAATAAATTTTAAATTCATATATGAGGGGGGAATGGCCTAGGCATTGGATCCAGAATGAGAAATCGCTTTTGTCAAGTTTAATCAGGACAAGAAAGCCTGATTTTTATAATTATTTTTTTAAAAATTTTATGTACAGTTATTTTTACGTATTTTTTATGTATTCTGTTAACATGATTGGCTGCATCACTTTTTTTAATATAAAATAATTATTTTGACTCATCATATCAGTGGAGTATATAAAGAGTACGTAAAAAAAAGTGACTACAGAACTCTTATTTTTTTGGAAAAAAAAAAAAAAATAGTAGTTCCAATTATCCACCCTTGGATGAAGCACAGTGATTACACTTCTCATCTTTAGCGTAAGCAGTGCAAAGAATTCTCATGCCTATAAGCCGGCCACGCAACTCTGAAACGTTAATTTATGATGACAACTACTGAAGGAAAGAAATTCAACACTATCATTATGACCATATTAAAAAAAAAAAATTACGAAAATAAATTAATAAAAGTTGCCATAAGAGATATTGAAACCATAGACAATCAAACACTGGATTTTGTTTGCAAGCAACAAGTGGGGAAGGGAGCCCTTATGAGTGATGACTTGATTCTGAAACAATATCTCGTGTACTTTATATACAGAAAGGAGGATATTCATTTTTATCTTTATCTCCTTGTATGCATATGTTCACCATTATTGTTGGAGGAAGTGTGTGATTTTAAGTTTTTAACCTAAAAACTTGCTTGGAAATTGTGCTAAAAAACCCAGAATCTTTAGAAACAGTATTTATTTGTAAGCTCCAAATTACTACTTCTTGTTCAACAATGACTACATATTACCTATTTTTCCAATACATCTTCATTGCTGGACAACGAATGCTAGTAGCTGAATTTATGTCAAGGAAAAGAAACACTAGAATGAGGTTCAGCAACAACTAGAGTCAGGAACACACCAAAAATGAAATTCTAATGGAACAAATATGTGGAAAAACCAACTGTAAGATTGTGAATCAAGACACCCATGTACATTCTCAAACTAACTTGAGAAAATAGGCGGCTGTATAGATTGTAGTGTATCTCAAGAGAGATCTTTAGGCGTGTTTAAAGCTCTAGTGTTGCCTTTAAAATCTGGTTGGTGAGGCGACTTTTCATGACTTCCCTTCCAATTGGGGGTCTTAGGCATGGACGTGTTCATACATAATTTGTACGTGTTCATCTATCCTATTCCCGCATATTATATTTCATGAGTTGAATCTGTTCATCATCACATAATTGGGGTTTTGATTGCATGGTCAAAATGTGTCATGAGGGTGAAACTACTAGTTGATTCATCTTGGATTGAAATATATTCTTTACTTTATACTACATCAGTTCAAGAAGAACATAGTACTTGCTTGGTTAATGATTTGCAAGGGCTCTGGATTGTTTCCTGTCCTCCATTAAAATCTTCTTGACCTTTTGTCCCACATGCCGTGCATTATAGATGCCTTAAGCTGAGAGGACGATCAGAGCAAAGCCGGACACAGAATATGCCGACATTCTCTGTGTAGGTCTTTGTGTTGTCATACTTCCTTAATCTCAGTTAGTCCCGCAATCTCTTTGAGTGGCTTCCACATAAACTTTCTCCTGTGCATAGATTGGGCTGTAAGTGCAGTAGGAAGGAGAGAACAAAAAAAGAACAGACAGAAAAGGCACTTCTGGACATGCAAAAACAGAGTGACTTTTGGATAATCTTACCAGTTACCGCATTCAGCAATGACCCTGACTTTGGGCCGCAGCGAGGGAAGCAGAGCGAGAAACTGCAATTCCGACTTGGAAAGAACCTGTGCAAAGGTATAGAAAAAACTGTAAGAAATGATAGTAGGCTTTATCGAGTTTTCTTTAATAAATCATATGCGTTAGTAGATCAAGAGGAGTGGTTTGAACATTTTTTTACCTTGGCTTCAATTATCCACACCACAAGTCCTTTGGCATCTGGAGGCAGTGCATCGAGCCTGTAATCAACCTCCGGTGGGAAATACCACCTCGCAATGGGCTGTTTTCCTAAATGTGCCTGCATTTCAACAAAGCAAAAGTTGAACTAAGTATCAACTTTCAAGCACATATGCAGAACCATGGTGCTGGGAGTATGGGGGCACTTAGTTAACAACTCACAGGGCAAACAGGGTGAATCTTGGTGAGGGTGGTCTCAGGGTCTCCAAGGCCTCTAGCAGTGAGGTCGAGGAAATAGTATCCCTGGTATCGGAGTCGTGTAAAGTATCGACCCTCGTAGCCTCCCTCATGCGGGGTGTAAATGGCGAGGGCTTTGTGCTCTTCCACATCCGACAGCCATTGACCCAGATCAAATTTCACCAAATCCCCTCCTATAAAGTCCCCTATTCCTATCCCACTGCACCTCACCGTCCCTACCCTTTTGTTTGCCTTACAATGTCTCCCTCTCACCCCCATCATCATCAAGCTTCTTTTTCCCACCATCGTTATGTCAAACATGCAGTTGTTTCCCGTTTTGAGCTGCTTCTGATGCAGCTTGAGTGAGGCTGGTGTACCATAATTCAAGCAGGCTGCAGCTGCCATTTTTCGTGTTTCTGAGCTCGAGTTTCAAATCCACAGAAGAATACTGAGAATAGGACACAGAAGGTCGGCCTGAAACGAAATGGGAACCGGATAAAGGCGGCCGTTTGCATGGCTATGCATTCCGAGTTGTATGGTGGATAAAAGAGATAAGAAAACACCCACTTCTTCGCATAATTTGTGGCGTCCAACTTCTGGGTCTGTTGTCGGACCCAACCGACTTCGGTTTTTTACCGTGACAGCTCATTTATATGATATCAACTGTCGAAGTCCCATTAGGAACTTAAATTCAGCGTAATTCAGTTTAATCTAATTTTAAATTAATTTTAATATTTAAATATTAACTCTTAAATTATTAAATTTATTTTAATTCAAAAATTTTTTACATGTGGAACATATAATATTTTTTAACTCAGATCTTTACATGCAAAATTAATAATTTTTTTTAACTTTTCAAAAATACATCTAACTCATCCTAACATTTAAATATATCTAAATTCATCTTAAATGAACTCTTCAAAACTTATTTTATCATCTCAACTCATTAATATTTATAAAAAACTTAACTCAATTTAACATCTAAACGAGAGCGAAGTCATGCTAAGGTCATTTTTGAACCAAATATCTTAAGTTCTTGTCTTCAAATAGGAGAATCAAATTCCAACTCCCAACCCTTTTATCTATATCTATACTAATATATAAAGTGCGAATCGCTTAAGAACAGTATTTTCATCCAACATTTTTATTTCCAATTTTGTCCTTAGTTTTATTTGTCAATTACGGTTATTTGCATTCTACTTTTATTCTACCGATTGTTCTTTTGGTCTTTCTCCATTCCCACCAACTTATTTAGCTTTTCCTGTTTTATTTCCAGTTTTGCCACTTAATTTTATTGTCCAGTTTGTTGTCTTTGGTGTCGTTTTGATTCGCCGACTTTATTTTAATGTCTTTTTACAGTTAAAGCTTATCACTTTATCTGATAAAATACAATCGGATTGAAATTTAAATGTCAATATTTCTTTCATTCCGTATCTTCAACTATCTATTCTCCGTATTCTAACCTTTTAAAAAAAATATCCTGGACGAAGTTAATCGTGAATCTCAGCAATTCTAGGTATATTCTTGTTGTTTCTCTCAGTATTGCAATGATGAATTGTATTGTATGAATGTTGTTACAGTGTGTAATTAGATGATTTGCATATGCATATGTCGTGATTTTTTCTGATTTCTTCGTATGTTCTAAGAACACAAAAAAAAAAATACAGTTAAGAGTAAAAAAAGAAAGCCCAGTTGTTCCTCACCTTCAGAGCCAATAAACAATAGATCCAACCGAAAAATAACCATAAGAAAAAAAAGTTCCTCCACCAAACAACAGATCCAACCGAGAAACCCAATAATATGCCATCAGAAAAAAAAAAAATACCCAAATAGAGTTCCTTAATACACACGAGATGGTGAAATAAACCCACCCAAACAACAAATGCAACCGAGAAAGTCAAAAAAAAAAAAAACTCCCTTTCAACAAAAAAAAAAAAAAAAAAACTCCTTCGAAAATAAAATTTCAAAAATAATCCTACGCCCATCTGGTCTTATCTGGTCTCTTCCACCACCAAGTGCTTCCTCCTCCCCAAGCCCGAGGCCTGTAGTCCCTTTCTTTTCCCTGGCACAGATGGTCTCTCTTTTTACATCTCTTTCCTCTCATTTGTCCCTCAAATCTGCCATCGACGGCAGCTCGCAGTCATGCACGGGCACACTCACTACATTACTATTTTAGATAAAATATTATATAATATTATATAATATATATTATATAATATATATTATTATCATCTCACCCACTCCGTTACTATTTTAGATAAAATATTATATAATATATATTATCATCTTACCTCCAGCGACTCTCACCCACCAACTCCCACTCTATCGGGAAAGAATCCAAAATTAATTGCCGTGCACACCCACTCCGTTACTAATTTAGATAAAATATTATATAATATATATTATCATCTCACCCACTCCACCGACTCTCACCCACCAACTCCAACTCCTGTCGGGAAAGAATCCAAAATTAATTGCCGTGCACACCCACTCCGTTACTATTTTAGATAAAATATTATATAATATATAATATATTATATATATACGGTTATTATATATATAAATAGATACTGAATCCACCAACTCCAGCGACTCTCACCCACCAACTGCCAGTCCTGTCAGGAAAGCATCCAAAATTGATTGCCGTGCTGTCTAACCACGATGCACCCAACCATACGGTGATGCCGTGTGACCTTGACATGGTGGCGGCAAGGGGGCCACTGGGTGACAACCCAACAAAAGAAATAGAACCTAAAGGCAAACAACAGAGAAAACAAACACATACCCAACAAACAACAGAAACCCCAACTGCGATGCATCCCAACTAGACGCTTACATTGTTTAGTGTCGGTGTCCTCGCTGCATGTGGGGGTCAATAGCCCTAGGTGGTCCAATCACGATGCAACCCAAGCACATGGCAACACTGTTTGGCCTTGACGTGCTTGCAGCATAGCAGATCGCAACGATCAGTTGCTGCAACAACTACAAAAAAAAAATTAGAAATCCACTTTAATCCCATTGAGAGAAAGAGGGAGGGGGACGATTGTCCGCTAGAACCCACGGTGTGGCCGTGGGTTGGGGGAGAACCCATGGTGAGTAAACCGATGATGATTCTGTTGTGGGTGTGGCCATGGTGAGAAAGAACCCACGGTGACTAAAAGAGAAGAGGGGAAAAAGAAAAATGGAGAAGGGTTGTGGCAGGTGCTATGGGGCGACAATAGGAAGAGAGGGATGAGAGTCTGAGTTGAGAAAGCCAAGAAAGTTTGCTTTGCTTTGTTTTGCTTACCGTGCTAAAACAATCATCCAACTTTTCATATTGATTGAAAGGAATATGATAGGTGACAAAGAAGAGTTATTATACAAGGGAAAAAGTGAGGTGGGTGGAGGGCCGGTGGTAATGATTGACAGCCTATAAAAAACATGGATTGACATAAAATACACAATAACCGATAAAATGTTAGGTGGCAGGAGCGAGGAATTACTGAACCCATCCTCACTCACATCATCAGCTCACCCTCCTTCCGCTGTTACACTCAACAGGGATTAGTTTAACCATTTCCTTCACAATGCATCTGTATGTGTGCCATATAATATATACACATATCAAAATAGTTTGAATTTCAAACTCCCAACAAATAATATTAAATTATTCACGAAACTAACATTTATTGATTGTCTTGTAACAACTCTCAGAAACGGATCACACTAAAACAAAAAAAATAGTAAATGATTACAATTTTTTGAAATCTTTATAAAGTGTAATAATAAATTTTCATATAATTGTTTAAAAAAAATTTGCTTTGCTTTGTTTTGCTTACCGTGCTAAAACAATCATCCAACTTTTCCTATTGATTGAAAGGAATATGGTAGGTGACAAAGAAGAGTTATTATACAAGGGAAAAAGTGAGGTGGGTGGAGGACCGGTGGTAGTGATTGACAGCCTATAAAAAACATGGATTGACATAAAATACACAATAAACGATGAAATGTTAGGTGGCAGGAGCGAGGAATTACTGAACCCATCCTCACTCATATCATCAGCTCACCCTCCTTCCGCTGTTACACTCAACAGGGATTAGTTTAGTCATTTCCTTCACAATGCGTCTGTATGTGTGCCATATAATATATACACATATCAAAATAGTTTGAATATCAAACTCCCAACAAATAATATTAAATTATTCACAAAACTAACATTTATTGACTGTCTTGTAACAACTCCCAGAAAAGGGTCACACTAAAACAAAAGAAATAGAATTTTAAAACATTTTAATTTTTTTTTACATTTTAGATTCTCAACAAAATTTTATTTATAACTCATATATTAAGCAAAAACATTTAAATGAACTGTGTACTAATATCTAGATAACAAAAATCTTTTATAAACATTATTATTAAATTTTAAGTCATTATTAATTTATAAATTAAAAAAAAATTTACAACATTTTAAATTTTATTTATTTATATTTTTAATTCTTAATATAATTTTATACAAAATTCATATATGAATTGAAACAATTTAAATGAAGTATATGCTAATAGTTAAATAATGAAATTTTTTTATAAACATTATCATTAAATTTACAGAAATGACGTGCATTGATGAACTTAAGCCGATCACCCTCAATCCACTTCTAAATGTTTATCCACACCTCCATGTAAGAATTATCATTTTAGAATTCTCTAGATAATAATGACGATCGGAACTGATGAAAGGTGTAGGTGAAAATTTTGTTTTATATTTCTTAGTCAAAGCAAAAAGTACTTTGTTTTTATTAATTGATTGAGAAAAATTGTGGGGGCAGTAAATTACCAGCTCTATTGCTCATATTCATCATGATTTTACTTCACAAATATCTCATCCTTCAAGTCTTTAGAAAAGTTGATCCAATAATCTTGAGTAGGTGAAAAGAGAGTTATAGGTTTGGTGGCAGGTCTATTTTTGTATCTTTAATATCATCATTTTGTTTTATTTGATTCAATAAAAAACTTATTACTTTTTAATGCACCTTAAACGCCATCTAATAATCACGTGGATCTATACTGCTTCAACAACACTAATAATGATTTGTTCTCTTTCTAAAATTAGATTATTAATTTACTGAAGAGAATGTACATTTAGTTGTCTTTTATATGAGTTGGCCAGCTGTAGCCTGTAACATTTTGCAGTCAAACAATGGGTCCCACGCTGCCCATCTCTACTCTTTTTATAGTCCAAATTTTTGCAGTACCCAAAAAGAAGACAATTCGCATTTCGCACCATAAGCAGCCATGACCGAGTAATACCATTTTGAAGAATGCACGGTGCAGAAAATTCACCGTTTCAGAATTAGTGCGCGCATAATCTTGCAAAATGGATTACTCCTAATCTATAAAGAGTTTTGCTATATATAAACAAAGTTATGTATTAATTTACGTATTAATACTGATTTTTTTATATTTAAAATTTAATTTCGTTTAACATATATTCTTGCAAGTTTTTGTTTCTTTCATCTATTTGTGCTGGGATTTATTTAGTTGTTGGTTTGTGGTGTGGTTTTTATTTCTTTCTTGTTTTGTTTGTTGTTGCGATTGAGGTTTATTTTTTTGTTTCGTTTGTTGTCACAGGTCTAAACACATCTTTAGTTGATTTTCTTGCGTTTATTTACAGATCTAAAAATATCTTAAGAGATCTGTTGGTTCCTCTCGCCCCTTCGGTATTTTTCTTGTACAATCTTTTTTTTTTTTTAAGTTGTACTTGTTGTTACACCCATGTAGAAATTTTTTGTTCTTGCATTTCATGTATATTCGATTAACGTTTTTTTTTTCCTTGCATTTTAGATTTGTAGCATTTTTTTATTTTTGCAATCTGTTTTTTTAGGGTTTCAGTTTGAAGAGAGCTGTTCTTGGTTTATTTTTTTGCATTTATTCACAGATGTTCAGATATCTGTTTGTTCTTTCGTCTCTTCCAATTTTTGTTTCTTGCACATTTTTTGTTTAAATGTTGCGTTTGTTGTTACACATGTAGAAAAAAATTTTCTTGCGTTTCATGTATATTCGATTCACGTTTTTTTTAACTTGCATTTCAAAATTGTAGAATATTTTTTTTTTTTTTTTTGCGATTTGTGTTGCTATGGTTTTTTAGTTTCCGGTCCATCTGGAATAATATTTGAATATTAAAATCTATTGATTCTAAAGCTCTAAAATTCAAACCACCTAAATCGTCCAAAGTGAACCACCTAAACCATTATACTAATAATACATTTTCAAATCGTTACGATTAAATATTAATATAATCTTCAGGCTCCATCCCTTTTTATTTTCCCACACCCTTTTTCTCTCATGAAAAGCAATTCCACAAAGTAGTCATGATCAAACCCACCTAAGTTGTATTGGAAGCGAATCATTTCCATGTACCAATTGTCAAAAAGTTATCCATCCATGACTACTTTTCCAAACGAAACTAAGAAATTGAGAAATGCTGTTTTTTTTTTAAGTTCTTTTCATTCTTTATTAGTTCTTAATTATAAATAGTGAAATTATTTATATCATCTTTTTTGTTTATCATTAGAATAATTTTCATCAAGTAACATATTATATATGTAGGTTTTTTTGACACATCTTTGTCAATTGTCGATCACCACAGGCCAGTACCGCCAAAGGTTGTTGGCATGGCCTCCTTCTGGAATAATATTTGAATATTAAAAGCCATTGATTCCAAGACTCTAAAATTCAATCCACCTAAATCGCCCTTACGTCAAAGTGAACCACCTAAACCATTATACTAATAATGCATTTTCAAATGGTTATGATTAAATATTAATATAGTCTCCAGGCCCATCCCTTTTTGTTTTTCCACACCCTTTTTCTCCCCTGCAATAGATAGTGGTGGTAGTTTGTAACAATGCTCTTTTAATATTTTAAATTATTATTATAATTTCATGTGCAATTCATATACGTAAATAAATTATGTGATAAAACATGATAATGTAAGTCTATAAACACATGATAATATATTTTTTTCTCATAGACCCCACAGCATTAACGTCACAACACCAATGAAAACCAATTCCACAAGGTAGTCATGATCAAAGCCACCTAACTTGTATTGGAAGCGAGTCATGTCCATGTACGAATTGTCAAAAAGTTATCCATCCATAACTACTTTTCCAAACGAAACTAAGAAATTAATAAATGCTGTTTTTTTTTTAAAATTTTTCATCTCGAATCATATCAACTAATAATTGATCATGTATTGTATTTTAAAGTATATATAAATATTATAAGTTAATTACTTAACGATTGACAGGCTTCTAAAAATATATGCAGCATGTATATAAATCGGTATGTTTGGAGATGACATATATATATAATGGAAGGTGGAACTTAATAAATAATTGGGCTTATATATATGTTTAATTATATGCCATTAATTATATTACATTACCAAATTAGTTCTTTTCATTCTTTATTAGTTCTTAATTATAATTCATGATTGGGAGCGATCTATGGTAGGCATTTTGAGAAGGAACTATATATGATTTATATCCTGATTTATTACTAGCTGATATTCTTGCTGCACTACATGCTGTTAAATACAATAAGGATTTGGGTTTAAAGTAGGTCATTTTGGAAGATCAATTATGTTGCAAAAAATATGGCAATATGCCTTGGGGTTTGATATTTTATTTAATTATTGGTACCAAATTAATATGATGGTGCCGTGATTCACAGACACAGAATTTCGATCCATACACTAAGATCGATTGAGTATTATATATTAAAAAAAATTAGTGTTACAATATAGTTATAAAATATATAAGTATTAGTTGTTTTAAAAAGAAAATCAGATTTATTATTAAAGAAATTAATTTTTTATATAAAGCTTGTATTTTTTTTTTTTTTTTGAGAAGTAGCAAAGTATTTATACATTCACGACTATAAATATTATTTTTTTGAATAAATAAAATAGAAACTTTTTATAAATTATCTGTAAACGAAAAATTATAAACATTTTTTTAAATCAAGTAACAAAGTAATGATCCAGGCGAATTAACAAGAGATTTATATGAACTAACAATAATGATAAGAAAGTTGATGAATTCTTATAATTAACTGTTTGTTAGGAATTAATAGTAAAACATCATTTTGCTTACTGATCGCTTCAAAGTTATGGTTATTGAGATTTTATACATAAATATAGTATTTAGTCTTGTCATTTTCAAGATTTGTTTGAAAACTTTTAAAAATTTGATAAACATTAACTTATTAACACAAACATTATAATAAAAAAATAAAACAAAATAGCATTTCCATTTATTTGTGGTTTTTTTATAGCCTTTTATTTGTTTTTATTTTTTTTGTTTTATATATTTTATTAAAAATATGTTTGATAATAAATTCCATTCAATACATTAATTCTTTGCTTGTAAGTTTTTTTTTTCAGTAAATAGTGAAATTATTTATATCATCTTTTTTATTTATCATAAGAATAATTTTTTTTTATGTATGTTTTTTTTGTCAGATTTGTTGCTTTTGCTTTTGTTTGGCTCTTCATCAATCTGGTTGGTATCAATTTGCTGTGTCTACTTTATTCTTCTGTTTGTGCTCCACTTTCTGGTACGTTCTTTTCTATCTCATTTGAAAAAATATTATTCAATTCTTTTATGTTTATATAAGTGCGCTTATAATTAGGATAAATTGATGATATAATATTATTGTTATGTTAATATTTACTTTTTTCATTTTTTTATGTTCAATTTTTTTTAGATTACGCACCAAAATCGACATAGAATTTACAATTTTTCATAACTTTATGCCGATTGGTAAGACAATATTATTAAATGCAAAAATATATTTAAACATTATTAACACCTTTTTTTTTTTTTATCTAACTTCTTTTATGAATAAATCCAGAAGGGAGTGAAAACAATCCACGAAGAAAAAATTGGTATAGTATCCAATCAAACAAAAAAGAAGAAGAAATCCGTCAAAAAAGAAGAGAGAGATATGCTGAGTTGAAAAATCTTCGACATAATGAAATGCGAAGGCAAAGGCAGTCTCAGAATGTCCTATCTCTTTCTTCAAACAACAATGAAGGGATTTGTATAAGAGAAATTGGATCGTCTTCGAATATCAACTTTTCTGAAATTAACATCGATAACAATACGTCAACTTCAATATTGACCAATCAGGTTTATTCATAACAATTTCTTACTAAAAGAAATATTTCCTTCAATTCCTTTCTCATTCTATTCAATAAATATTAAAAAATGCTTTTATAGGTTAATTATCTAAATGAAGATGAATTGAATTTTCAAAGAACGTCAAATTCCAATTTAGGTAATGTACAAGCTAACACATTTTTTCGTTAATTTTTACATTAATATTTAATATCTTATCTTTAATAATATTATTTTTTATTTTTTTAATATAGGAAAACGACAAAGAAGATCTCCTTGTTTTAGACAAATATTACACACTATAATTCTTAAACCAAGTTATTTACCATTAGTACTGTCATGTAAATATTGTGGAGCAAAAAAATTTTATCATGAACCAAACAGTTTTTGTTGTGCAGATGGAACAATATCGTTAGCGTTTAGTCAAATTCCTAATGAACTATATCAGTTATTTACTTCTAATTCAAACAAATCTGAAGATTTTCGTACATACGTGCATACATATAATAATAAATTTGCCTTCACATCATTTGGAGTTAAGTTTGATATAAATTTATGTAGAAGAAATAGAGGAATTTACACATTTAGAGTTCAAGGACAAATCTATCATTACATTAATGATTTAATTCCCGAAGATGGATATCCTTCGTACTTGCA
Source organism: Carya illinoinensis (assembly GCF_018687715.1). Lineage (NCBI taxonomy): Eukaryota > Viridiplantae > Streptophyta > Magnoliopsida > Fagales > Juglandaceae > Carya > Carya illinoinensis. The sequence continues at coordinate 6,162,701 of NC_056764.1, forward strand.
ACTATACTTCTATGATACTGAACATAAATTAGAAAATTGTGTTAATGATGCAGAAAGATTAGATCCTTCCATTATTAGTCAATTGATGGATATACTCAGAATTAATCCATATAGTCATTTCTTTCAAAACTTGAGTAACATTCCAAATCTCGAAAATCATGTAATTCACATAAGATCAGACGTTGAATTAGATCAACGTGTTTATAATACCCCATCAATATCGCAAGTTGCAGCTATTTGGACTGAATCTGATAATTATGCAGAAGAAACAAATCGAAATATTATCGTTTTTAGTCATACAGGTCAAAATCATATTGTTCAATATTATTTTGGTTGTTACGTGTGACGCCCCCAAATCCCCACGCCCGAACACGGGGAAATCGAGACGTCCGGATGGTGACAACCCGGGTCACCATCCCATCGACGGGTGCCAAGTGTGTGCAAAGGCAACAAATGTGCACAAGAAACACGCAGCGGATAACGAAAGTCATAACTAAGTACCAGAATTTTTCTTAACATAATACAAGCTGTTTAAAACATACTTAAATAAAATATTACAAAACACAAATACAGTTTTAAAACCATAAAAGAAAGCATAACATCAGCAACCCGACGGAGCCGCATCCTCGGGCTCAGCCTCCTCCTCCTCATTCTCCAAACCTGCACCAAAAGCTACGGAACCAAAAATGGTTCCGCAGGTAAGTAAAACCCAAACACTACCAGATAAAAACACATAGGACTCAAACAAAATGCATGAAACATGCCCAATGCACAAAGCCCATAAAACCTGATTTTCCACACACGCCAAAAACCCATTTGGCCCAAAAACATATCCTTTCCGAAAAACACGCCAAAAGTCCATTTGGCCCAATATCTCGCCGGAAGTCCATCCGGCCCAATATCTCGCCAGAAGTCCATCTGGCCCACGCCAAAAGTCCCATTTGGCCTCATAAACCATTATCCAATTTTAACCGTATGCACCATGACCTCCCCTAGGGGTCATCCGCACACCCTGGCTCCAGTGTCACACCGCAGAGTACCACCACGCATGTGACACCTAACAAGCGATGCCCAGTTCCGCGCCCCGCGCGTGCGTAGCCAAGCATCCTCTAGCCCTCGCTAGCGAAGGGCCACGGAGTCGGTGAGTAGGGCGATGCCCGGTTCCGCGCCCGGCGCGTTCGTAGCCAAGCATCCCCTAGCCCCGCTCCCGTCATCTCTCTCGACAACTCAGGGGACATCACTCAGTTTATTCCGCTCCCGAGTGACCAGAGGAGCTCCACCGAGATAATAACCCATCCCGGCTTGGGCTCGTGATACACACGCACCCGTAAAACCACTCACGCCAATACACAGGCTTTTCACACATGAACAAAAACACACGTGCATGCACCATGAAATGCCATATCAATGCATAATAAAATAATCCAACAATATAAATCAATAAAACAAGTAACTCCGTCCTCCATCCATCCGACCCCCGAAACTCCTCGGACTCAGTCCGGAATCAACAACCAACAACAGTAAAATAATTGAATGAGCAATATATATTTAAATCTGAAAATAGGGTTTGGAAAATACTTACAGCGCTATACGGTATTTTTAGAAAGCTCGCGGCGTTGCAAACGGCGGAGGAAAAGCAACGTAATAGTGTAATTTACACTGTGTCCGTGGGTAATAAATTACCCATTTTTGAACGGAGACAAACCAGGGCTTAGGATTGATAGAGAATGGTTTAGGAATGATTGTGAAGCTATTGGAAGTGGTGGTTGGCCGTGGGTGGCGGCGAAAACGCCGGAAATAGGCCGGAAAACTCAAATCGGAAAGCAAGCTCGTAGGAGCTGTTCCGGTGGTCGTTGGAGGCCGGAAATAGGTGGGTTAGGACGGCAAGGAGTCGGTGATGAAGTGGTGAAGAAATGGTGGCCGGAGGTGGAGAGACGGCGGCGGATCGGAGTAAAATCCGTGGGGAAAGAAATGGCTCTTCCGGCCAAACGGCCGGCCTGATGGGGGAGATATTTGGTGGGAAGGTGCGCCGGAGGGAGGGGGTTCGAACGAGACCGGCGGCGAGCCAAATGGTGGCCGGACGGCGGCGGTCTGGGCAGAAAACAGTTCCGGCGACAGGGGCAAAAACAGAGCAGGTGCAGCCACTTCCGGCGGCTCTCGAAAGCAAACGGCTGGTCCGATGGCTCTGAAAATTGGTGGGGATGATCTATGGTGGAAGGGGAAGAGAATGGTGGTGACGGTGCATCAAACGGTGGCCGGACGGCGGAGAACCGGCCGGTCAAAGGGGCAGCGACGGGATGGATAAATGAGAGAAAAACGCACGGGGAGGGGTCGACGCACGGAAAGAAAAAGGGAGGAAAAAAAGAAAGAAAAAGAAAAAGAGAGAAAAGAGAAAAAGAGAAAAGGGAAAAGAGAAAAGAAAAGATGTAGGAAATAAATGAGGTCCAGTCCTCACTCCGGAAACCAAAACAGATCCGCCGAAAACTAGATTAAAATCGTAAAACTAAATAAATTAAACACAACATCCAATAAATAAAAAAAAAACTAATTTAAAACACAATAATTTAAAATAAATAAACCAATATATTAATTAAATTAAAAACAACCATTCAGTGAAAATACACTCAAAAGCGGGTCATCACATTACGATCCACTTCAATATCCATTATTATTTCCTCTTGGTGATTCTGGTTGGCATGAAGGAATCGAAAAAATAAAAAAAGGAACAATATTGCTAAACAATCAAACATCAACATTAAATGATTTACATAAATCAAGTAATCCAGAGGAATTATTTCGAACTGAAGAAGAAGGTAATAATAATTTTAAGGGTTAGATTTTATCCCCTCCAACTATTACTTAATTTACAATGTACCCCTAAAATTATTGATTGCATCAAAATATCCCCTCTTATTTTCAAAACGTCCCAATCGCCCTCTTCCATCTACAACAAGCATTAAATCGAACGAAAATGTCATTTGTGTGCTTTTCACGTGTATTTCCTTTAATGCAAAGACAAAATTACCCTTCACTTCATCAACAACATTGTCGTTTGCATTTCCCTCGAAAACAAAAGGGGTTGGTTGATCTGCTTTCCTATTTTTTTTATCCCCACGAAAATTTCTCTTTTCACATTGTTTTCAAATTTTTTCCATACATCTCGCAAGTCCAATGAAAGCAGGTCCGGTGTACATGATTGTGAATTAAATGATAGTCCGAGGGGGCAAACTATATTTAACTCTAATTTTAATTCTTCTAATTTTGTTATCTTAAACTTTTATATGTTTATATTTCTAAATTTTCTTCCATAATTTTTGTAGTTTTGAAGAAGAAGAAGAAACAACCAACAATTTCATGCCGTGAATATTATTGTTTCAAATTACAAATAAGACAACATAACAAATCAATTTTATTATTATCTGGTCGTTTATTACAACAATTTGTTGTTGACATGTATATTAAAATTGAAACATCAAGATTAAATTATTTTCGTTCGAAACAACAAGAAATTATATCAGATATATATCAAGGTATTGTTGATAGTATTTCAATTGGAGAAACTAATGCCTCCAAAATTGGAAGATGAATTATCTTACCTTCATCTTTTATTGGAGGTCCAAGAGATATGCGCAAGAGATATATGGAAGCAATGTCATTAGTTCAATGTTTTGGCAAACCTGATATTTTCTTAACTATGACATGTAATCCAAGTTGGAAAGAAATTTTAGATGAATTAAAACCACATGAAGAAGTTCAAAATCGTCCTGATTTAATTGCACGAATATTTAAAGCAAAATTAGAAGATTTAAAAACTGAATTATTTAAACGAGAAATTTTTGGTAAAGTTGCAGCATATGTTTACACAATTGAACATAAAAAAATAGGCTTACCACATGTTCATTTTTTAATAATACTACAAAAAGATTGGCGAATTTATGCACCTGAATCTTTCGATAAAATTGTTTCAGCAGAAATACCTGATAAAACAAAAAATGTACACTTATATAAAAGTGTTGTTAAACATATGATGCATGGTCCTTGCGGAATATTGAATCCAACTAATATATGTATGAAAAAAAATGGAATTTGCAAAAATCAATATCCCAAAAAATTTACATCTAAAACAACTGTTGGAATTTATTGTTTTCCATTATACAAACGTTCTAATGACGGAACAATTGTGAAAGTTAGAGGACAAAATTTAGATAAATGATGGGTTGTACCATATAATCCATATCTTCTTTCAAAATTTAATTGTCATATAAATGTTGAAATTTATTCTACAATTAAAGCTGTCAAATATTTGTATAAATATATTTACAAAGGACATGATCGTATCGTTTTCAATTTAATCAATGACGAAAATAATCAACAAATTGATGAAATTGAACAATTTCAATCAGGTAGATGGATTACACCACCCGAAGTTACATGGAGAATATATGGTTTTGCACTTAACGAAATGTATCCATCAGTTTATAGTTTACATCTGCACCTTGAAAATCAACATTTAGTAGCTTTTCGTGCACATGAAAATTTAAAAAGCATTTTAAATTCAGATTTGTCAACAAAATCAATGTTAACTGAATTCTTTTTAACAAATCAAATTGATCAAAATGCACACAATTTATTGTACAAAGAATTTCTTGAAAAATTCGTTTGGAATCAACAATATAAAATTTGGACTCCAAGAAAGAAAGGAAATGTTATAGGGCGAATTGTTAGTGTAAATCCAATTGAAGGTGAAAGATATTACTTGCGAATATTACTGAACCACATTAGAGGGCCAAAATCATTTGAAGATTTAAAAACAATTAATGGTATTGTTGTGCCCACATTTCGTGAAGCAGCTAATTTACATGGTCTATTGAACAAAGATAGTAGTTTAGAAGAATGTTTAGAAGAAGCTTGTTTATACCGAATGCCAAATAGTTTAAGACGTCTTTTTGCAACAATTTTAGTATATTGTAATCCTACAAATCCAAAAGAACTTTGGGAACGATTTGAAAAAGAAATGTCTGAAGATTTTTATTCAACAAATACAACAGCAAAAAATATTAAAAAAATGGTACTACAAAACATCTCTTTTACGCTTGAATCAATAGGAAAGAACATAAATATGTATCATCTTGCTCCAATTGATATATTCTCTGACGATGAAGAATTTAGACATCAAGAAATTGATGATGAATTAACTGTTACAATTCCACAAGAAGATCTGCTTGCATCAAATCATTTAAATTCTGAACAAAAACACGCATATGAATTAATTCTCGAAACTTTACTTCTCAACAAATCTGCTGCATTTTTCATTGATGGTCCTGCTGGCACTGAAAAAACATTTCTATACAAAACACTTCTTGCTGAAATTAGATCAAAACATATGATAGCACTTGCAACTGCATCATCTAGTGTTGCTGCATCAATTTTACCTGGAGGCCGAACAGCACATGCACGCTTTAAAATTTCATTAAATATAGAAAAAAATAGCACATGCAATGTTAGCAAACAAGGAAATCTTGCTAAATTATTGCGTCTTGCAAAATTAATTATATGGGACGAAGCACCTATGTGTGGAAAATATTCTATAGAGGCAGTGGATAAGATGTTACAAGATATAAATGATACAAACCTTCCTTTCGGTGGAAAAGTTATTGTTTTTGGCGGAGATTTTCGTCAAGTATTACCTGTAATTCAAAAAAGTACAAAAGAACAACAAATTGATGCAAGCTTAGCCCGCTCTTATTTATGGTCTTCTTTAACCAAAATTAAATTAATAGAAAATATGAGATCTAGATTGGATCCTATTTTTGTCGTTATTTAATTGAAGTTGGTAATGGTAATGAACCAATTACTGTTAAAGATATGATCAAAATTCCAACAGAAATGCTTATTCAATATAACAATGATGCTGACTCTTTAAATTGTTTATTAGAAGCTATTTTTGAAGACATATCAAATTATTCAAACAATTTAATTGAAATGACAAATCGAGCTATATTAACACCAAAAAATCACTCAGTTGATGAAATAAATGCTATAATCATTGAAAAATTTCCAGGTGATATGGTGCGATATTATAGTTTCGATGAAACAATTGATACATCTGAACAAGGTGTAATCGAAGATTTTTTAAACACTTTAACACCAAGTGGATTGCCACCACATGAATTATTGCTTAAAAGGAATTGTCCCATCATGTTGCTTAGAAATATAAATCCTTCAGAAGGTTTATGCAATGGCACACGATTGATTTGTTGTAATTTTAATCGTAATGTTATTGATGCAAAAATTTCAGTTGGTCATCACAAAGGGAAAAGAGTTTTTATACCCAGAATTCCATTCTTACCAGATATAAATGAAAATAATGGTTTTCCATTTAAACGCACACAATTTCCCATCAAATTAAGTTTTGCAATGACAATAAATAAATCACAAGGACAAACATTAAATTCTGTCGGAATATATTTACCTGAACCAGTATTTTCTCATGGACAATTATATGTAGCATTATCAAGAGCCAAAACTGCCAATTCAGTAAAAATTCTTATAAGACCAACTACAATTGATAACTATTGATTGAGCCGAAATATTGCATGTTTTAGCTATTTAAAACCAATATATTTTAAATTCTTCATGACATTATTATTGGTTTTAGATGGAAAAATAGTTAATAAGCATAAATACGAGTTGTGATTTTTAATAGATTAATATCATGTTTATGCTTAATTTTACAACTATGATGTAATTGGACAATATTTCCTCACATATATATAGTCTGTTTTTGATAATTTATTTTTGAGTGTTATTTCTTTCTTTCTTATTTTCAGTTTAAATAAAATTCAAAGAGAGAATTGTTAGGGTTAGTTAGTTTTTTGTTTTGTTTTTGTCTACAGGTTCTGAGGAGACTTTCTCTTTATGGCAACTTGGCAAATGTGACTTGGCCCTTTCCGTGCAAAGAAAAAAAAAACACATGCACAAGTGCAGCAAAATCACGTGGACAGCAGAAACACAAGCATTCGGACATGCAGGAATAAAGCAGCAGGAAAACACATGCAGCAGAGGAAAAACACATGGACAGCAAAAGAAGATCATTCGGACCATGCAGGAACACTCACACATGTGCAGCAGGAACATAACCTGCAGAAACTCACTCGGCAACTACACACCAGCTCACATGCAAGCAGCTCACACGAAGCACTCAACACAAACCACATGCAGCTCACACAAGCTTCGGACAGCACACATTCAGCTACACACGACAGAAGCAATCATCACTCAACTCATTCGGATCACACCAAGCTGCAGAAAGCATTCGGACAGCAACCATGCATGGGACCCAAACAAACACATCATTGCAACACAGCCACTCACACGGAAAGGATATTAGCTGAAAGACATTGAAGAGCCGAAGGAGGAGTGATGTGTGGGGCAGCTAGCTGAATTCATTAAAGGAAAGAGCAGCCAGCCGAGAAGATGGAAAATGAGCTGAAAGTGAAAGAAGAAACATGGGCCCCTCATTAAAGAAATTGGAAGCAGCACACAAGCACGATGGACGGAAGAGAGTGGTGATATTGGAGCTGGTGAGTTGTGCTGGAAAGAGAGGCAGCAATCGGTTGAGAGGTGATTGAAGAGATCATCCGTGATGGAGGAGAACAATTGATGTGGGGCTGTTGTGTTTAGCCTTTATTAGTTAATTATCCTAAGATGAAGAGAGAGTGGAGTCGCTGAAAGTGAATGCATGAATATAGAAGTGATGTGTGGGGTTGGTTTGGTAGAGAAAGAAAGTGCCGAATGGTTTAAAGGAAAGAAAGGATCAAAGGCAGCAAGTGGAGTAGTTGGCTAGGATTAATTACTCAATGCATGATTGAAGAGTGGAACCGGTGGGTGCAAGATTAAACAACCAATTGATTGATTCTTCAAGAGGCAAGTGGAGAGGGACGACACATTGATTTTTCTGCTATAGAAAGAGGCAAGTTCTGAAGTAGAAAAAGGATAGAGATGACAAAGAGAGAGGGACCGGTTAGTGGAATAAAATTGGTGGAAGAGTGGAACCGGTGGGTGCAAGATTAAACAACCAATTAAATGATTTTCAAGAGGCAAGTGGAGTCATTCGGCCATTGAATCTTTTGCTATAAATTGAGACCGGTTGAGGAGTTTAGGAGAGAGTTGGGGGAATCGAGTAGCTAGTTTTAAGAGTTTGAAGTTTGTTTTTATTTTCTTTCATTTTGTAGAGTAGTTTAGTTTAGGTTTTTTTTATTTTTATTTCATTTGTTTTCTTTTATTTGTTTAAGCTTAGAGTGTTTGGTTTTGAATTTTATTTTCTTAGAGTGTTTAAGTTTAGAGTGTTTAAGCTTAGAGTGTTTGAATTTTATTTTATTTTCTTTCGTTTTATGTTATTGTGTGGTTTAATTGTATTTGATTTTAATTTTATTCGGAACGATATTTCTATAGTATTTGAAATAAATATGTTTGGCTTGGGATTCAATGAGTAGCTCATAACTGTTTGGGGTTGGATTTTCTTCAAGATTATGGAATTTTAAATGATTAACTTGATAGATTATATTTCATTTTACAATTGGGAAGGATTAAAATTCTATGTTCTTGAACTTGATCAGTCGTAGACGTGAAGGCACGATTGATGCTTGAACTTGTAACAAGATTTTGATAGCTTTCTTGCACTTTTACACTTGATATAAAATCTGTCAAGCACCTTGATTATATTGAAAAAGTGTGCTTATTGTTTATTTAATCGATCATAATCTCTTGAAATGAGAAAATGGTTGAGAGAAGATGAACTTAGAGGCAAAACCAATTTCAAATTAGAAATGGGCGAAAATTGCATCCCAAGTGTTTGTTTTATTGTTTCTCACAAGTTTAATTCAACTTTTACGCATTTTCCTTGGGTTGTGGAATGAGATTTAATTTATTTTTGGATTCTAGATCGATGCAATATTTTGTGATTGATTGTTGATTTCACTATATTACTAGTCGGATTTAAATAGAAAATAGATTACGGTTCTTGCTCTTGTTTTGTTGTTGACGTAAGGCACAACAAAAGCTTGAATGGGACGTGATTTGTTTTGGATTCAAAAAAAAAAAAGAGATTGAAGCTCTTGCTCTTGTTTTGTTGTTGACGTAAGGCACAACAAAAGCTTGAAATTATCAAGGCTTCTCTCGTTTGTTTGTTAATGTGTGTTCGGCTAGTAAAATAGAAAATCCCTTAGGAAAATATTGCAACAAAAACTTGAGCTTAATCTTTTTATCTTCCGTTTATCAATGCCTTGACTGGATTGTTAATCGAGAAAATTATCTAGAATCCGAAATAAAGAGAGTCTCAAACCCAACCCAAGTGTTCGTTAATATTGTTTTTTTCAATTTCAATTTCGATTATCTTGTTGCGTTGTTTTGAATTTTATTTTCATCACTCATAATTGTTACCAAAAAAAATCACATTTTTATTTTCATCTCTCAAAATAGTGACAACTGTTACCCAAAGATTTTATAAATGCTCTGATAACCCATTGTCCCTGTGGAATACGATCCTGGACTTATCCTTGATACAACTTGACGCTTCTGCACTTGGAAGTACACTTTCGAAATCGTGTCAACTATGAAAAAAATTGTACAAAAAATATTGTGTATAAAGATTTTTTGAAAATAACAAACTCATTATAATGCTATATAAATAGTCATATTTAATATATTCTTTAGTCTGCTCAGTTAATGTTTTTCAAATATTGTTATCATTTATACATTCTATTGTTTTTTTTAATTATATTATACAATTTATAATATATATATAATAATACTTCTCTATCTTCTAATTTGTAAAAACAGCAAATATGCGAACCCTTTATGCATCAATCAAAGACATTATTCCAGTTACCAAAAACTGGAAAGTAAAAATGCTCGTTGCAGAAAAATCTCCAAAAAGGATTGCACGAAACTCAATAACAAAATATCAGAATCTCACATTGATAGATCCTCAGGTATGAATCATTTTGTATTTATTATATTTTATACATTTCAATCTATAAACATATTTTCTTATTGTATTTATTGTATTGTATTTACTATTGATATATAAATATTTATTTCTTTAAATCCAATTGATTAATTCTTCAATTTTTTTTTTATAGGGAAATCGTTTACAAGCAGTCATATTTGGTAAAGATATCGATCTGCGTGATGATACATTGCAGGTTTTTCAATCTTATTATATAGGCAATGCATATGTCAAAGCAATAGATCCAAGACACAAAATCGAATCGCATGAATATCAATGGATCATCAATTCGAGGACAATTATTGAAAATGTTGAAGATGACGAACCTGTGCTAAAGGCTCCAGAGTATAATATCATCCCTTTTAATGAGCTTGATGCTTATAAGGATACAGATTCTGAAATAGGTAATAACTATATAAATAATTATTAGATATATTTATATGCTTTTGTTTCATTATGAACTAACAAAAAATATTTTGGTGAAATAAAGATTCTAGCTATTGCAATCCAAATGATGCCACCCAGAGAAGTCAGCACTGTTAATGGAAAGGCAACAGTTCAAGATATACAACTTATTGATAAGAGGTTTAAATATATCTCTAATTACATTTATAGCATTTTTTATTTAACGCATTATAATATTTTTATTATTACAAACTTAATTCTATTTCTAATTTGTATAGCCTGAAGCCTTTAATTTTAACAATGTGGGCTCGATTTGTTCATGACGAATGTCAACAAATTTCAAACATCATTGCAACAAAACCCATAATTCTTGGAATGCGAATTAAAGTTGGTTCTTATGAAGGTACTTTTCATTCAAAATAATACTTTTGTTAATTATTTATCATGTATTTATATATTTGCTAACACATATTTATAATACAGGTCTATCTTTATCATCACAAGTGACAAGCGTGTTTACCATCGATCCTCTTTTACCAGCTGCGGTTTCGTTACGTACATGGTAAATTGTCTTTTTTAAAAAATTATTTCAATAATTAATTTTATAAAATCTAAATTATTTATTGTTTCATTCATTATAAAATAATATCGTATAATTTTAACACATATTATTGTTTTTTTATTACAACCATCGTTTTGATTATTAATGTAACTTTTTTTTACTACATACATTGCTTTAATTATTAATATAATTTTTTAGGGCAACCCAAAATGATGCATTACTAGAATAAATCATTGCCAAGGGTTTCAATACATCAACAGGATCGAGTTCAAGCAATGCCATGTAGACAATAACAAAAATTTCTGAAATTGCTGAAATTTTAGATTCTACACAGGCAATGACGGTATAACTTTCTTTTTTAAGACTAAATTATTTCTTTTTATTTAAATTCACTTTATTGCTACATTCATATTAGAAATTTATTTTTTCATTTTTAATGCAGAAATCAACATTCACAATTAAAGCAAAATTTTTATTACTCGATTTGCATCAGCCGTTCTACTATATGTCCTGTGTCAACTGCAATAAAGCGACTAGATATGATTATAATGAAAAGTTCTCGTGTTACAATTGCAAAAATATGAGCATCGGACATCCACGGTAAAAAATTTATTTCAATACTTTAAATTATCATTTTCTACATAATAAATATAAAATAATAATTATAAAAATTATGCAATAATGATATTCTCATTAATTATAGTTCTCGAGTATATTTGGAAATAGAAGATGACACAGGATACATAGCAGTTGTTGCCTTTGGATTGGTGGCAGAAGAAATTCTGAATTTTACAGCAGTTTATCTATTAGAGCACACAGGCGAGGTAATAAATCTCTTTATAAATTTATTCAAAAAAATATATTACATTATGTTCTATATTTTTTCATTATTACAGGAACGCCTACCATATTTAGCAAACATTGCAAGTGCAATTTTAGAAAAAGAATGGATTATACACTTGCGCGCAGAGATGAATCAATATGGACAATTACGACAGAACAAGCTCAATGTTCTCTATGTCGAATCTATAAATTAAGCTACGCTATAGATACTCTAAATATCTTTTTGTTAAACTTATCACTTTTATTATTATACCTTTAAATAGAACAGTGACATGTATGTATAGTTCATATATGTATAATTATATACTTAAATGGGACACTATCTTGTATATAAACTTTAAGTTTGCTTCTTTACTTTTAAACTCTGTTATAATTATATACATAAATAGGATACTAACTTGTATGTAAAGGAATTTGTGGAATTGGACGTGTAATGACCCATGAATTTGTTGGATTTTATTGTTGGGTTATTAATTTCAATATGGTAGTTACGTTTGGTTTTGGTATTATATTGTTCTGAATATTTAGAAGTTTAGAATTGTTTACTCACAATGTGCTTTGTGTGGTTATTTTCTAACCTATATTTAACTTTTCCAATGGTCTAACCGAGAGTTTGGATATGCATGATTAAATGCATATTTATATGAGTCATTAGATCATGTCATATATATGAAAATCCCTGAAAGAAAAAAAATGGAGCACATAAAACATCTACCAGAAGATAAAAACACAAATATAAATATTTGTTAAATATTATTTTTTTATCTCGAAGCAAAATTACAAAAATTTGAGGCTTTTTGCCTCAATCTTTAAACGCTCTTGCTCTTCAAAAATCTGCATGCCTTTCCTATCTAAAGGAGTAGCCACTCGAAAAGAAGATTTAAGCAAAGATTTTAAATCTCTATTATCTCACTTTAGTGCTTCTATTTTCATGTTGGACTCCAGAAGAAGCCGCTGAAGGATAGAAATATTCTCGTGGAGTTTGTCAACCCCACCAGTCCTGGATTGTAGTCGCTCAGAATATGCGACAATGGTTGATGAGTATCGGGTGCCGAGATTCACAAGCTCGTAGATAATTTCATTATCTGACTTATTAGTCAGATCATTATTGGATTGCATTATAGCACCTACGGAAGAAGCAGAAACAACTGGTGAACGAGGTGCAGAATACCTCATATATTGGTAATGAGAAGATTGCTGAGCCATTGCAAAATGAGAAAGCAGAAAGAGATTGCAGAATAAGAATGCAGACTGATTTCAGAAAAGTGGAGAAGATGAGATGTAAAAGAAGATGAACTGAATAATTCTTTTATAGAGAAAATTATGACGAATCATCTCTCGTGAAGCATTTCTCTACAAGAGACAAGAGCGATGTAGTATCATAGCTGCGGCGCCTGACAGCTACAGAAGAACAATGTAGTATCATAGCTGCGGCGCCTGACACCTACAGAAGAGCAATGTAGTGTCATAGCTATGCGGCGCCTGACAGCTACAGAAGACCTGTAAAAATCCTACGAATCAAAGTTGTTTGGTCTAAAACAGAGGGCCACCGCTTTTGTTAAAGAGAGAGAGAGAGAGAGAGAGAGAGAGAGAGAGAGAGAGGTTAACGGCTTAATTTTGATGAATTCTCTACTAACTATGGTATTACAATAACACTTAAAGAATACTGCCTATGTTTTTCTAAGAAAGAGTTTTGGAAGATTATTTACTTGAAATTTAGGTTTGGAGAGTATGTCGATACAACTTGGCCAACCTTGTGGAAAGAAGTATAATATAATTGTTAGTTAAAGTAAGAGAGTTAAAAAAATGACATAATCTCAAAGGTAGATATATACGGAATAGACAACAGGTTGGTAAGCAACACCTATTCCTTAATTTGTTATTTCTTACTTACTTCGATTTCTTACTTATTTCTTACTTACTTCGATTTCGAGGACGAAATCTTTTTTTTAGGAGGGGAGATTGTAACAGCCCGCTAGAAATTCAATTGTAAAATTTTTATTACCTTTAAGAACCTCGTAAAAACTCCATAAGTTTTCACGAATCCATTAATCGTATAGGTTTTAGTCTAACTACATAGTTAGTGTTATTATTTACTATTGTATCAGAAGTGTATTTTTGATTATTGGAGATAGTTAGAAGTGTCAAAATGTATTATGGTTTGTGCCATTATATATATTTCCAGTGTTGAGTTTTTTAAAAAAAATTTTACGTGTTTAAAAAAAAAAACTCAAATGGATATCTATAAAAATTTATATACCAATATTGTAGTAGTACTTGTCATACTCTACAAAATGATATAACAAGTTGTCTAACCAGAATACTTTAAATTTCTATTGCATATCTCCACAGCATTTAACACTTATGATTTTTTGGTCCAACAAAATTTCTTAGATTTCTTTTTATTAATATTTATTTTATTAACATAATGTCAAAGGTTATATAATTTTTTATTTTCATCATTTTCTTTGATTAACACCCAAATTTATAATCCCCACTAGGCAAACGTCCAAAGGACGTTGTGTTTCCTAGTATATATATATATATATATATATAATGTCGAAATCATGACCTATTTAACAAACAAAACGATATCCAATCTCAACGGTAATTTTTACCATTGGAGTTCTTGAATAATCCACTAATATTTGGTACCCAATACAATTATTCTAGAGTTTAATCATTTAATATGACTTGATACAGCGTGAGACGTGATTTTTAAGAATTATTTGGGTTATAAAAAAATTAAAAAAATTAAAAAAAAATTAAAAAGGAAAAATGATATTCATAAACTTTTATGTGTCATTAAATGATTTATAGAACTAGTTTGTTCTTAAAACAAAAAAAAAAAAAAAAATAGAAATGATATTAGAGATTACAACTCTTTATTGGGTAATTCTATTAACACACTCTTATTGGTCAAGACATTTTATTTAGAGGGTCCATGACCGTTATTATGGTTCTATTAATTTTAATAGAGTTGTGGTAAAGTAATTACTCTTTTAAAAATAAGTTATAAAATAGTTGCACAAAATAACTGTGTTTTTATCATTGCTCATTTCATTAACATGTTAACCAACGCTTGTTAATGTTATATGTACAATCTTTTTTACAACTATGTTTTAAATTGCGGGTATTTCTATAAAATGATATTATTTTTTATAAATTATTTTATAAAATACCTCTTACTTTAAAATAGAATGGTATAAAATGTTGGGAAAATTATCGTGTATCGTTTTGCTTGTATGATCCATTGTCTTGATGTTATTAAGCAAAGAAAAATTCTACAACTACAAAGAGATCCATAAAAGTAAATTCACAGATTAACATGATTTCATATGGTACGTTTAATCTAATTTATAATAAAAGTATCTTTACAATTTAACATGGTTTCAAGCTACATCAATTTGTAAATTTAGGATTTATTTGGAAAATGAGATGATTTCATCTTATCTTATCTCATCTCATCTCATCTCAAAACTTCTCATAATTTCCTTCTCAAACATCACTCAAACACAAACACTTTTTAAACACAAACAATTTAGGATTTGTTTGTTCATGGTAGAACGTTATAACGTCTAGAATTAGGTTGCATTTAAATGTTGATATAATCTTAAATGTTTGATCCCCTCTGGCCATGATCATATAGAGCAGAAATGTTCGGTTTTGCCTGTGTCCATTTTTTCCTATCCAAAGTTGTGAAATTTATAGGATAGCATCACCTTTTTCTTCTTCTATGTTTTCTATCCAAAGTTTATCCCAATCTTAAGCTTATTGAAGGAGCTTTGCCTACTCTTGTTTTTGGTCCGCATTGTTCTAATTTAAAGTAATATGACTCTGTGTCTCTGCTTGGTTAATGTAATACTAAGGCCTAACATGATTTTAAGCATTCAAATGAGCTTTCATTTTTGCGATCAATTGCTAAATCCTTCGTGAATTTAACAATAAAGGTAAGGTGCTCCGGCTAATCAAGATTTCATAAAGTTTTTTTAAACAAAATATTTTTTATTATTATTTAGAGAAATATAGAGATATGTTGTTGTGCCATCAGATCACAGGCCGTTGGCCATTATGACAGGTGTAATTTGCGCGTTGACCCACAATATTCGAGTCATTGTTTCTTTACAATAGTTCATTGAACTTTGTCTGTCTCTGCTCCCCGGCCAGAGCTCATTTCTTTTCTCTTTTTCTATTTAATAAAAAAAATTTATAAGGTAGAAATACATATACGAGGGGGGAATGCTGGTTGATTGGCCTAGGCATTTGATCTAGAATGAGAAGTCGCTTTTGTCAAGTTTAATCTGGATAAGTAAGCTTGATTTATGAATTCTAATAATTATTTTTTTGGAAAAAAAAACTAGTAGCTCCAATTATCTACCCTTGGATGAAGCACATTGATTACACTTTCCATCTTTAGCATAAGCAGTGCAAAGAATTCTCATGTCTATAAGCCGGCCACGCAACTCTGAAACATTAGTTTATGATTGACAACTACCGAGGGAAAGAAATTCAACACCATCATTATGACCATATTAAAAAAAAAAATTAAGAAATAAAATTAATAAATGTTGCCATCAGAGATATTGAAACCATAGACAATCAAACACTGGGTTTTGTTTGCATGCAACAAGTGGGGAAGGGAGCCATTATGAGTGATGACTTGATTCTGAAATCATATCTCATGTGCTTTATATAGAGAAAGGAGGATATTCATTTTTATCTTATCTCCTTGTATGCATATGTTCACCATTATTGTTGGAGGAAGTGTGTGATTTTAAGTTTTTAACCTAAAAGCTTGCTTGGAATTTGTGCTAAAAAACCCAGAATCTTTAGAAACAGCATCTATTTGTAAGCTCCAAATTACTACTTCTTGCTCAACAATGACTACATATTACCTATTTTTCCAATACATCCTCATTGCTGGACAATTAATGCTAGCAGCTGAATTTATCTCAAGGAAAAGAAAGAAACACTAGAATGAGGTAATTCTAATGGAACAAATATGTGGAAGAACCAGCTGTAAGATTGTGAATCAAGACACCCACCTCAGTCCGTGTCTTAGTTTTGTTTCTACTTCTTCCCCAAAACTCCATCTGCCCGGAATTTATGCATACATCACAAGCATTATGCACCAACACACATCAATTTGTTAGTTAAGTGTGAGTGCGCACCCCCCCCCCCCCCCCCCCCCCCCCCCGGCACAGCCGGCTGGAAAATTAAAAAAGAAACCAATAGAATTCTCAATTCCTAGCCAATTACAACCCTCAACCACTGCCTAATAATAAAATGAAGGTCATTTTTATCTTGGCCAACTAAATGTTGTTGCTTTATTATTGGAGATTGATCATTACCAAATATTCAATAGTTTGGCACTCAATGGATTAACAGGAGCTGAATAACCTAATGTGTGGACCCTATCTCTCTCTCTGAAGTTCAGAGGCTTTGATTGGGACTGTACATGTGCTAAGTCATACATTGAGCGAGTAGATTGTGAAGGTATTTATGCACTAAGCCCCACATGCGATATTTATTAGGTAGAACTGAGTTTTATAATTGATTTCAAGAAATTCTAATGCTAGGAGTAAAATGCATATATGGCTAATGCTTTCGGTTACAAGTCTGGAAACGGCAAAACAATTCTATTAGATTTGGTCTTACAGCAACTTTATGATACTATCTAGTATCTACTGCTTTAACTATAACCTTTTCTAAACAAACTGTAACGAGAGTGAGAGAGACCATATAATCATAGAGAAAAACTTACCCGATCAAATTAACAGGATACTAGAAACCTCAACCAATTTTTTCCCAAATGCTTTCTACCTAGGCTTGTCAATTGGAATGACTTCACTAACAAGGTTACTTCCAGACACATCTGGTGACACATAAGGATACTTCACTGTAGAGGATGATGACGGCAGTGGAGTCTCAACTTTTTCCACATCTGTGAACAAGTGATCTGCTGTTATGGCATCAGCCTCGGGCGTCACACTGCATATGCTTTCAAGTTCTCGAACCACCTCTGCCATTGAAGGTCGTGCATCTGTCTCTTCTTGGCAACACTTGAGGGCCAAGGTTAAAAATTTCACCACACTTTCAGAAGGATAAAATCCCATTCGCCGATCAATGAGCGAAAAGATCATAGCAGATTGATAAGAATCATTAACCTGAAAAGGATGAAAAATATTTCCTTTAGATATATAAATATATATATATATTTATAACAGACTATTATATATTAGGCACTGCAGCCAGGCCATTTAAAATTTTAAATTCTATAATAAAATACTGACCACATGCAAGGAATTCTGATTTTGGCTCAGCTAATGGGACACTGTTTCATTTGAATCTAAAATCTAAGATATTAGTAAGTACACTGCTTGGCAGAGGTCTCACTCAAGGCTGGTGGTGAAGATTATTTAAAAATTCATATCTGCCATCTTATTGAAGCTGAAACTGAAACTTGCAAAGCAGGATATCTCTCTCAAGTATTTACAACCATATAAAATGATATGGATAGAGAGATAGAAAAAGAGTAAAAGCTGCTTCGTTATTTTTTATGCTGTAGGAATAACATGAATTATGGAGCAAAAATTTTACCTCTCTTACGATGTTTTTGCCATGTGAGATTGCCTGCATCCCTGTCAGGAGTTCTAGAAAAACAACACCAAGACTATAAACGTCACTCTTGTCTGTCAGCTTATTAGTTAAGAAGTACTCTGGATCTACATAGCCCTGCAAAGTTACATCAAAGAATGAGGAAAAAAAGAAATCGACACCAGTTACTTTCATCTCCTACGGCATACTATTAAGCCTATTTCATCTAGTTCTCCACTTCTTTCGTTTTAAGAATAGAGATATTGATACAAATCTTTTTTATAAACTTATAACTTAACTCATGCAAAAGATAAAATTCTCTTTGCTAAATATCATATATAAGAGTCTTACTGGTGTTCCCATCACAGCTGTAAATACATAAGCAGGAATGGCCGCTTCAATATCTGGAACTGGGGCAAGTCGTGAAAGTCCAAAATCAGCAACTTTTGCTGTGTACTTAGAGTCCAATAATATATTGCTGGCCTTGATATCTCGGTGAAATATCGGTGGATTAGCATCTTTATGCAGGTAGAGGATGCCCTTAGCTGATCCTAGGGCAATTCTCAATCTCATAGCAAAATTCAAAGGATCTTTAGACTTGGCTGTGTTGTTATACACATAAACAATCAATTAGCCCATAGAGAGAGAGGTAGAGAGTGGAAATGTGAAGTTGCAAATCCAATATTACAGATTTCACTTGCAATCATATGCTATGAAGAACACTCAGAAAAAACTACAATGAAATCGAGAAAGCAAAACTTAAAGGATTATAAGCCATACCAGAAAGTTTATCTCTTAGAGTACCATTTGACATAAACTCATAGACCAACATCTGCATGCACAACAATACTCACGTGATGCTTTCCCCCCCCAAAAAAAAAAATCAATGCAAATTCAGCAACTGAAAGCAAGAAAAACAAGTCCTTTGTCACGAAAGTCAAAATTTTGTGGAAGAAAAGTCCAGCTCATGAAAAAGAAAAGGAAGGATTCTATTCTCCTAAGTGCATTGTGGAGATATCCAACTTTTTTTTGTAGCATTTTTTAGAAACCAATAGGCCTTATTTATGAAGAATTCTGAAAATGTTTCTGTATTATTAATGAATAAAGTTGCATCTCGCATTTAATGCCCCTAGATTGAGTTTAATTTCTTCTGTCATTTGCTATCATACAAAGTAACTATGTATGTGGTTTGCGTCTTTGGCTTTTCTGCTCTTTCAGCTTTCAAATTTTTAGTTTTTATTCCATCAACTTCCTAAGTTGGAAGGATTTATCTCCTTGTCGATCCAGTAATAAGATTGATGGATAATCCATTTTATTGATTTTCTTTCAATATTATTTTCAGTGGAGATATGAAAAGGCACCTGTTCACGTTCTTCATCACAGTATCCAATTAAAGACACAAGGTTCCGATGATGTAACCTTGACAAAAATTCTATCTCTGTCAAGAACTCCTTCTCACCCTGCAAGGATCCCTCTTGTGCACGTTTTATGGCCACAACTGAACCATCAACCAGCACTCCTTTATAAACCTTTCCATACCCTCCTTGGCCAGCCTGAGTGGAGCTGTGAAAATTGTTTGTAGCCTTAGCCAATTCTCCATAAGTAAAAGCCTTCACACCATCAATTTTCATGAAGGCCTTAGATGCTGCATATCAAATAAAGGTCCAACGTTGAAAATGAAAGAATAGTGATAGACGCTGCTTATAAAAATGCTGTGCCCACTGTTTAAAATGATCGATACAGCTATGAATCTAACTTTCCATTTATATTTCAAGGATTCAGATACAAGTCTAAATAAAGATGTGATAACAATGAAGACAAGAAAATTTATAAGCATGTTACAGGTCCTTAAAACAAGTGAATGTAATCCAATAACAAATTCTTAGGCAAACCAAAAACCCCATCAACATGACCACATACTATCACAAGATATTTCCTGCTAGAAGCAGAATAAGGATGGTGGGTTTGAAGCTGATAAACATGGATTCTTCAAAACCCTTTATAGGGTTTGACAAGATACGAGCATGCATGTCAAAAATGAACTCATGCATTGGCAAGGGACCTTGTCTAAAAGCTGACCAATTTCTCATCTTCTCGGAATGCATATTCACCTACTTAGACAAAACAATATTAACATAGAATGTAGAATGCATCTTAGTCTAGGCTTGAACATAGAGCTGGTCTGAGCCAATATGAAACCCAAGCCTTACTGTATATGTTTCAGTAGACTCACTCCTCTCCTAATGATGTTTCTAGTCATGGCGCAGTCCAAACTTGGCTGAGACTTGCCCAACAGCATTAGCTGAGAAAGGTAAGGTATTGAGCATTTCAGGCCAGGCTTAGGCATTCCTACCTCAGGATAAGCTTGGACAAGCATCTCTCTGGCCAGATTAACAGGCCTAATTTGGATGCAAAATAGAGATAATCACAGAAACAGTGAGAAATCATTACATATCTACCTAAAAATCCAAACACCATAAACAAAAGATACTCACCATGACGTTTTCTTGAAATTTCCCTGATGTTCCTCGTACGCCTTCTCAGCACCAGAAGAAAAACAATTGTGGAAAATGTTACTCCACCTGCAATGGCCCCCAATACTATGCCAGCCAATGCGCCTTTGCTTAAAGAAGACTTTGGAGGGGTGGGAATTGCTGTGAGATTAGTGAATACCATGAGCATAAACAGAATCCAAAGTATCCACCAACTTTCATCTCATATATGAACAAATCAAAGGTGATAAGATATGAAAAAGGCATATTTTGTCCATGAGTGGGGACAAGTCATAAGTGACATATGGCAAAAGCCAGTAGTGGAGTGACAATCTGTAACATCGCCAGTGTGAATTTGTGACTGCCTTTCTGGTCAATATAGAACATTTTGTAATTTCCCAGCAAATTAAAATCATCTTGAACTAGATGAAGCATTGCAGCTTTTCACTTATGTACTGGATCACAGAAGTGCAACTGTAATTGTTGTACTTCTTAAGGGAGCATATATAAGATGAAAGCCCTGAACTGTGAAGATCAAGCCCATCTTCAACAAGATTTGGCAGCAAAAGGAAAGGCCATCTCCACTTAAAGATGAAGCAGAGTGACAAGAATATGCAAGCATCAAACACCAGTAAAAGAGAATAATTCCACATGCCAAAAATATTTTTTTTAAGTATAAAGGAATTGCTCCAGAGAATTCATTCTTCAACTTCTAAAATATCAGTTCTAACTTCAATAAAGATCACAAACTGCTTCAGATAAGGGTTCTGAGACAAACCATCTCTATAAACGTCCAATAAAGTGAAGTTCAGAAGTTCATAAGGTCCAATGATGTGTCTATTAGGGATTTCCCATGATGTAAACATGTTCATGATTCGCAGAACCTCACTGTCATTGAAAAGATTATCTACTGGAAAAAGCTTCAAGTACATTTTCAGTCGTGGTCCTTCTTCCCATTCAAACGAATCAATGTACAGTTGATGACGGACTAACTCAAGTCCAGATGTCAAGTAGTCCTCAAACTCAAATCTGTATGGACGGAAATCTGAGAATCCAGGACTTTTTAACCGATATCCAACAAGCAGAGGGGCAGCACAGGCACAACCATCAGATGTAGGGGAATCTTCATAAGAGGGTGGACAAGAGCAAAGAAAATTGTTATTTGTTGGACCCTGACTTTTACTTTTGTCCTCACTTTCAGATCCACAAAATTGGACTAGGTTTGGGCTCGAGCATAGGGGATTCCCTTGAAGCCTGGAAGTCAAGAATCAAAATGTATCACATGATCATTATATCAATGTGTCTTTTCCACATTACAATACTAATAAAAAATATCTATTCCACCTCAAAACACTAAAACAAAAAAGAGCACACACTTTTACCAAGTAGACACCCCAGTATGAAGATGGGTTTTATCACACATGAAGATCTACATTAAATAAATTGGGACATTGACATTAGGAAGCAAGAATAGAAGCAAACCAGACAGTGACATCTGAAGGTAGATTGGTAATGCCTGTAATATCTGAAAGCTTGTTGTTCTGCAACTCCCTGGAATATGGAAGAGCCGTGAGCAATAGCATAGAAAATCTAGTATCAGATCCTTTGAAACTTATCGAAGTCAGCCCAGGAGGTTACAACTTAAAATGTGATAAAAGAGCATGCAAAAATCAGGACAAAGAAGTAACTTTATCTTCTATCAATAAAAGAACAAGGTACTTGAGGGCGCGAATGCCCCATAAACTGCCGTAAAAATACACTTTCAACCAAGGGAAACAGTAACATTGCCGTTCAGCTCTTACACTATAAGCCTTTCCATTTTCTCCAAAGTCCTATTTTGCCAAATGATGGATGGAATAGAGCCACTCAATAAATTGTTCGCAATTAGCCTGCCATGGGGAACAAATTACGGAAAAATGTCATTTATTTTATGAACACTTTGAATTCATTGACTGAAATTAACTAGTAACTGGAAAATCTAATGGTCGAGATAAGTGGAAACAAAAATTTCCGTAAATATGAAGTAAATGATGATAACATTGAACACAAAAGGATTAAAGAGTAAGTGGGAGACTACTCACAGCCTCTGGAGACGAGGAAGGCCCGAAAAGTTGATGGGAATTTCTCCAGTAAGAAAGTTGTTGGATAAATCACTGGGTACATTGTTCATATAATAGATTTTAGAAGTCAAGGGCAATCTTAGCGTAAATTATCTTAAAAAACTAAAAGAAAATTCTGTAAAAATTTTGTGACAACTGAAAAACAAATTCAAACAAACTTAAAAAGGATGCACATTACATCTCATTAGAAAGATGGACAATCTTACATAGTTGTAATCTTCTCGGAAAACCTATCTTGAGGAATGGATCCATTTAGTTGATTTGAACTGAGGTCTCTGAAATTCAAGTAAGTATAATATACGTAGAAGTAGTGAACAGGTTGTCTTTTACAAGGTAAAGAAAGTTTTATTCGGCCTGAACAACTACTATTTGTCAGAAGCTCATCCTAAACCATTATTTAATGACATAAACATAAAAATAAAATACCGCCACTTACAGATAAAGAAGATTTGGTACTCTGCTCAACTCAGGCATTTCTCCTTGCAAGTTGCAGTTCCTAAGGCTCCTAGCAAAGCAAATCAAGACATAAATCATAATTTCACAACATGGACAGGTGAATGTGCTTACTTCTTTGATTTCCAACTTGCATATAAAGCAACTAAGAACAAAAAAGCTTTGTGACAGTCGATGAAAATGGTGTAACCATGAATCAGAAAAAGAAAAAAACTGACTGGTTCAGTGTAACCATGAGTAAAGTTTCAGAAGATACAATGCTTCCTGCCACCTTAGTTGGCTTAAGCAACCCGACATCTTTGTTCACTAACATTCCCATTCAAATTCCTTTTCTGTCGATGTTTGACTAATTTACTTTTCACTACCTGTATTAAAGTATTTATACTTTTACAGTACTTCCTCTCTTTGGTTTACTATTTTACTTTAGGGAAAATTCTTCTATGATTTGGCAAAAAACATAAATAAAAAGTTTTAGCCTCACACCTCAAGGCTAGCACCTTGATCTGCCTTTACTTCTGAAACCGACTTAGAAACAGAGGATAATAATATGCACTTACAACTTAAGCAACTTGGACATTTTGCTATAAGAAGCTGGAATTGTAGTCCCATTGAAGTTGTTGTTATCAAGTTGACTGCAAAGCAAAGATATTGAACGCATTACGAAACTTTACACAAGAGTACTTACATAATATTATTTTGAAGGAAAAGGAAAGTTTAGAAATCATACCCTTGTTCAAGTTGAGAAGCAAAAGAAAAGGACAACAAATTCATATATTTTGGATGTAATAACGCTTGTGATTAACGTAAACATATTGGCATAAATGATAGTAGGAACTATAATCCGTAAACTTGCCATTTTAAGTATATGTGATAGATATAAATATATCAAGGATAGTAGGAACCATACAGTATCCTTAATTGTGGCATTTTGAAGAACTCTGGTGGCAGATACCCTGATAAATTGTTGTTATCAAGAAGCCTGCATTAGCAGGGAGAAGATGGTCACTGATCTCATGGATTGTACAGAAAGATGTATCATCATGAAATATGAAAATATGACCAATCACTGACTTACAAGTGAACAAGACTTGGTAATCTGTACAGCTCGGGTGGGATTTGCCCACTAAGTGAATTGTTGTTCATGTGACTGCTCACATGGGACAAAAAAAAGGGAAGTAGGGTTAGTCATTACAGTACTATTTTGAGACAAAATGTGAAAACACTCACAAATGCTTTGTTTTGTTCAAATTTGCAAATGAGATGGGTATTGGTCCTGATATGTTGTTCTGGTCAATTTGTATTCTGTCCAAGTTTGGAAGATGACCAAGCTCTTCGGGTAATGGACCTGTTAATTGGTTTCCATTTAGAAGCCTGGACACATGGAGTATTAAATATGGAATCAGAGTAAAAGCCAATATACTGCATATCTCTGCAATATTCAAATACCAGTTATTCAGAATTGTGCCAACATATCAAGTAAATTAGTTTGCACACAAGGAATATCTCTAATACTATGTGGAAATCAGAAATTTTTAATGCATAAACTAGTATAAGCAAGAAAATGTGTTTACAATATTGGTTATCTAACCTCTCCCATAGAAAAAGATGATCAACTTACAAGAGTTCCAAACTAGCTATATTGCCTATCTCCTTGGGTATACTCCCACTTATGTTGTTCCACATAAAATCCCTTTAACAGAGTAGATAGAGAGAAATATATTAGTAGGATACATAAATCAAAAGCCACCACGGTGTCGAGAAAAAAGTTTTCCAGAATATCAACTGAAAGAGGTATCCAAAAACTTCTATTCACAAAAAGATGTGAAGCGCAAAAGTCTTTCAGAGATGCTTCGCCTTACAATATTGTCAGGTTTGATAAGCGGCCAAGCTTTGGCGATAAACTTCCTAACAATTCCATTTTCAGAAGTTGCCTGCAAAGAGAAGTCCAAATGAAAATTATTAAAGCATCAATACAAGTTTTTCAGTAGAATTGCCCATGTATTAATATCGCCAAGTTTTGTCAAAGGTTGATATTCTTATACATGAACTTTTGATGATTACAAATCTATATGATTCTAGTCATGAATAATGATTGAGTCAATGGCCAATAAATAATATAGTAAAGTATTAGTTATTAATTTTTTGGACAAATGGAAATATCTCTAAAATTATAAATAGTAAGGATGCATTAACCACATTTACACCATAAAACCTAGTTCCATCTGGTAAATATCTTCTACTGGACATGATGCTCATGCAATGTCTTTACAATTCTCACACCCAATGAGGGACTAAATACAATATGGATGTCACAACTTCCCCACTTCCTACTTAAATCTTTGACATCTTTGTCAGGCCCCATATCACAATCCATTGCTAAGTTAGCTCTACCATTTATCCAACCAAGGGATTTATTAACCATATCTGTGTTGTACTCCTAATACACAAGTCAAAATTATAGTTGAAACTCCCTTCTATCACTTGTATAGCCCAACTTCACTTGGTAAACAACCTGTGTGGAACTTGGCACCCCCGTAATGCCTTCACAATTCACCTACCTAGCATGGGTCTGAACATAAGTCTGAGGTATTACAAGGATTAAGTACAGATTCGTCAAGATGTGTTGGTGACATTTTCTAGCAAAATTGGGAAACACGTGTCCAATATTGAAAAAACGAACATAGCCACCATTTTCTTTAATATTCAATTAACTGAAGAACCAAGGAAATTTGTTCCATGGCACCAACTAATATGAGTAGATATGAAAGTGGAATAATAAACATCTCAGCATGCAAGGGGACCACAGAAACAAAGAAAGAACAATTATTTAAAGTGAAATAAATAAGACAATTATTTGCATTGATTGTCCTGCCTGATATAAATAAAATATAGGAAAAGGCTAAAATCATACAATTTTAGAACATGTAGATATCCACCATTTAAAGTCCCATTGGAGCACACAATCCCCGTCCAATTTGATGTGCATGGATCTCCTCGATCCCAATTTCTCAAATTCTTATTTAGATCTATCAAACTTCTCCTGATTTCCCCCAATGCCTTCACTGCAAATTAATACAAGTGTTAACCATCATTCGCATGAATATTGCAAAGAAAGCAGATTCATTTTGAAAATTTACATCAAGATTTTTAGCAGAGCCATGTTTGAGCATACGCACACTACAAATCAACTATATGTAGCACTCTTCACCACTCACTAGAGGGAAGTAGGGGTGTAAAAATAAACCGGAAAACCGACCCGGACCGGTTGGTTCGGTCCGGAATC
Organism: Carya illinoinensis; assembly: GCF_018687715.1. NCBI lineage: Eukaryota > Viridiplantae > Streptophyta > Magnoliopsida > Fagales > Juglandaceae > Carya > Carya illinoinensis. Next base: position 6,189,465 of record NC_056764.1, read on the forward strand.
GGTTTTACGTTTTCTAACACCGGACCGGACCGGTTCACATATTATATATATATATATATTTTTAATTTTTAATATTATATATAATATATTTTATATATAATACATATAATTATGTATGAAATAATATATTATAATTTATAAAATAACATTTTAACCTTAAACATGAATATTTATTTGATCATATGTTTTAAATATAAAATATATATTAAATACATTTTATTACCTAATAAAGTCTCAATATATTTCTTTTGATAAATACATTAGTAATACTAATATACTTAATATATTAAAACCGAAAAACCGGATCGAACCGGACCGGAACCGGTAAAACCGGATGTACCGGTTTAGAGGGATAACTGATGTGTAATCAGTTCTTGAAAATTTAAAACCGGTACATACCAGTTTGGTCATAAATTTTGTCCAAAACCGGACTGGATCGGTTACACCCCTAAAGGGAAGTGAGTACTTGATATGGGAAGTTACTACAAATCACTTGTTGTAGGATTCATAGAGCTAAAACACGCCTCCAGGTGCAGTGGGAGGCCTTTAAACAAGCATTCTCTCAAGAGTGTCATTGCCAAAAGAAGCTAAGGAAAATCACCTTCGTCCGGATGAGTGATGGAATTCTGTGCTCCGGTGAGAAGTGAAGACCAACACAACCATGAAATAAAAAATATTCCATAAGTCCAGGCTGTTGATTGATACATCCCAATAAGACTGCCGGACTCTCGAATTTCTCCTAGTATCCAACTTTGGGAATTGTTCTAGTATGCGAGTTCTCTACCTTATAATTGGAAAAAGTATCAGAACTTGCTGGATTGAGTTCAAAGCAGCTGAATTTTTCAGAAGCAAAATAAATATGAGCTTTTGTAACACTGGGAAACAATGAATAAGCAAAAAGAAGGGCAATGAAAAAGCCTCAATCTCTAGGCAACAAAAAAAAGAAGAACGATCAAAATTCTTGTACCATACAACTCGAGGAGAAACAGAGGAACCAAATTCCGAGAAAAAGGGAGAATTAACCTTACCATAAGAAGCTTGAATATATAGTTGATAACCCTATCAGAATGATGGAAGCATGTATGGTATATAATGTGCAGTTGAGAATGAACCCGAGGAGGGCTTGGGCAATAAATAAGTGGGGTTGGAATCGAGTACATTATGAAGTGCGGTGGTATCTTTCTGACCGGCAACAATCTGCATCTGCTGATGCAGATTGTTGCCATCTCTTTCACTCACCGGCGAGTTGAATGGTAAATCCCGGGGAGAAACTTCGGCGAGAAATGAGAGAGTTTAAAAGAGTTGGGTAATTTACTTCTGACAGGTGAGAGTAGCAATAAATGCTTGATCATCGGTGGAATAAGGCTTCCATTATATTCTAAATAGAAACAGTGCGATGATATTAACGGTCGGAGGGAGGAAACCGTAACAAAGACTCCTAAGCTCAATCATTGTCTGGGTTAATCAAAGCTAAATAATTTGGTCTCATTTAATTATTAAAATTTTTTTTAAATTTTTATATAATATATAATAAATAATTTAATTTTTTAAAATTTTAATATAAAATTAATATTAAAAAATTTTATTATAATAAAATTTTATTTATTATTATTTAAAACATCTCAACCATATAACCGAACGAAAATTCTGTCATTGCATTGTCTCTCTTTGACTTCTTCAAATCGACAGGGTTCAGAAGTCAGCCAACATCTTGGGCCAGCTACACTACCCGCCTGCCAAGAAACAAAAACATTAAAGATATTTACGTACAGTAAGCAGTTGCAGTGGCTTTGAAAAAAAGGGGTCCTTTATTAACATATTAATTTTGTTTTAAGTGGATTCAATATTTATCTATTTTTTAGGATAATTATACAGTACTTATATATTCATTATTAAAACTATTATTTTTCATGAAAAGAAAAATGCTTTTTCAATATTTTTTTAAAAGATATTCTTGCCTGTTATTAAAAAAATGAGATTTCTTAGATATTATGTGAAAAAGTATTGAATAGTATAAAATAATAATAAAAAATAAATAAAACATAATGATAAAATAATTAATAATAATAAAGTATTATCTCGTAATACTCCAGAGCATACTTGAGAGAATACTTCACCACCCAAACTAGCCCTTATTATATAAATAAATAAAAATAATAATATATTTTTTAATTAACGTGCGAGACTTCCAAATCATGATATTGCTATGTCTAAAAAAACTTATAAACAGATTTCTTGGGGAAAAAAAAAAAAAAAAATAGATTGGGTTAGTACGATCGGGTAACCTAACTGTAAGAAAGCCCAACGAATTGGGTTTAGGATGCTAGGCCTCATTTAACTAAGCCTACAATTTTTGAAAAACTCAATAGGCTTAAAATTGAGGTGATTAATGAGTACTGGCCCAAACAAAGAGAATTTTAAGTGTGAGAGAGAGAGAGAGAGAGAGACAGAGAAGAGATTAGGTAATACATTAAAGGGATTAACAGGAGCAGAATAACCTTAGCATGGAAACATGCTTTATTTACTTATTACCATTAGTTTTTTGTGGGCACTATACACCACATTATGATATTATCTACTGGTCTAAATACATTGTAATAATAGAGTAAGAGACTATAAAGAATATAACAAAACAAGATCATTGAGAAAAAATTGCCCAGTTCAAATTCCCAAGATATTACAACCAGTTTTTTCCCAAATGCTTTCTACCTAGGCTTGATGACTGGCGTGACTTCACTAACAAGGTTGCTTCCAGATACATCTAATGACACATAAGGATACTTCACTGTAGAGGATGATGATGATGGTGGAGTCACAACTTTTTCCACATCTATGAACATGTGATCTGCTGTTATGGCGTCAGCCTCCGGCATCATACTGCATATGCTTTCAAGTTCTCGAACCACCTCTGCCATTGAAGGTCTTGCATCTGTCTCTTGTTGGCAACACTTGAGGGCCAAGGTTAAAAATTTCACTACACCTTCAGAAGGATAAGACCCCATCTGCCCATCAATGATCGAAAAGATCATACCAGATTGATATGCAATATTAACCTGAAAAGGATGAAAACTATTTCCTTAAAAAATATACATATATCTTACTATTATATTAGATACTGCAGCCAGGGCATCTAAAATGTTTCGTTCAATAATAAAATACTGACCATATGCAAGATATTTGAATCTAGTATGCAAGATATTAAAAACTATTGTGTTTGACAAAGGTCTCACTCAAGGCTGATGGTAACGATTGTTTAAGAAATTCATGTCTGCTGACTTAATGAAGCTAAAACTGAAACTAGCAAAAAAGAAATCCCTCTCAAGTAGTTATAATTATATAAAATGACGTGTAGAGAGAGAGAGAGAGAGAGAGAGAGAGAGTAAAAGCTGCTTCATTATTTTTTATGCTGTAGGAATGACATAAATTACAGAACTACAATTTTACCTCTCTAACAATGTTTTTGCCATGTGAGATTGGCTGCATCCCAGTCAGGAGTTCTAGAAAAACAACACCAAGACTATAAACATCACTTTTGTCCGTCAGCTTATGAGTTAAGAAGTACTCTGGATCTAGGTAGCCCTGCATGCAAAGTTATAACAAAGAATGAGAAGATAAAGAAATAGACACCAGTTACTTTCATCTCTTACGGCATACCATTAAGCCTTTCATCTAGTTTAGGCTCCAATTCTTTCATTTTAAAAACAGAGATATTGATACAAATTGTTTTATAAAAATATAACTTCAACTTATGCAAAAAATCAAATTCTCTTTGCTGAATATCATCTATACAAGTCTTACTGGTGTTCCCATCACAACTGTGGATACATAAGTAGGAACGATCCCTTCAATATCTGCAACTGGGGCAAGTCGCGAAAGTCCAAAATCAGCAACTTTTGCCGTGTACTTAGAGTCCAATAATATATTGCTAGCCTTGATATCTCGGTGAAATATCGGAGGATTAGCATCTGTATGCAGGTAGAGGATGCCCTTCGCTGATCCTAGGGCAATTCTCAATCTCATAGCAAAATTCAGAGGATCTTTAGCATTGGCTGTGTTGTTTGACACACATAAATAATCAATTAGCCCATTTGTATGGAACAAAAACTGAGAGAAGATAAGGCTGTTCTGTTTAGCTCTTAAAGAAAAAGACAAAAAAGAGAGAGGTGGAGGGGAAGTGTGCTGTTGCAAATCCTACATTGCAGTTTTCACTTGCATTCATATGCAATGAACAGCACTCAATGGTGAAAATCAAGAAAAGTTCAACTTAAGGATTATAAGGCTTACCAGAAAGGTTATCCCGTAGAGTACCATTTGACATAAACTCATAGACCAACATCTGCATACACAACAATACTCAGATGAAGCCTTTCCCAAAGGCTAAAAATAAAATAAAATCAATGCAATTTCAGCAACAGAGATCAAGAAAAACTAGTCCTTTTGTCATGAAAGTCAAAAGAATTTTATGGGAGAAAAGTACAGCATATAAAAAGAAAGGGAAGGACTCTATTCTCCTGAGTCTATTGTGGAGATATCCAACTTTTTTTACACTTTTTTAAAAACAAATAGGCCTTATTTCATGAAGAATTTGAATATGCTTCTATATTATCAACGAAAAAAGCTGCACCTGTCATGTAATGTCCCTAGATCGAGTTAATTTCTTCTGTTGTTTGCTATCATTCAAAGCAACTACGTGTGTGGTTTGCGTCTTTCATTTTTAACTTGTAAAGCTTTCATAATTTTAAGTTTTACTCCATTAACTTCCTAAATTGGAAGCAGTTGTGGATCCAGAAATTTATCTCTTGGGGGGTAAATTATTATTAAGATATTTAAAATATATTTTTATATTTTTGTAATGTATATCGTAATATATAATACAATAATATTATAAACATATTTTGGAGCATAAAAAAATTATCAATATATCTATCAATTAAACATGTATAAGGTACATTTATACTAATTAAAATAGATAAGAGTTTTCCTTCTTTAATTAAAATTTTTTTTAAAAAATTAATAATCTATCATTAACTAGAAGGAAAAATGTTAGAAGGTAGAAAAAATTCAGGCATAAAAAAAGATTTGGAGCAATATTGTGAATTCTAATAGAAAAATGATAAACTTGCAACTGTTTTACGACTTTATAACTATCAATTTTCTTTTTTTAGATAGAGGGTAGTTATGTAAAATTGAAATTATTTTTTGGTATGATTGCATTGGTTAATTGTAAAATGAGTTGTAAATGAGTTGTAGGTGTACCATTATCATCTAATAAAAACCAAATTCTACATATGTTTTAAGTTTCCTAAAAGATAATAAGATTCTTATATTTTTGGATAGTTCAGGGTTGTTTGAAAATTTTAAATGTGGAAAATAATTTTTATAAACTTTTCAAAGATATTATCTCCTCATTGATTCAGCAACAAGATTAATAAATACTCTAATTTATTGATTTTCTTTCAATATCATTCGCAGTTGAGATAAGAAAAGGCACCTGTTCGCATTCTTCGTCACAGTATCCAACTAAAGACACAAGGTTTCGATGATGTAACCTTGACAACAATTCTATCTCTGTCAAGAACTCCTTCTCACCCTGCAAGGATCCCTCTTGTGCACGTTTTATGGCCACTACTGAGCCATCAACCAGAATTCCTTTATAAACTTTTCCGTACCCTCCTTGGCCAGCCTGAGTGGAGCTGTTAAAATTGTTTGTAGCTGTAGCCAATTCTCCATAAGAGAAAAACTTCACGCCATCAATTTTCATGGAGGCCTTAGATGCTGCATATTAAATAAAGATCAAACGTTGAAAATGAAAGCACGGTGATAGGCGCTGCATATAAAGATGCTGTGCCCATTGTTTAAAAATGATCGATACAGTTAAGAATCTAAATCTAACTTTCCATTCATATTTCCAAGATTCAGATAGTTTCAGTACAAGTGCAAATACAGATGTGATAACAATGTACAGAAGAAAACTTACGAGCATGTTACAGTTCCTTAAAACAAGTGAATGTAATCCAATGACCAATTCTTAGGCAAAGTAAAAACCCCATTGATATGACTACATACTATCCTGAGATATTTCCTGCTAGAGCAGAACAGGATGCAGAGTTTGAAGCTCATAAACACTGACTCTTTAAAACCCTTTTCAGGATTTGACAAGATTCAATGAGCATACATATAAAAAATGACTCATTCATGCCAAAGGGCCTCATTCAGATGCGTCTATACTATAGTATTTTTTTTCTTCATTTTGTGATTGGACTTCATTCACTGCTCTGATATATGAGGTGTAACCTAATTCCCATATTCAAAAAATCAATAAAATAGGAGGGGAAACACGTATCACATCTCTCTGATAATTCAATGAACAAATGATGACTGGAAAATCAAATAAAATCGCATCCCAAATCAACAAGGATGGGTCATACAATTTCACTCATCAACTTTTGCTCAAGCAAGAAACAATTGTCAAGCTCTTAATTACTGCATGAATTAACATCAAGCATTAAGACAGCGTTTGTTACATATCAATAACTAACAAGTAAAACAGTAAAATAAATAGTGCCATGACCTATCATGGGGTCGAGCAGCCTATAGCCCATTTGTAGGGCCAAAAATATTTGGCCAAACTTTATTTTGAGTTCTGCACTAAGCTTGTTAGGGATTTTAAAATGCTTTCATGTTTAGGCCAAAGTCAGGCCGCTCCCGAGTTAGCAGAATTAATTTATCCTGAGACCAAATAGGTTTATTGTATATGTATGAAGTATTGGAAATATTATACACACAGACACACAGATATTGCATCATATAAGTCAACAACTTTGTCACCAAAATTGTTAACATGGTAATAACTGGTTGTTCCTGAACCTAGAGATGGTCCCAGCCAATATAAAACCCAAGTCTTATGATATGTTTCAGTAGACCTCCTCTCTTAATGATGTTTCTAATCACAGCCCAGTCCAAACTTGGCGGAAACTTGCCCAATAGCATTAGCTGAGAAAAGGTAAGATATTGAGCATTTCAGGCCAGGCTGAGGCCTTCCCACCTCGGGATAAGCTTGGACAAGCATCTCTCGGGCCTGATTAACAGGCCTATTTTGGGTGCAAAATAGAGACAATTGCAGAAACAGTGAGAAATATTACATATCTACCTAAAAATCTGAACATCAGGGGGAAAAAAAAAAAAAAAAAAAAAAAAAAGGAGAGAAGAAGATACTCACCACGACGTTTTCTTGTAATTGCATTGATTTTCCTCACATGCCTTCTCAGTATCAGAAGAAAAACAACAGTGGACAATGTTACTGCACCTGCAATGGCCCCCAGTACTATGCCAGCCAATGCGCCTTTGCTTAAAGAAGACCGTTGAGGGGTGGGAATTGCTGTGGGATTAGTGAATACTATGAGCATAAACTGACTCCAAACTATCCCTCAATTTTCACCTCAAATATGAACACATCAAAGGTAATAAGATCTGACTGTGGCATGGTTTGTCTTTGAGTGGAATCAAGTCATAAGTGATATATGGTGTGAATTTGTAGATGCCTTTCTGTTTAATATTAGACCATGCCTTAATCGACCATGCAAACTAAAAATCATCTTAAACAAGATGAAGCATTGCAGCTTTTTGTTTATGTGCTGGATCACAGAAGTGCAACCATATAACTAAGATGAAAGCATTAAACTGGCAAGATGAAGCCCATGTCACTCAGAGTGACAAGAATAGGCAAGCATTCTATGCACACAAAGACCAGTAACAGAGAATAATGCCATATGCTAAAACGATTTTTTAAAGTATAAAGTAATTCGATGGAATTCAGTAAGTGTTCTGGAGAATACATTCTTCAACTTCTTTTTTTATTTTTCTTTTTTATAAGTTAAATAAATTTTATTAAAACAAATTAAATAGACATAGCCCAAGTACACAAGAACATTCTTCAACTTCTAAAATAAGCATCAATTCTAAATTCAAGAAAGATGTCAAAACGACTTCAGACAAGGGTTTCGAGACAAACCATCTTTGTAAACATCCAGCAGAGTAAGGTTCAGAAGTTCATAAGGTCCAAAGATGGGTTTATCAGGTATGTCCCATGATTCAAACAAGTTCACGAGTCGCTGGACCTCACTATCATTGAAAAGATTATTTTCCGGAAAAAGCTTCAAGTACATTTTCAGCCGTGGTCCTTCCTCCCATTCAAATGAATCGATATGCAGTTGATGAAGGACTAAATCAATACCAGATGTTAAGTAGCCCTCGAAATCAGATTTGTACGGAAGGAAATCTGAGAATCCAGGACTTTTTAACCGATACCCAACAAGCAGAGGTGCAGCACAGGCACAACCATCAGATGTAGGGGAATCTTCATAAGAGGGTGGACAAGAGCAGAGCGATTTGTTATTTGTTGGACCTTGACTTTTACTTTCATCCTCGCTTTCAGATCCACAAAACTGGACTAGATTTGGGTTCGAGCATAAGGGATTCCCTTGAAGCCTAGAAGTCAAGAATCAAAATGTATCACATGATCATTATATAAATGTGTCTTTGCCACATACAATACTAATAAAAAATATCTATTCCAACTCAAAACACTAAAACAAAAAACAGCACACTCTTTTTCCAAGTAGACACCACAGTATGGAGATGGGTTTTATCACACATGAAGATCTACATGAAATAAATTGGGACATTGACATTAGGAAGCAAGTATAGAAGCAAACCAGACAGTGACATTTGGAGGTAGATCAGTACTGCCTGTAATATTTGAAAGCTCATTGTGCTGCAACTCCCTGGAATATGGACGAGGCATAATCAATAGTTTAGAAAATCCAGTAGGTTACAACTTTGAATGTCACAAGGGAGCATGTGGAAATAAGAACAAAGAAGCAAATTTATTTAAGAACAAGGCACTTGAGAGCATGAATATGCACTTCCAAACAAAGACACTTTCAACCAAGGTATTAGTAACACTGTCATTCAGCTCTTACACTGTAAAGTTTTCCATTTTGTTCAAAGTCCTGTTTTGCCAAATGCTGGATGGAATAGAGCCACCTAATGAATTGTTTGCAATTAACCTGCCAAGGGGAACAATTCCAGAATTAAAGTCATTTATTCTATTAACACCTTGAATTCATTGACGTATATGGACTAGTAACTGGAATATCTAACTTGAGGTAAGTGGAAACAAAAGGTTGTATAAATATGAAGTAAATTACAATAACATCGAACAAAAAAGGATGAAACAGCAAGTACTACTCACAGTCTCTGGAGATGAGGAAGGCCCGTAAAGTTGATGGGGATTTCTCCAGTAAGATGGTTGTTGGATAAATCACTGAGTATATTGTTTAAATAATAGATTTCAGAAGTCAAGGGAAATCTTAGTGCAAATTATCTTAAAAAACTGAGAGAAAAATTTGTAAAACTATGGGCCATCTGAAAAATAAATTTAAACAAACATAAAAAGCATGCATATTGCATCTTATTAGGAAGATGCAGAATCTTACATAGTTGTAATATTCTCAGAAAGCCTATCTGGAGGAATGGATCCGTTTAGCTTGTTTGAACTGAGGTCTCTGAATTCAAACAAATATGGTATAAACAAAGTACAAGTAGCTAGCAGATTTGTCTTTGACAAGTAAAGAGAATTCAGCATGAAGCATTTGTATTTTTGAGAAGCTCGTCCTTGACCATATTATAATGACTTAAAAATTAAAATAAAACACAGTGACTTACAGATAAAGAAGTTCTGGTACTCTGCTCATATCGGGCATCTCTCCTTGCAAGTTGCAGTTCCTAAGGCTCCTATTAAACCCAACCAAGATGTAAATCAAAATTTCTCAACATGGACAGGTGAAAATGTGCAAATTTCATGATTCCCATCGTGCATATAAAGCTTCTAAGAACATGAAAGGTTTGTGACAGCTAATGAAAATAGTGTAGCTTCTTTACAACTCAGGTAGATTACATAAAGTCATGTTAGATATCAAACAGCATAGGATTAGTCATAGGAAAATACTGACACGTTCAGTATACCAGTCAGTGATGTTTCAAAAGATGCAATGCCTTCTTGCCAACTTAGTTGGCTTAAGCAACTCCACATCTTTACTCAGTAACATTCCCACTTATATCCCTTTTCAATTGACGTTTGACGAATTAATTTATCAAACAAAATACCATTCTAGCTGTACTAATTTATTTATACATAGCCAGTGTTTTCCCCTTTATTTTAGTTTTTTTATTTTAGGGGAAAAAGAGCTTCTTCTATGATTGGCAAATAAATAAATAAAAAGTTTCAGCCTGAGACCTCAAGGCTTGTACCTTGCTCTGCCGTTGCTTTTGAAACCTAGTTACAAATAGAAGATAATGATATGCACTTACAACTTAACCAACTGGGACATATCGCCATAAGAAGCTGGAATTGTAGCCCCATTGAAGTTGTTGTTATCAAGTTGACTGCAAAACACAAAGATAATGAAACTTTACACCAGAGTACTTACGTAATACCCAGAGTATTTAAGTAATCTTATCTTGTCGGAGAAGGAAAACTTAGAAATCATAACCTTGTTCAAGTTGGGAAGCAAAAGAAAAGAACAACAAATTCATATATTTTGGAAGTAATAACACTTGAGATTAAAATAAACATATTGACACTCAAGGATAATGGGAACCATAATCTGTAAATTTGCCATTTTGAAGCATATCTGACATAAATATATCAAGGATGGTAGGAACCATACAGTATTCGTAATAGTGGCATTTTGGAAAGCTCTGGTGGCAGATACCCTGATAAATTGTTATTATCAAGAAGCCTGCATTTGCAGAGCTGAAGTTGGTCACTGATCTCATGAATTGTACACAGAAAGATGAATCAACATTAAATATGACCAATCAATGGCTTACAAGTGAAGAAGACTTGGCAATTTGTATAGCTCTGGCGGGATTTGCCCACTGATTGAATTGTTGTTCATGTGACTGCTCACATGGGACAAAAGAAAAACAGGACAGAATTTAGAGGGAAAAAAAAAAGGGTGAAGTAGGATTAGTCAATACAGTACTATTTTGAGACAATATGTGAAAACACTCACAAATGCCTTGTTTTGTTCAAATTTGCAAATGAGATGGGTATTGGTCCTGATATGTTGTTCTCGTCAATTTGTATTCTGTCCAACTTTGGAAGATAACCAAGCTCTTCAGGAAGTGGACCTGTTAATTGGTTTCCATTCAGAAGCCTGGACACAAGGAGTAATAAATATGGAATCAGAGAAAAAGCCAATGTATTGCATTTTAAAAATTTGGAATATTAAAATACCAGATATTCAGAATCATGCCAACATATCAGGTAAATTAGTTCACACACGGATTATCTCTAATACTGTGTAGAAATCAAAATTTTGGAATACATTAACTCGTATCTTGTCTGCCTTTTTTAATGGAATAAGCATGAAATCATGTGATAATGATATTGAGTATCCAACCTCTCACATAGAGAAAAACAATCAACTTACAAGAGTTCCAAAGACGCAAGATTGCCTATCTCCTTGGGTATACTCCCACTTATGTTGTTCCACATAAAGTTCCTTTAACAGAGCACATAGAGAAAGTAAGATACATAAATCAAAAACCACTACAGGGTAGAGAAGTTTTTTTCTAGAATATCAACTGAAAGAGGTATCCATAAACGTTTTTCCAGAAAAAGATGTGAAGCACAAAAAGTATATTTCAGAGATGCTTCGCCTTACAATATTGTCAGGTTTGATAAGCGGCCAAGCTTTGACGATAAATTTCCTGACAATTCCATTTTCAGAAGTTGTCTGCAAAGAGAGGTCCAAATAAAAATTATTAAAGCATCAATACAAATTTTTCAATAGAACTGCCCATTTATTAATAATGCCAAGTTTTGTCGAAGTTGATAATCTTATAGTTGAACTTTTGGCTAGTACAAATCTTAATGATGCTAGTCAAGAATAATGATTGAGTCAATGGCCAATCATTATTGATGCTTGTCATAAGTATTTTTTGAATAAAAGGAAAGAACACTAAAATTGTGGATAATATGAATGCATTAACCACATCTACACCATACTCCAAAGAATTAGTCAAAGTTATAATTAAAGCTCCTTGGAATCACCTATAAAAACTAGTTCCATCTAGTAAATATCTTATACTGAACACGATGCTCATGCAATGCCTTTACAATTCTCACACCCAATGTGGCACTAAATACAATATGGGATGTCACAATTACCCCACTTCCTACTTAAATCTTTGGCAACCCCATCAGGCCCCACATCATGATCCAGTGCTAAGTTAGCTCTACCATTTATCGCAATCAAGGGATTCGCCAACCATATCTGCGTTGTAGTCCTAAACACAAGTCAAAATTATTGTTAAAACTCCCTGCAATCACTTGTAAAACCCGATCACTTAGTAAACAACCTGTGTGGAATTCGGCTATAACGCCTTCACAAGTCACCTACCTAACATGGGAATTGACATGAATCTGAGAAATGACAAGGATAAAGTACGGATTCATTCAGACATGTAAGGGATAGTTTCTAGCAAAATTGAGAAACATGTGTCCTATATTAAAAAAATAAATAAAATGAACATAGCCACAATTTTCTGTAATATTCTTCTATTTTTATTGATAATTTTCTGTAACATTCAATGAACTAAAGAACCAAGAAAGTTTGTTCCATGGCACCAACTAATATGCGTAGATATGCAAGTGGAATAATATGCGTTTCATCATGCAAGGGGACCACAGAAACAAAGAAAGAACAATTAAGTAAAGTGAAATAAATATGAAAATTATTTGCATTAATAGTCCTCCCTGATATCAATAAAAGATGGGAAAAGGCTAAAATCATACAATTTTAGAACATATCGATATCCATCATTTGAAGTCCCATTGGAGCACACAATCCCTGTCCAATTTGATGTGCAAGGATCTCCTCGATTCCAATTTCTCAGATTGTTATTTGGATCTATCAAGCTTCTCTTGATTTCCTCCAATGCCTTCACTGCAAATTAATACAAGTGTTAACCATCATTAGCTTGAATATTGCAAAGAAAGAAGACTTATTTCAAAAATATAAATCAAAATTGTTAGCAGAGCCAAGTTTGAACATACACACTTTACAACTCAACCATATGTAGCACTCTTCGCCACTCACTAGAGGGAAGTGAGTATTTGATATGTGAAATTACTACAAATCACTTGTTAAAGGATTCACATGGCTAAGATCACTTGTTGTTAGAACTTTATTTCTTTGAGCCATAGCTGTAGATTTTAATGTGCTTGGTTTTCATGACTTTCTTGTTTCCATTTCTTCTTCCTAGATAGGTGTTACCTCTTGGATACCATCTTTTGTCCTTGGGATATGCCTATTCTTATCAATATAATCGTTTACTTATAAAAAAAAATAAAAAATAAAAAAAAAATAACATAACTAAAACACGCCTCGATGTGAAGTGAGAGCCCCTTAAACAAGCATTCTCTCAAGAGTTTCATGCCAAAAGAAGCTAAGGAAAAATCACCTTCCTCCGGATGAGTGATGGAATTCTGTGCTCCGGCGAGTAGTGAAGAGCAACACAACCATGAAATAAAACATATTCCATAAGTCCAGGCTGTTGATTGATACATCTCAAAAAGACTGCCGGACTTTCAAATTTCTCCTAGCATCCAACTTTGGGAATTGTTGTAGCATGCGAGTTCTCCACCTTATAATAGGAAATAAGTATCAATACTTATTTGATTGAATGCAAAACAGCTGATTATATACGAAGGAAAACAAATATTAGCTTTTCGAACACTGGGAAACAATGAAAACCCAAAAAGAACAGCAATGAAAAAGCTCCAGTCTCTAGACAAAAAAAAAATAAAGAAAAAGGCTCAAAAAATCCTGCCCCATACAGCTTGAGGAGAAGCAAACGAATCAAACTGCGAGGAAAATGGAGAAACCTTTACAATAAGAAGATTGTATGCATATATATATATAGTTGAAATCGTATCAGAATGATGGAAGCATATACGGCATATAATGTACAGTTGAATATGAACCCGGAGATAACTTGTGCAATAAACAAATGGTTAAGTACCGTATGAAGTACGGTATCTTTCTGAACAGGTCGCCATTTGAAATGCTCAAGCTTTTGCTGCTGATGCAGATTGTTGCCATTTCTTTCACTCACCGAAGAATTTGAATATTAACCCCGCGGGAGAATCTCCAGCGAAAACGGTTTAAAAAGGGTTAGCTAATTGGCTACAGAGACGGGTCAGAGTATCAGTAATTTATATGCATGATTTCTCTTATTCAGCAATACAAAATGCTTGAGCATTGACCAAACTAAAAGGGTTCATTAAAAAGTAGAGAAAAACAGTGCGATGGTAATACAGGTGGAAGAGAGGAAAGCTCGAGATAGACATAAGCTAATACTCAAGGTGATGAGATGAAAGAAAATTCACAACTAGGTTGGCCCAAACTAAGCCGAGCAGATATGGTGACGACGACGGAGGCGATAAGGTCAAATGTTCAAAATTGTAATTCGCTGATTGGATTAACTCCGTTGACATTTTCCAAAATTTGGAAGAGCCCAAAAGTCAATCAACTTTTTCGGTCAAAATTACCGACCTTTCAAAAAAGGTTGCGACCACGAGTCCACGACCTGGTATACCATTCCTTATTTAATCCTTAATTGCATTCAAACCCAATCAATTGAGTTAGGATTCTCAGCCTCATTTAACTAAGCAATGTTATACTAATAAGTAAAGAGAAAGACAAATACTTGTTATAAATTAATTATATAAAAATAAATTTAAAAAATAACGTAATTTAATGTAATATGTTATATTTTAAAATTATTTTTTATATCTAACATATTATATAAAATCATGTCATATTATGAATTTACTTTTCTATAATTCTTTATATCTAAATGAGATTATGTACACCAGTGTTAATTAGCATAGAATTTAATCATATAATATTTCATTTTCCATATTGTAAGATCATATATCCATATTTTAAAATCATGTAATAATTTCGGGATGTAACATTTCTTTTTCCAACAACATGCCCACCTCCTTTGGCATATATAGAATTTTAGATTTGGTGGGGACCATTCATCTTCTCTCCTATACATTTAGCTTCTTCTTCTTCTTTTTTTCTTTGGGTTTTCTTCTCTCTCTCTTTGTATTTGTATTCTTTTGCGACTTGAAAGTATAGATTGTATTCAAGTGACAATTAATAATATTTGACTTTCAATTCATATTTAAAAGAGAAGTACTACAGTCATAAATATATCTCTAAAAAAAAAACTCAAATTGACACAATTTTATATAATACTAGGTGGGAGTAACGTGCAAAGCATGTTTATCTAATTTTATGAAATGATTATTTGTAAAAAATAATATATATTTTATAAAAATTATTGATGTCACTTAATAATTTAAGGCATATTGGAGAAAATAAAAAAATTAGTTTAAAATATCATATAATCCAATACATGTTTATAACATCTATAATTTTAGCAAAGATGTATGCGAAAAATTTAATAAAAGTTTAACACAAACGGTAGTTTAAAATATGTGTCGTTTGATGTTTGTATTATAATTCATCAATTTATGTCATCTTGTAGACAATCAATAGAGACAACATTGAAATTCTTATTTTGCTGTTGGTTGAGTCAATCAGGGACAACACAAAGTTAAAACATAATCTTTTTATAAAATTTGTGGTATAATATTTTCTATATATAGCATATATATAAATCATAAAATATATTTTGAAATTGTTGACCGAATTTACTCTTTCTTGATTAGCTCAAGAATCACGGCCTTTGTCACGTGCCTATCAAAGCAAGCCTACGTATAGAATATGACTTAGCGGAAGCTACGTCCTACTACCATGGAAAAAAAAACACTTGATTAAACACACTTGTATTATATATTATATGAGATTTTTAAATTTGAAATACTCAATAATCTGAGTTAATGAAACGTATAATATATGTATATTATATTTAAGGATTCACATCTTATGCACCTAATACGTGTATATGTTAAGGAGAAAGAGAAAAATATAATAACTAATATTTAATTACTTATTATTATATAAACTATTAAGTATTATAATTATTGAGATTAATAAATCATATAACAATATTGAATGCTATCTCTCTCAACATTTATGTCTTCATTTTATGTGTCAAACCGTTAAAACAAACGGTGTTAACTTTAACGGAAAAACAAGAAAAACCGTTAAAACAAGATTTTCCGTTTCATACACACTTTTTATATATAGAAGATATTAAAACTATTTTACAATAAAAATAATTTTATAATTTAATATACTTTATCAAGATACACCAGTTTCTAGAGTCTTTTTATAGCTAAAAGTATTTTCATTTCCCAACAAACTGCCAATCAAGATAGTGACAATTTAGCTATATTCTAATTTGATGTTTGTATTGGAAGTTGTTTTAGTTCTTACACAATTATATTTTAAGTCGAGTGTATTTCCATAAACAATATATATATATATATTAATAAATTATTTTATTAAAATATCTCTTATTTAAAATAAGATGAATTTAAAAAAAGTTACATGTATATCAATAATTAAAAAGGCCTAAAAAAGTATTAATAATGTGCTTGTATCCTTCAGTTATATATTCTATGCCCCCAATCTATAAATTTGCCAATGATGTCCCGTATATGATACATTGATGTGATATCTATAGCATACAGTTTCTTTTGAGAAGATCAAATAATACTTTTCATAGTAATATTAATTATTATTATTATTATTATTATTTTATATAATACGGCGTGATTGAAAAGAAAATATTTTAATTATAAAGAAATTATATAAAAATAAATTTATAAATTGATGTAGTTTGATGTAGTATATTAAATTATAAAATTATTTTTATTATAAAATAGATCTAACAAATTTCATAAATTCACATCAATTTATAAATTTATTTTATATAATTTTTTTATATTTATAACAGTTCTACGACTAAACATACTTGGGGCATTTTCTTTCTCCATTAAGCATACTTCCAAAACATATTCGGATTGGAAAAAGCTACACCCACTCATAAATCCTCCCTATACTCCATCTCGACTTACGCACGTTTTAAAATTAAAAAAATTCTTCTTCTCCAAGAAGGAAAAGATAGATCTGCTCTTGCATTCCACCATTTCCCAAACAACAGATCTACTTCAAGCTTCCACTCCCGAACTCCACCCTCTCCCAAACCGAGGCCTCCATCAACATTAGCTCTGCTCCAAGAAGGAAAAAATAGATCTTGGAAATCAATAGGTGAGTATCAGTTATCAAACCATTTGGGCTCTCTCATTTTTAAGAGTTTCTCAAAGGCATTCAATCTAAACTCAAGCATCAATCAAGTTTTTCGTTGAGCAAAGAAATCAATCGGATCATCTCCTTTGAAAGCCCTTTAGGGATCAAATACAAATCGATGACCATCTTGAAATTGAATTTCTTATCATACTCAACGTTACAAAGAATTTCCTGGATTTTCTCACTGGTCGTAGATGTTGATAGTGCAATGGTAGTAGTTGAAATCGAGGACTTACTAGGTGAAGTAGAAGAATTCAGACCCAAATATCCAACATCCACTGGAATCTTGAAGGGCCTTGAAGTTGGGATTTTGGGGTTTTGGAACTTGAAAATTGGGGATTTTGGGTGGAACGCTCTTGGGAGTTTAGGTGATTCATAGTTGGGTTTGGGTCCTTTGGGAGATAAGCATGAAATGGTAACGTTAGCCAAGAAAGAAGCCATGGTTGTAGTCTGGTTCGGATAGATAGCGTCGGTATAGGGTTTGGGTGTTTAGCATTGGTGGGGGTGTTTCAGAATCGGTGCACAAAGTGTGCTTGTAAGAAGATTTTTCTGTTTCAAATATGGAAAACTTTGGATGCAGGATACTTGGTATACACTCCGCACGAACTAATGGCAGGAGTCTATGAGAAAAATAATACAGTGCATTTAAAAGATTTCCTAAACTAGTGCATTTCATCATCTGCTCGTTTCATGCTGTGAGACACTGAAAGATTCAGAAACCCATATCGTGCTCCCCTTCCCAGTTTCCTCCCTCTCCCTCCTCCATCTGAATGAAACCTAACCCCCGCCATCTTCCTCCTGTTATACGCCTAAGTCAAGGGGATTGTAAGGGCTACATAGGTTAAGGAATTATTTATTTTGTTGGGGTCATTTTCGTATTTCCATGTCTTTATTTTCAGTTGGGTCTCAGAATTAGTCAATGAGCTGTTAGTGTTAAAGGATCTTGACCTGTTAGTGGCAACTTACCAGTCATGCACTAATCTGTGCACGTAGGGAAGTTATTTTCAATTATTTCTAGATTGTAATTTCTATTTAAGTCAGATTCCATTATGAATGAATTCATGCTTTTGAATCCCAAATTTGCCGACTGTATCTCTGGAGGTTTTTGTCTCCTCGAGTTGCCAGATTCTCTTGATTTGAATTGCTAGGACCATAACAAGTTGATATCAAAGCCAGGGTTCCTGCGACATGGCTGAGGGTACACATTTATTACAACTATCTGAAGCAGTAAATACATTACACGGGAGACTGCCACATTGAATGGAGAGCAGGTCAAGCACGAAAGACTTATAGAGGGAGTATTACAGCAACTTAACAACTTGGCATCAAGCTAGGGGTGGGCAGCGGGGCCCCAGAACCGGCTGACCCGCCCCGTTCGCCCCGCCCCCGCATAGGGCAGGGTGGGGCGCCCCGCACCGTTAGGGCCGGGGCGAGGCCCCCTGGCCCATATGGCCACCCCCAGCGGAGGTGGGGGACGGAAACGGACTCCCCCCGGTCCGTTTTTCCCCCGCCCCGCACCGGTTATATATATATAATATATAATATATTATATATTATATATTATATAACCAGATACTTAAATGAAACGGCGCCGTTTTGTGGTGGACGAAACGGCGCCGTTTCATTTCAGGGGTTTTATTATTAACCCACTAACTGAAATGGCACCGTTTTGTCCACCACAAAACGGTGCCGTTTCATTAATGGGTTAACCCTAACCCAAACCCCCCCCCCCCCCCAGATCCCCTGATTCCCCTCCCCTCCCCTCTCGAGTCCCGAGTCCCCCTTCGGCCTTCCCCGTTTGCAACGTCCCCGTGTTCAGTGTTCCCTCCTCCCACCGGCAACCAGTCCATCCGCCGCACGTATTCCATCCTCCTTCTCTCTCGTACGACGCACGACACCGGACGTACGCCGCACGGTAAATTTTCTCCGTTGATTTTTTATTTTTTATTTTGAGTTTTGATCGGAGATTGGAGGTAGGATGGGGTTGAATCGGAGATGGAGGATGGGATTTGTGAATTGTGTGTTGTGGATTCGTGTGATTGTGTGATTGTTTCGGATTGGTATTTTTTTGGATTCATTAGATTATTATTATTTTTTTTTTTGTAAATTTGATTGAAACCCTAACCCCTAAATTGATTTAGGGGTTAGGGTTTCGGATTGGAACCCCAATTTTTTTATGGGGTTTGGAAACTAGTTTGTAAACTATTAAAAAATTGAGAATAATAAGAAATGTAACAATTAAATTCAATATTTCCATTGCATTTGACGGGATTAATATATTTAAACTAGATAGGGTTATAGATTCATATTAGTTGTCAAAGTCAGTTGAAGGTTTGTTGTGATATATGCTGGATATGAAATGTAATCTCTATTGTGAGTTGTTTTGAGCTCTTTTTATTTTTTATTTTTATTTTTTTGAAGTACTATTGGCAATTAGCTTTCTTTTAAACAGTCTAAAGTTGGCAATTTTGTTGGAAAGAATTAGTAGATCTGGATTGTTTGATCAACTAATCCATTGCACTAATTGATTCAATAGGTTATTAACTACTCATCATATGTTTTACGTGGAATAGTTTAAGGGCAGATTTGGTAAATAAGATAAGAATTTTGAGTTCATGAGATAAAAGTTTAAAATATTATTTTTTAGTATTATTATTGTTTTGAAATTTGTAAAAAGTTAAATTATTTATTATATTTTATGTGAAAATTTAAAAAAATTATAATGATAAGATAAAAATTTTAAATTAAAATGAGAATTTTGAGTTGAGATGTGTCTTTTAAATCTGTCCTAAGTCATTGCTATTAAGTGATTTGCAAATCAAATCATTTAAAATGTATATACGTACTACATCATTAATTAAGTGTAATTAAAAATAATAAAATATATCATTCATGATATATATTTTTTTATTAAGGTGTGCTAGCTGTATACCTCAAGATAATAATAAATTATCATTTTAGTTAAGAAGGCAAGTACAATTGTCTTTTGGAAGGAAACCATAAAAAAAAAAAAAAATCGTACAGCTAGTGGTATATATATATACACATTAATTATAGGTGTTTAATTCTTAGGGACAACTTGTCCGAGGCACATCCTATTCAAGCATCTTCCTTTCTTCTTCCTGGGGTGTTAACTTAGCTTGCATCAAAGGTGAGCACCTTTTTTAGAATTTTTAATCAATTCTATAACCTACTCTAGCTTTAAAATTTTTTAAATATATATAAAATATTAACGTTAAATAATTATACAGTTGATATTTTGTTAGAACAAAATTTGTCACTTTCAACATATATTTATAAAATATCATACATATTTAGGCGACAACTATTGGGTTGGTAACGTTGATCATGTAAGAAAATCATATTCATTTATTGATGCATGACACATTAATATGTTTAAAATTATATTTGAGGGTCCTTCTCATGCTGTAAAGAGTTAAAATAAAAATCTTTATATTTATGTATGTGAGTGTCGGAAATGTTGATTTCACAAAATATTAGAATAAGTATTTGAGTTTGAATCATGACATTACGTTAAAATAAAATAACAAAAATTGACGGGTTATTTATTTATGACAAAAGAGTGGTAAGAATTAAAGATCATAATCAAGAGAAAATCACTAATTTGTATAGGTTATTAATTAAAAATAATACATGCATGAATTGAGACGTTTGGTGTCTGTCAAGATCATAATAAAGTGAGTGAGTGAATATTCATTTGTGTAATCATGAAAAATAATATTAGGGGTTTCAATCAATGAGGGGCCTAATTTGATTGTCGGGTTTCGGATTGGAACCCCAATCCGAGCGGGTTTCGGATTGGAATCCCAATCCGGGGTTCCAATCCGAAACCCAATTATTTTTTTAATATATTTGGTTTTGTATGCAGTTTGCCCTGATTGTATTGGATTGCACTTTGAATTTTATTTTTATTTATTTTTGTTGGAGAACCAGGAATGTTTTCGAATTTCAGTGATAGCTCGCCTTCCCCAGCCAACACCCCTACCCTAGAAACTAACTCTACTCCTACCCCTATAACGAGTACACCTTGCCCTGCTTCGAAGCCCACACAGGGCAAGAAACATGTATCCATAGTTTGGCAACACTTTACCAAACTAGAGGGTGGTGACCCCAATAACCCACAAGGTAAATGTACTCACTGTGAAAAATGTATGGATGTCACTATAGAAAACATGATACATCCCAGTTGAAGGTCCATCTAGAGGAACAATGCAAGAAGAGTCCAATTTTAAAATCTTTAGTAGAGAAGGATCAATCTAGACTAGATTTTAAAATGGCGGATGGGAGTAGTGGGGCGGAGGGGCCAACATTGAAGAGGTATACGAAGTACAACCCCGATAAGTGTAGAAGGAAGTTAACTCGTATGATTGTCATGGACGAGCTGCCTTTTCAGTTTGTGGAGGGTAAAGGGTTCTAAGAATTTGTCCAAGAGTTGGAACCGAGATTTGTACTTCCTTCTCGTCACACCATGGCAAAGGATATAAAGAAGATGTACCTCCGTGATAAAGATGTTTTGAGGGGCCAATTGGCAGGTTTGGTAGTTTGCCTCACTACCGATACTTGGACTTCAATCCAAAATATGAATTCCATGTCGTTGACTGTGCATTTTGTTGATGCTGATTGGGTTCTGTACAAGAAAAATTATTAAATTTTGTCAAATAACTGATCATAAGGGTGAGACGATTGGAAAGGCCTTGGAGGCCGCAATAAAGGAGTGGGGGTTGAAAAATGTTTTATCTGTTTCAGTTGATAATGCGTCGTCTAATGATGTCGCATTGGGATATCTAAAGAATTATCTTAAAGATGCAAATAAGACATTCTTGGGTGGTGAATACTTGCATGTTAGATGTGCTACACATATTTTGAATTTAATTGTGACTGGGGGGTTGAAAGATGTTGATGACTCGGTTGCACGATTTAGAATGGTTGTGAAATGGGTGAGGTCTTCTCTTTATAGATTAGAGAAATTCAAAATTGCTGCAAAGGTTGCGGGCATAACATCGAAGAAGGGTCTTTGTACTGATGTTCCTACCAGATGGAATTCAACCTTCTTGATGTTGAAGGCGGCCCAAGAATATAAGACAGCCTTTCAATTATTGGGTGATGAAGACATCCAATATGTCAAATACTTTGATGAGCACGGAGGATCACGAAAGCCTAATGATGACGATTTGGTGGTAGTTTCTACTTTTGTTGATTTTCTTAGATTATTTTATGATGTCACATTGAATATATCTAGTTCTTTGTACCCTACATCCTATAGGTTTTGTCAACAAATATGTAGGGTAAAAGAAGAATTAGAAGATATGCGTAGGGGTTCTAATGAAAGGATGAGGGGGATGGCAGTGACCATGATGCTAAAATATGACAAGTATTGAGGAGATTTGACTAGAATGAATATTTTCTTATATGTGGCTATTATTCTTGATCCCCGTCTGAAAGTTTCAGGCTTGTTATATGGGTTGGGACTTGTTCACGATCAGGTATGGACTAAAATTATTGGTGAATTGGCCCGAGATACCCTGAAAAAATTGTATGACGAGTTTATGGCAATTAAGGGTGGTACTACATCGAAAACACGTACACCGACTCCAACGCCTTCTACAGACACCATGATGGGGCCTCCTACAAAGAAGCGCACAATGCCGTGGACTAAGACCCTCGCACAGAATCTCACACTAGTCCATCAATCTACAGAGGTCGTTTCTGAGTTCGACAATTATTTGTCAGCGGATATGGTCCAAGATGATGATGATCATTTTGATATATTAGGATGGTGAAAGAATGCCTCAAAGAAATATCCCATCATTTCTAAGATTGCCCGCTGTATTTTGGTCATCCCTATTAGCACCATTGCCTCAGAGTCAGCCTTTAGTACCAGAGATCATATATTGGATCCTTTCCGTAGTTCATTGTCTCCTACAACTGTAGAAACATTGATATGCACACAGAGTTGAACGATAGGAAATGATATTCATGTTCCAGATATTTTAGATTTTAAGGAGACCGATGAGGGTGGTGATCAGTCTGGATTTGGACCACCTGGTAATTATTTTCTATTTTATTATTTTAATTTATTTATATTCATTTCCATTTCATCGTTATTAATTTTAATATTAATTTTTGTAGTAACACATGAGACGTCTAGTACCTCTGCAACATAAAAATGTGCGCAAGCCCAGGCCGCCCCAACTGTCACACCTAAGGGTGGCAATATGTTATACGATCCGTTAACCCAACATGAATACGACACGATAATAGCGAGTTAGGATTTAGTCTTAATGGGTTCGGGTCAAAATGGGTTGACCCGTTAAGACACGATTGCTTAACGAATTGATAACGGGTTAACCCGTTTTGACCCGTTATAACTCGATATGACACGTTAAGAAAGTTAAAATTATAATTATACCCTTATACTTAAAAGTAAAATTGTTATAATTTTAATTTTGATATTTTTATTATTTGGATTGTAATTTTAGACTTGTAATTAGTTTATAATTTTTATAGATATTATAATTTTAACATTTATATAAAATTATACTAAATTTAATCAAGTCAAACGTGTTAATTTCGGATCTATTCAATCCAGTTACATAAACATTTTGAAACGAGTCATATTGTATTGTGTTAACTTATTTCGTATTATTCACTAATGGGTCAAAACGGGTTGACACGACACGACCTGTTAGGTTAATGGGTCATGTTAGGGTTTAAGATCTTGACACGATAAGCTTAACAGGTCGGGTTAGGGTTTACCTATATTGTATAATATGTATGCTTTGACACGACACGAACACGACCCATTAACACGATTTGACACCCCTAGTCACACCTCTTGACTCAAAGACAAGCCATAGCTGACAAGCCTCTTTAAAATATTCAATTTTTAATTATTTGTTCAAATTTTGTATTCAATAATTTGTAATGTTGATACAATGTCCCTTGGACACTTTTATGTTTGTAATTGTTTAGCCTTTCAATTTTGTAATAACTTAGTTATTATTATTAGTTTATTACATATTAGACTCTTAGACTGGTAACTTTTATTAGCCATAAAATCAATTACCATTCATAACATTTTTTTTTTATTTTGGTTTTTAATTTTTTTTTTCCTTTTTACTTATAATTTTATGGGCTGAAAAATGAAAATGGCCTACAAGCTTTTTTTGGGCCTTTCAATACATACTTGTGAGCCATTTTGGCCCATTGCTGAGGTTTCTGGGCCCAAAATGGCCCAGAAATTGCTTCCATTTTCTGGGCCGAAAATGGCCCAGAAGGAGGGTGAGGGGGCAGACGGATTGCCCCCCCCACCCCGTACCCCATCAAGTGGGACGGGGTACCCCGCCCTCGCACACCGGGGGCGGGGGATGGGGGAGATTTTCCCCATCCACCCCATGCGGGGGCCGGGGGGGTCTATCCCGCACCGTATGGTGAGGGTAGCACCCCTACATCCAGCTATGATAACTTGGTGCAGATTAGATCTAAGCTTAGTTCGGGTAAGGGACCTTCACATAATGTGAAGGTTAATGTTAACCCCCTTGTTTGATGGACATGGTGGAATTCAGGCAAGGACCCTCTAGTTGGACTTCCCTCGTTTTGATGGGGGAGATCCCAATGAATGGATCTTGAAGGTGCAACAATTTTTTTACATATTGTCAAATTCTGGAGGATCATAAGATGGAGATCGCATCTTTCCACATTGAGGGGAAGGTGCTGACTTGGTATTACTGGTTGAGGAATCCACCCCGGTAGCAAGTTGGGAGGATTTCTTGAAGGCTTTTCGCATTAGATTTAGACCTTCGACATATGAGGATTGGATAGGAACATTCACCAAGTTGAGACAAACCGGGAGTGTAGAAGATTATCAAACTGCCTTTGAGTTCTTGTCAAACAAAATAAATGGGGTAAGTAAAGAGTTTCGTATAAGTAGTTTTTTAAGTGGCTTAAAGGATGAACTGAGAATTATTGTTACCCTGTTTAAACCAAGTACCCTCTCAGTTGCATTTGGTTTGGCTCAATTGCAAGAAGAAGAGGTTGGAAGAAGACGGTATCAGTACCGAAACACCCAAACCCAAGATAATTTTTATCCAAACTCATACAAGCAACCTTCACTTAGATTACTTGGACCAAATCCCATACCAAGACTATCAGCTCCACCAAATTAGAGCAAAGGTTTGGAACACCCTTCCAACGAAAATGGGTTGTATAGCTATTAGGCTTTGATTTTAGTGTAGAATATCGCAGTAGGAAAGGAAACAAGGCAGCAGATGCACTCTCCAGGTTATCTAATGAAGAAGAGGTCCCAAGTCAACAAATGTAATTGATTGTTCATGAAGAAGCCAAAGCCGTTAGCATGGTTATAGTTAACTAGTGGGAAGGGCTCCATCAAGTGTACAACCAAGACCCCCAGTTGCAGAGGTTACTCAGCAACTACCATCAAGGTGGACTAGACCCTCTTAAGTACTACTAAATCTGGGGAGGGCTTATATTTTATAAATGGCAGTTACACTTGGGAACCCTAAAGGCATAACAATAACAAGTAGGGCAACAATTCTACAACAGCCCTATGGGAGGACATACTGGATCACATAAGACACACTCCAGAATCAAAAAAGAATTATTTTGGCATGGCATGCGGAAAGAGGGTCTCTACAGCCATTGCCCATACTAAACAAAGCATGGGTGATATCAGTATGGACTTTGTAGAGGACTTGCCTCAATCCAAAGGTTACAGTATAATTATGGTCGTAGTAGACAGGTTCAGGCAAATATAGCCATTTCATACCACTGGCTCATCCATACACAACAGAAATAGTCGCAAAAGCATTTATGGATAACATATTCAAGTTACATGGTATTCCACAGAGCATAGTTAGTGATAGAGATGCAATATTCACAAGCCAGTTTTGGAAAGAAATTTTTCATTTAAGTGGGACAAAGTGACTGATGAGTTCGGCATACAATCCTCAGATGGATGGTCAAACAAAAGCAATGAACAAATGGTTAGAGGGGTACCTTCGGTGCTTTACCAGTGATAGACCCAAGGATTGGGCTAGTTGGCTAGCTTTAGCCGAATGGTCATATAATACCTCAGAACACTTCTCAACAAGGTTGTGTATCGTCTAGTGCCACCTCAGCTTCTTCTGTATGAGCTTGGTTCAACGGCAATGCAAGCAGTCGAAGAAGAGATGAGAAGCCGAGATTTCATTCTGACTTTGGTGAGAGAAAACCTACAGGAAGTTCAAACAAGGATGAAACATTATGTAGATAAGAAGAGGACAGAACGATAATACAGTGTAGGAGATTGGGTCTATTTGAGGTTAAGTCCCTATCGGCCAATGATAGTTGCTGTGAGAAGAAGCTTGAAGCTTTCTCCGAGATACTTCGAACCCTTTTAGATCATTCAGAGGGTCAAAAAGGTTGCTTATAAACTAGATCTACCCAAAGAATCCAAGATCTATCCGGTAATCCATATATCCTGCCTTAAAAAGAAGCTAGGGGATCAGATAAACTGTGACGCCCCCAAATTCCGTTTGGGATCAAACGGACATTTGAAGCGTCGAGACATGCAACACAATGTTAGTTGCCCCCGTTCATGACATATAAGATGCAATGTTCTTAACATGTATCTAACAATATGCAATATTCGCAGCGGATAAATTTTTTCTTTAGCAATACTATGCACCAAATTGAAAATATCTCAAATGCTTAAAACATACTTCATACATAAAAATCCATCGAACAACTAAGATCACAACACTAGTCCAAAATGGTTATGATCCAAAAAGTACTAGAGATGTAACTCCATCGTACAAGTAGTAATTTACGTTGACTACTATATTAACATTGATGTCGTACCGTCGCTTAGTCAACTGTGCCTAGTTGGTCAGCTCCTGATCCTCCTTCAGGTCCTGTAACAAGATCAACCATTCGAGAGTAATGGTAGTTGAGACTACCACAGTGAGATTTGATTACAAATCTTAGTTAAGTTAACAACAACTTCCACACAGGCTAATGATGCATGGATGACAGTAAAAGTATGAATGTATAATCAAATTCATAAGTAATTAAAGCATAACTTGACGTACAACATAACATAATTGACATAACTTAAATTAAAACGTGAACTGAACTTGACTTGACATGAACTTGATCTGAAACTTGTCTTAACACAAACTTGTTCTAAAACTTGACTTAACATGAAAAATGCATACTCTACAGTTGTTGTGGCCCCATGTATTCTACGTGTAAATACATACTCCACAGTTGTTGTGGCCCCATGTATTCTACACATCACAATGCAGTTAAATACATACTCCACAGTTGTTGTGGCCTCATATATTCTACACGTCACAATGCAGTTAAATACATACTCCACAGTTGTTGTGGCCCTATGTATTCTACGCGTCACAATGCAGTTAAATACATATTCCACAGTTGTTGTAGCCCCATGTATTCTATGTGTCACAATTGCTGTGTCTTACGTAGTGTATGCATCACAATTGCTATGATCCCATATTTCGTGTGCCACAGTTGTTGTGGACTCCACGAAACTGAATGTAACTCAAGATGAAACGTAACTGAAATACAAAAAGACTGAAGCACTGACGTAACATAACGTGACTTGAACATAACTTGAAATACATGACCAACTTGAGATAGAAACATTTCATAACACGGCATAACATATAATAGACAACATATTTAACATGACATACTTGCAACAGTGAATATCACAAGACTTGACATACATGTAATAGATGACATACTTAGCATGATGTACTTGTAATGTACAGCAATACATGACAGAATATATTATGTAATAGATAAAAACTGATGACAGAATAAATTCTGTATAACAGACAATTACGTGATGACTTGGCATAGCATGACATATATGATAACACACATACATACACTGTAGTTCTTTTACTTAACACACATACACAGTAGATTGCTAGTAAGTTAAAAGCTAACTTACTTCGATCTCCGTGTTTCTTATAAAACCTCAAGCGCGATCACGAGGAACTGTAATTAGTGATTCTAAAAGTTAGCACTAAATCACTAATAATTTAAAATATGTAAAATACTAACTTAGAGAATAAAATTTTCATTTTACTCTCTACATGTAGGAAAATGACCGTTTTACTCATAACTTAAGGATTTTGCATACTAATTCCAAAAGTCACCAAAATTTACATGCCTCATGTAAATTTTATCCTCAACTCAAATATCAATTTAGAAAAATTTAAAATTAATTACAACTATTAAAACTCCATATGGCCGAAATTCTCATATGCTATTTCCATTGATTTTTGTTTCTAACTTGTTTTGATTAACCTTTTGATCTATGACTTATAAAGATGTGATCTTCAAACCAAACCATCACATGGTTTAAAAAGATATCCTAAAACATATATAAGTTTTTAATTCAAGATCAGATGGTTAAACATTAACCAAAACATAAATTGAGCCAACAACATCCACACTTTGGCCTATCCGAATATCTCTTTGCAGAAAATTTTATATCTTTGAAACTAACATCAAATATCTTCAAAATAATAATATAACATGTATATAAGATGTTTAGGATCCTCAATAAAATTATCAAAGTCATTGGAATAGTTTTTAGACCACCAAAGAGTTAAATTTTCTTAAAACAAAAACTGTTTTTTCTCTTCCAGCTTCTAAGTTTCTAAATTTAAGAAAATCTTTCATCAAAACCTTTAATCATGCAAAAATCCTCAACCAATAATCATATACACATGTTAATAATGCTCCATAAAAATTTTGGACCAATATCTATCCATTAGCTTGGTCAAAAATTCCAAACTATAACATATTCTCCAGTTTATCTTTCAGAATGACCTTTTTATAGTTTCCATAATATTTGACTGACCAAATGATTTTCAAATGGGACAAATAAGATATCCACGTAAACTAGACTAAAAAAAGAACAACTTATATGAAAGATACTTTATGATAAAACACTTACAAAAGCTTTGAAAAGGGTGTGCAAAAGAACTCCTAAAATCTGTCCGAAAGAGAGTGATTGATATTCTTTTAATGGAAAGTGTAAATGAAGATAATTTCGTAGGGAGGGGGAGGTGGCTGGAGATACTTATGGATGAGATATGGATGAGATGAGACTGGTGTGAGAGTCGAGTGTAGGTCTCTCTTACCTAGAGTGAGAGTTAAGTGTAGGACTCTCTTACCCGATAATATCTACAAAAATTATCTCAAAATATTTTTTACCCAATAATATCCACGAAATTAGCTTAATATATTTTTATCGAATAATATCTACAAAATTAACTTAAGATATTTTTATCCAATAATATCTACAAAATTAACTTAAGATATTTTTATCCAATAATATCCACAATTTTGAACCGACGTTTCGTCCGAAAATATGAAAAAGTGTTATTGCGCCATAAGACCTTAAATGACCCTCCGAATCTAATGACACAAACCATAATACATTTTGACACTTCTAACTATCTCCAATAATCTAAAACACGTTTCTGATATCATAGTAAATAATAACACTAACTATGTAGTTAGACTAAAACCTATATGATTAATGGATTCGTAAAAACTTATAGAATTTTCACGAGGTTCCTAAAGTCAATAGAAATTCTACAATTGAATTTCTAGCGGGCTGTTACAATCTTCCCTCCTAAAAAAAAGATTTCGTCCTCAAAATCGAAATAAATAAAAAATAGCAATTTAATGAGGAGGTGTTGCTTACCAACCTGCTGTCTATCCCGTATATATTTGCCTTTGAGATTATGTCATTCCTTAATTCTCTTACTTTAATCAACAATTATATTATACTTCTTTGTACAAGGTTGGCCAAGTTGTAACGACATACTCTCCAAACCTAAAATTTCAAGTAAATAATCTTCTGAAACTTTTCTTTAGAAAAACATAGGCGATATACTTTAAATGTTCTTGTAAATACCATAGTTAGTAGAACATTCATCAAAAATTAAGCCGTTAACCTCTCTCTCTCTCTCTCTCTCTCTCTCTCTCTCTCTCTTAACAAAATCGGTGGCCCTCTGTTTTAGACCAGACAATTCTGATCCACATGATTTTTATAGGTTTTCTGTAGCTGTCAGGCGCCGCATAACTATGACACTACTTGCTCTTCTGTAGTTATCAGGCGCCGCAGCTATGATACTACATTGCTCTTGTCTCTTGTAGAGAAATCCTTCACGAGAGATGATTCGTCATAATTTTCTCTATAAAAGAATTATTCAGTTCATTTTCTTTCGCATCTCATTTTCTTCACTTTTCTGAAATTAGTCTGCATTCTTACTCTGCAATCTCTTTCTGCTTTCTCACTTTGCAATGGCTCAGCAATTTTCTCATTACCAATATATGAGGTATTCTGCACCTCGTTCACCTATTTTTTCTGCTTCTTCCGTAGGTGCTATAATGCAATCCAATAATGATCTGACTAATAAGTCAGATAATGAAATTATCTACGAGCTTGTGAGTCTCGGTACCCGATACTCATAAACCCTTGTCACATATTCTCAGCGACTACAATCTAGGACTGGTGGGGTTGACAAACTCCACAAGAATATTTTTATCCTTCAGCGGCTTCTTATGGAGTCCAACATGAAGATAGAAGCATTAAAGCGAGAGAACAGAGATTTAAAATCTTTGTTTAACTCTTCTTTTTGAGTGGCTACTCTTTTAGATAGGAAAGGCATGCAGATTTTTGAAGAGTAAGAGCGTTTAAAGATTGAGGCAAAGAGCCTCAAATTTCTGTAAATTTGCTTTGTGATAATAAAATAATTCTTCACAAATATTTATATTTGTGTTTCTATCTTCTGGTAGATGTTCTATATACTCCATTTTATTTCTCCTTTAATAATGCACATTTCTTACAAAATCGTAATATGAATATGAAATACTTTCATATTTATATTTCAAATATGTGCAGTTTTCATGAGCTCTTCTGGAGTCTCAATGTATATCATGATCTAATGATCCATATAAATATACAGTTAATCATGCGTATCCAATCAATCTTAATTAAGCTTAACAATATAATGGTCTTAGAAATATACCAGGAATGACATTTACTCTGGGAGTATCAGTGTCTGTCTCTCCAGGATAGTGACTGCATACACTTGAGCTGACACTGGAGGCCGTGGCTTTGGTTTGAGATCTCTGTTGGGTACAATGCCTTTCCTCTGAGTTTTCTTGGGACAATTTTTTTTTTAAACTTAATAGAGTACATATTTCTGGATGTATTCAGATTAGAAGTTTTAGACATTTTATATCTTTCAATGATTTTTATATATGTGACATGATCTAAACTCTCGGTAATATTCAAACTAATAAAAACCTCAAGGAGTTTTACTGGTCTAGAACTAATTTACTTCTTTATAATCGTAACAATCAGTTCTCTTCCTAGGTGGTACTTCGATAACTGACCAGTTAATAACTTAAACTTGAAACTTTCTCTCTTATGATTGTCATAACTCTTCTATCCATTATGAGTTATCAATTATTCTAATTATAAATGATTTGTTCCTAATGTTCACATAAATCCTCAAGACTAAGATTTTACTCCCCATATAATAGTCTCCAAAAGAAGATTAATCTATGTATCTATAAAGATAGTGCTTTACCAGAAATCATTTACTGGCGGCGTGGTAAAACTATTATCATAAATGAATCTTACTATGGCTAAAGCTTCTCCTAATCAAATTACTCTTCCAAACACAATTTCCATCGTATTCTCATAATCAAAACAATTCTCCAAATATATGGAATACCATTCATCAACCCTAAATATCATTTCTCATATTACTAAAAGGTATTCTATATCTACATTGGTATGAACAATAATATTTTTAATGAGAATTGTTTCTCTTACCACTAGGGTAACAATTCAGCTTCCAAGCTGAATTCTCAAGTACTACCACAATTACTAGAAACAGGGACTCGTTTGAGTCAAACAGTGTACAATTTACCAACCCCAATGACTTGACCTACTCCAAAATAACAATAATGCAATACAACCATCAATTGCAATCAAATTAACCTTAACTATGTTTAACCACACATAGGTCCTAGTAAAATACCAGTGACGATGCCAGCTCCTGCAGTTCCTGGGGCGCCAGCATCTACGTCTCTCTGAGTGACAGCATATACTCTAATGGGTATGTGCACTTGCCGTAGTTATGGATGTCTAAAGACGTTGGTCAGCAAACTTATCACCTCAACTAATCCTTTATCCATCGGAAAATTCTGATCCTCTTGATTGTTATCTCCCTTAGGATTCCGAGGTATTCTACCACGAGTCATGTCTCTTCTTTATTCCATATGCTTTTTCCATCTTTTATTTAGTTTTTTTATTTTTTAATTCATGCTGATGGGGCATCCCTGCACAGCTCTCCTGCACAAAGTCTCTTGCTTATAGCAAAAGAAAAATTTTAAATATAAGCCCATACATCATATTGTTTTTACCAAATGTTTAATATATGTATAATGAGTAGAAAAATTTAATTAATTTTAAAAAAATAAACTCAAAAAAAACTTTAAAAAAATTAAAAATTAAAATATGTGGTATGTAGACTTATATATAGCAAAGATCGTAGCAGAATTGTTCAAATATTGAAGTTTGGTTTGTCATGTTGTTTTGTTTTTGTTCTTTAAAAAAAAAAAAAAAGGAAGTCATGACATGTCAGTTTGGGATTTGCAATCGAGACAATTGGGTGGTGGCGGTAGAACTACTCGAAATAACCTCGTTTTTTTTTTCAGATATGAGATCAAATAAGTTGATATTAAAGTTAAAAGTTGAATAAAATATTATTAGAATATATTGCTTTAATATTATTTTTGTATTGAGATTTGAAAAGGTTGAATTTTTTATTTTATTTTGTATATAAATTTAAAAAAATTATAATAATTAGATAAAATAAGATGAGATAAAAAGTTTTATAAAATTAAACTAATTCTTTTGGTGGATATCTGTTATTGAAAATTGTGCTAGGCGAATGAATAAGCCGAGTGTTGCTATACCACTTGCTCATTGGATAGAAATCGATTTGCATGGGCCACCCTTCTATCACTTGTAAAGCCCAACTTCACTTGGTAAACAAACTGCGTGGAACTTGGCACCCCCATTATACCTTCACAATTCACCTACCTAACATGAGTCTGAGAATTAGTCTCAGGCATTTGAGGTATTACAAGAATAAAAATTTTATCTGTAGTTATATTTATGTACTTTTTTATATATTTTATTGCTATAATTAGTTATGTATTAAAAAATTTAATGTAGTCAATTATATCAATAAAATGTATAAAAAAATATGTAAAAGTAATTATATATAGCATTAATCTTACAAGAATAAAGTACAAATTCATGAAGACGTGTTGGTGATATTTTCTAGCAAAATTGGGAAACACGTGTCTAATATTGAAAAAACGAACCTAGCCACCATTTTCTTAAGGAAAATGCTAAACACACAACTCCCAGCTCTAGCATGGAGATACCACTGCCAACTTTTATTTTTTTATTTTTTTTACTCCATAATTAAGGAAATGTTTTTTAATGATATTGTGAATTTTAAAAAATATATATTTAAAAGTATTAAAAAATATATGTAAAAAACACAAAAAAAAAGTAAAGCACACTTTTATTCTAACGGTAGCTCCTATTGGGAGCGGTGGCTGTAGTGTCACCATTTCTTTAATATTCATTGAACTGAAGAACCAAGGAAATTTATTCCATCATTTAAACCTCGTTTGGTTACACACTTTGAATGAGATGAGATGAGATATTTTTTTAAAAGTTAAATAAAATATTATTATAATATAATTTTTTAATATTTTGTTTTGAAATTTGGAACAGTTAAAGTTGTTTATTATATTTTATGTAAGAATTTAAAAGGTTGTAATGATTAGATAATATGAGATGAGATAGTTTAGTATTTAGTAACCAAACCAAGCCTAAAGTCTAAAATCATACCATTTTAGAACATGTAGATATCCATCATTTAAAGTCCCATTGGAGCACACAATCCCTATCCAATTTGATATGCATGGATCTCCTCGATCCCTATTTCTCAAATTCTTCTTTGATTTCCTCCAGTGCCTTCACTGCAATTTAATACAAGTGTTAACCAGCATTAGCATGAATATTGCAAAGAAAGCAAATTCATTTAGAAAATTATTTACATCAAGATTTTTAGCAGAGCCAAGTTTGAGCATACACACTCTACAAATCAACTATATGTGGCAGTACTCTTCACCACTCACTAGAGGGAAATGAGTACTTGATATCATGTGAAGTTACTATAAGTCACTTGTTGTAGGATTCATAGAGCTAAAACATGTCTCCAGGTGCAGTGAGAGGCCTTTAAACAAGCATTCTCTCAAGAATACTGTCATTGCCAAAAGAAGCTAAGGAAAATCACCTTCTTTCGGATGAGTGATGGGATTCTGTGCTCTGGTGAGAAGTGAATACTGAAATTTTCAATGTACTTATGTAAAACTACAAAATTGTCTATCAATTTCTTTGAACAAATTGGTTAGATCTCAATAATATAATTATTAAACGTATCAAATACTTAAAAAAAATAATCAAATTTGCAAGTCGCAACGATTGATTACAAAGGAAAACTCTTTAAAAGTAAAACCCTACAGGATAGCCAAACCTAAGAAAGTCAATCTTATTGTTAGAAAATCAATTACAAGTAATTCTCAATTATAAAATCTTTGTAATTTGACTCTCTTACTTGTCTAGACAAATGACCCATTTATCTTCTACTACAGTAGCGGCCAAAACCTCTGGCGATCTTCAAACTATTAACTTCCCTCCTGGAACTCCAGTGGCTAAAATTTAATCGATGATCCCTCACACTTGAAGCACAATCACACTCAAAAAGAGATCACAAATATAAAAATTCACTAATAAATTTTCTCACCAAAATATGCACTGAAAAATGCTCTAAAAAATATGTAGATTTGAATCTATCCGGATCTTAACCAATAGGATCTCTTAAATAAACAATCTGGAAAGAGTTCCAGTTGAAGTAGGATTCTACTGATGGATAGAATCTGTCACGAGGACATCTCCTGACGAATTGCTGATATTTTGCAATAACTCTCTTCTGCAGCGACTGATTTCTGTTCATCTTCTATTCTGGATAAATGCAGATTCTCATGGACTCAATTTTTACTTAAATGACTTGTCTAAATAACCTCTAAAACTTCTTGATAAACTCAATATTATTTAGAGATAAAGTCGATAATTATTTTATATTCATCCAAAAATTACAAATATAATGATAAGATAAACCTTATCATTTAGTCATCTAATCAACTTTTGACTTTACAAAGACCAACACAACCATGAAATAAAAAATATTCCATAAGTCCATGCTGTTGATTGATACATCCTAATAAGACAGCCGGACTCTCAAATTTCTCCAAGTATCCAACTTTGGGAATTTTTCTAGTATGCAAGTTCTCCACCTTATAATTGGAAAAAGTATCGGAACTTGCTGGATTGAGTTCAAAGCGGCTGAATTTGTCAGAAATAAAATAAATATTAGCTTTTCTAACAGTTCTAGGAAACAATGAATAACCAAAAAGAAGGGCAATGAAAAAGCCCCCATCTGTAGGCAACAAAATAAAGAAGAAGACTCGAAATTCTTGTACCATACGACTTGAGGAGAAACAAAGGAACCAAATTCCGAGAAAAACGGAGAAACCTTACTATAAGAAGCTTGAATATATCGTTGATAACCTTTCATAATGATGGAAGCATGTATGGTCTATAATGTGCAGTTGAGAATGAACCCAAGGAGGACTTGGGCAATAAATAAGTGGGGTTGAAATCGAGTACATTATGAAGTGCGGTGGTATCATTCTGACAGGCTCGCCATTACAAATGCTCAAGCATTTTCTGCTAATGCAGATTTTTGCCATCTCTTTCACTCACTGACGAGTTAGATGGTAAACCTCAGGGAGAAACTTCGACAAGAAATGAGAGTTTAAAAGAGTTGGGTAATTTACTTCCGACAAGTGAGAGTAGCAATAAATGCTTGATCATCGGTGAAATAAGGCTTCTATTAAAATCTAAACAGAAACATTGCTAAGATAATAACGGTCAGAGAGAGGAAACTGTAACACAGACTCCAAAGCTCAATGATTGGTTTTGTAAGTAATTCTCTTAATGCATCGTCTCTCTTGACTTCTTCAAATGGACACAGCTCAAAATTCAACCAACATCTCGTGCCAACTACGCTACCCATCTTTCAAAACCCAAAACAAAATAAAAATGTAAGACATTGGAAAAAAAGTTTCCATAATTAAAAAAAGGCTCTGCTAGGGTTTTGTATTTTTCCTTGCTACTACCTTACTACATGGCGGCCGGCCGATCACGGCAAGCCATTACAGGTCATTTGCTGATTTGGTTTCTGCAGTGCCACAACTACTTCCAGAGATAGAGGTTCCTTTTCGCTAGCCAAAAATCATAGATGGTGATCTATGTTTCTTGTTCTCTGCAGAAGAGATGGAAAAAACGGCATAACTTTTCTGGTTTTCTATAGTATTAAAGTTTGTTCAACAGGGGCCTTCGTTAGATTTCATTCAAGCCTTTATCTGTTGTCGATGGGGTCTTTCCAGTGTTCCTATGGTTTTGACTATGCAAAGTCCACAACATGTTTTCATCCGGTTGACGAATGAATCAGACTTCAACAAGGCTTTATCTCGAGAGTCATGCGAGGTGAACTGTGTGCCATATCAACCGTTTGCCTGGATGCCAGACTTTGACGAAAAGTTTGAAACCCCGTGTGTTCCGGTTTGGATGTTCCTTCCCCCAACTTCTTTCACTCGTTGGTTTTAAAGCTTCTCACAGCACCCATTGGTAGATTTATTTGAAGAGACAACCCTATGAAGTGTGCAACTAGAATTGATGGTGCTCGTGTGTGCCAGAGATTGATTCATCTAAAGAACCTATCAACTATTTTTGGATTGGTAAACCAGTGGTGCACCGGAGTAGGAGGCAAGAGATAATTTACGAAACCCTTCCTGCATATTGTATCTCATGCAAACTTCAAGGTCATAATACAAAAACCTGTAGATTTGGAAAGGATGCCCAAAAAAAGCAATTGAAGGGAGGGAAGGTTTGGGTTAATAGAAGAGTGAGGATTGCTTCAGGTACACTGGAAGAAGAGGGTGAATTGGTTGAGAAGGGAGATGCGGCTCTGGAACCTCTATTGGTTGAGAAGAAGGCTGTGAAATCTGTTGGTGATATGGTAGAGTTGCACGACTCCAAGGAAGGTGATTCGGAAAAACATTCAGAGGAACTGGTGGTTGTTTCAAGGAATCCCATGCAAGTTCAACCAGAGACGATGGTAGCATCTACTTGTTCTTTCGATGCAGGGGAAATAAACCAAGTGATAGGCCAGCTGGAGTGAATGAAGTGAGTGCAGGAGTTGCGCCTTTAGTGCTTGTAGAACGCATTATTGACAATGTAAGCCGTGGGTGCAAGGTGCAAGACGTGGGTGTAGGTGATACTAGTGCTGGGCTTATGTCCATAATATTAGCTGAAGAAAATAATGCAAGCACTTGTGTTGAGCCAGCAGTCCCTGTGCCTGATGCACTTACAGTGCCTGAATACACGGTCGAGGAAGTGGATCAGGTGGTGTGACGCCCCCAAATTCCGTTTGGGATTGGACGGACATTTGAAGCGTCGAGACATGCAACACAAGGTTACCTGCCCCCGTTCATGACATATAAGATGCAATAATCCTAACATGCATCTAACATTATGCAATATTCGCAGCGGATAATTTTTTTCTTTAGCAATACTATGCACCAAACTGAAAATATCCCAAATACTTAAAACATACTTCATACATAAAGATCCATTGAATAACTAAGATCACAGCACTATTCCAAAATAGTTATGATCCAAAAGTACTGGAGATGCAACTCCATCGTACAAGTAGTAATTTAACTACTATATTAACATTAACGACGCACCGTCGTTCAGTCGACTGTGTCTAGTTGGTCAGCTCCTGATCCTCCTTCAGGTCCTGTAACAAGATCTACCATTCGGGGGGAATGGTAGTTGGGACTACCACAGTGAGATTTGATTACAAATCTCAGCAAGTTAACAAAAAACTTCCACACAGACTAATGATGCATGGATGACAGTAAAAACATAAATGCATAATCAAATTCATAAGTAATTGAAGAATAACTTAGCGTACAACATAGCATAATTGACATAACTTAAATTGAAACATGAACTGAACTTGACTTGACATGAACTTGATCTGAAACTTGACTTAGCATGAACTTGCTCTGAAACTTGAATTAACATGAAAAATACATACTCCACAGTTGTTGTGGCCACATGTATTCTACATAAACTTGACTTAACATGAAAAATACATACTCCACAGTTGTTGTGGCCCCATGTATTCTACGTGTAAATACATACTCCACAGTTGTTGTGGCCCCATGTATTCTACATAAACTTGACTTAACATTAAAAATACATACTCCACAGTTGTTGTGGCCCCATGTATTCTACATATCACTATGCAGTTAAATACATACTCCACAGTTGTTGTGGCCCCATGTATTCTACATAAAGTTGACTTGAACATAACTTGAAATACATGACCAACTTGAGAGAGAAACATTTCGTAACATGGCATAACATATAATAAACAACATATTTAACACGACATACTTGTAACAATGAATATTACATGACTTGACATACATGTAATAGATGGCATACTTAGCATGACGTACTTGTAACGTACAATAATACATGACAGAATATATTATGTAACAGATAAAAACTGATGACAGAATAAATTCTGTATAACAGACAATTACGTGATAACTTAGCATGACATGACATATATAATAACACATATACATATACTGTAGTTCTTTTACTTAGCACACATACACAGTAGACTGCTAGTAAGTTAAAAGCTAACTTACCTCGATCTCCGCGTTTCTTATAAAACCTTAAGCGCGATCACGAGGAACTGTAATTAGTGATTCTAAAAGTTAGCACTAAATCACTAATAATTTGAAATATGGAAAAATACTAACTTAAAGAGTAAAATTTCCATTTTACTTTCTACATGTAGGAAAATGACCGTTTTACCCATAACTTAAGGATTTTGCATACTAACTCCCAAAGTCACCAAAATTTACATGCCTCATGTAAATTTTATCCTCAACTCAAATATCAATTTAGAAAAATTTAAAATTAATCACAACCATGGAAAACACACTATGGCCAAAAATCCATAGGCCATTTCCCTTGATTTTTGTTGCAATTCCTTCCAACTTCAAAACTCATACTTAAATCAAAATTTTGCAACAAACATCTTCCAATCCTAAGTTCAAAACCATACTTAAAACATCCATTTAGAAAAAGCTAATAATCAACACCAAACTTTTTTGTAAAAAATATCCAAGCACTTGAATCACAAGTTTTGACCTTAAATCAAAACATCTCCAAAAATTTCAAAAATCAAATCTTACTTCTAACATATTCATAATATCATCCTAACATCAACTATGCTTTAAATCATCAAACTAAAGTCACCAAAATCACAAAATAACATTTGGAGTTTTTGGTTTTACACTTAGTCCAAAAACAGAAACTTTTTCCTCAACTAGTTTTGATAAATCTCTTGATCTATGACTTATAAATATATGATCTTCAAACCAAACCATCACCTGGTTTAAAAAGATATCCTAAAACATATATAAGCTTCTAATTCAAGATCACATGGTTAGAAATTAACCAAAATATAAATTTAGCCAAGAATATCCACACTTTGGCTTATCTGAATATCTCTTTGCATAAAATTTCATATCTTTGAAACTAACATCAAATATCTTCAAAATAATAATATAACATGTATATAAGATGCTTAGGATCTTCCAATAAAATTATCAAAGTCATTAGAATAGGTTTAGACCACCAAAGAGTTAAACTTTCTCAAAACAGAAACTGTTTTTCTTCTTCCAGTTTCTAAGTTTCTAAATCTAAGTAAATCTTTCATCAAAACCTTTAATCATGCAAAAATCCTCAACCAATAGTCACATATACATGTTAACAATACTCCATAAAAATTTCGGACCAATATCTATCCATTAACTTGGTCAAAAACTCCAAACTATAACATATTCTCTAGTTTATCTCCCAGAATGACCTTTCTATAGTTTATACAATATTTGACTGACCAAATGATCTTCAAATGGGGCAAATAAGATATCCATGTAAACTAGACTCAAAAAGGAACAACTTATATGAAGGAGACTTTATGATAAAACACTTACAACAGCTTCGAAATGGGCGTGCAAAAGACCTCCTAAAAGCTGTCCGAGAGAGAGTGTTTGATAATCTTTTATTGGAAGGTGTAATTAGATAATTTCGTGGGGAGAGGTGGCTGGAGATAATTATGGATGAGATATGGAAGAGATGAGGCTGGAGTTGAGAGTTGAGTGTAGGTTTCTCCTATCCAAAATATCTATAAAAGATTATCTCATAATATTTTATCTAATAATATCTATAAAACTCAACTCAAAATATTTTTACCCAATAATATTCACGAAAATTACCTCAAGATATTTCTTTTTATCCAATAATATCTACAGTTTTGAACAGACGTTTTGTCCGAAAATATGAAAAAATGTTATTGCGCCATAAGACTTTAAATAGCCCTCCGAGTCTAATGGCACAAACCATAATACATTTTGACACTTCTAACTATCTCCAATAATTAAAAACACATTTCTGATACCATAGTAAATAATAACACTAACTATGTAGTTAGACAAAAACATATATGATTAATGGATTCGTGAAAACTTATGGGGTTTTCACGAGGTTCTTAAAGTTAATAGAAATTTCACAATTGAATTTATAGCGGGCTGTTACAGGTGGGGCCTAATTTGCACTATCAAGTGGAGCAAGCCGTGATTGAGCATATCAATTCTGCTATTCATGATGACGCTGGGGACAAGGTCTTGAGCCTAAATCCCAAGGAAGTTCACTCCGAAAATGAACTTGAGAGAGACAAGATAAAAACAGACATGCAAAAGGACTATAGTAGAGATTCAGAAATTCCAAGCATGATAGTCGGCAATTTTCAAAAGAGGAGTTCTACCAGGGTGGTAATACGCCTATCAAACTTAATCTATGATTAGTCCTATTATTTTTTGGAATATTCTGAGAGTGAGAACATCTCAGTTGCGATTTAGGAAAATTATTAAAAAATACAGGCCCAATATTTTAGCTTTGGCTTAGCCTTTTTTGTTGGAAGATAAAATTCCAAATTTTTTGAACCAGTTTAGTTGTGAGTCCTTTATTACTAATGAAGCGATGGGAGGAAAAATCTAGCTATTTTGGAACTCGGTTGTTTCTATTCATTGGTTGGCTGGGTCTAATCAATTTGTGACGGTGAAAGTAGAGGAGAATGGGCAAGTTTTTATTCTGACCATTGTGTATGCCAAGTGCAATCACATAGAAAGAAGAACTCTTTGGGCGGATCTGGAATCTACTGGCAATAATAATCTCCCTTGGCATCTTTATAGTGATTTCAACATTATCAAAGATGATTCAGAAAGAAGAGGCAGGCATCCCCGACCGTTTGCTGCAATGGAAGAGTTTAATCTGTGCACTCAATCTTGTGGACTACTGGATATGTGCTCTAAAGATGACTTGGAGCAATGGCCAAGGCGGACTGGCTCGGAGTTGGGCAAGGTGATGATGGTCTGCCAAGCAACTTAAGAGGCCTCCTTTGCATGGATAAAATTGGTATCCATTATGTACGAATTTTGTAGTGCCTTTCCTGGTAAGATGCATTTGGTTTTTGTTTTGCTCATTTCTTAATATGCATGTAGTTTCTCTGTCTCTGTTTTGTTTTGCAGGTTCTTTGTTTAGTTCTTCTATTTGGGTGTTGTTTTCCCCTTTTGGGCATATTGTATTATGGTTTGGAGGTTTAGGGCCTTTCTTTTCGATGCTTGGGTTTGGTTTTATAGGATTATTTGTACACCCCCAAGTATCTAAGGTTGTAACCACTATTTTCCTTGAGCCATAAGTAAGGATTTTCAATAAAATTGGAGTATCGTCTTCTTCTTTAAAAAAAAAATAATAATAATGCTATGTACCGTCGTAAATGAGAAGTAAATTACCCATCATTTACGAGTTTTGCACGTAAATGAGAAAAAAGTAACCCTACATACGGTCGTAAAATGTGTAAGCACTGTGTACTCATTTTGAAAAAAAGAATTCACTATTATTTTCATGTAGATTCTATATTTATTTATTTTTTAAAATAATTACACAACACCTACACATCTATGACTAAAACTAAAAAATTACTGTTACTATATTCTTTGAAAAAATATTCTCGCCTGTTATTAAAAAATGAGATTTCTTATATGAATTCTTGATTTATTTAGGCCTAACTGTAGGAAAGCCCAACAAATTGGGTTTAGGATGCTAGGCTTCATTTAACTGGGCCTACATTTTTTGAAAAGCCCAATAGGGTTAAAATTAAGGTGATTAATGAGTAATGGCCCAAACAAAGAAAATTTTGAGAGAGAGAGAAGAGATTAGGTAATAACACTGAAGGGATTAACGGGTGCTGAATAACCTTAATATAGAAACATGCTTTATTTATTTATTATCATTAGTTTTTTGTGGTCATTATACACCACATTATGATATTATCTACTGGTCTAAATACATTGAATTAAGAGAGTAAGAGACTATAAGGAATATAACAACCCAGGATCATTGAGAAAAAATTTCCCAGTTCAAATTCCCAGGATATCAAGTTTACAACCTCACAACCAGTTTTTTC
This sequence comes from Carya illinoinensis, assembly GCF_018687715.1. Lineage (NCBI taxonomy): Eukaryota > Viridiplantae > Streptophyta > Magnoliopsida > Fagales > Juglandaceae > Carya > Carya illinoinensis. The sequence goes on from NC_056764.1 coordinate 6,232,738, forward strand.
CCAAATGCTTTCTACCTAGGCTTGATGACTGGAATGACTTCACTAACAAGGTTGCTTCCAGATACATCTAATGACACATAAGGATGCTTCACTGTAGAGGATGATGATGGTGGTGATGGTCTCACAACTTTTTCCACATCTGTGAACATGTGATCTGCTGTTATGGCATCAGCCTCGGGCATCATACTGCATATGCTTTCAAGTTCTCGAACCACCTCTACCATTGAAGGTCTTGCATCTGTCTCTTCTTGGCAACACTTGAGGGCCAAGTTAAAAAATTTCACTACACTTTCAGAAGGATAAGACCCCATCTGCTCATCAATGATCGAAAAGATCATACCAGATTGATATGCAACATTAACCTGAAAAGGATGAAAACTATTTCCTTGAAAAATATACATATAACCGACTATTATATTAGACACTGCAGCTAGGGCATCTAAAATGTTTTGTTCTATAATAAAATACTGACCACATGCAAGATATTTGAATCTAGCATGCAAGATATTAAGAAGTATTGTGTTTGACAAAGGTCTCACTCAAGGCTGATGGTAACGATTGTTTAAGAAATTCATGTCTGCTGACTTATTAAAGCTAAAACTGAAACTTGCAAAAAAGAAATCCCTCTCAAGTAATTATAACCATATAAAATGACATGTAGAGAGAGAGATGAGAGAGAGAGTAAAAGCTGCTTCATTATTTTTTATGTTGTAGGAATGACATAAATTACAGAACAACAATTTTACCTCTCTAACAATGTTTTTGCCATGTGAGATTGGCTGCATCCCAGTCAGGAGTTCTAGAAAAACAACACCAAGACTATAAACATCACTTTTGTCTGTCAGCTTATGAGTTAAGAAGTACTCCGGATCTAGGTAGCCCTGCATGCAAAGTTATAACGAAGAATGAGAAGATAAAGAAATAGACACCAGTTACTTTCATCTCTTACGGCATACCATTAAGCCTTTCATCTAGTTTAGGCTCCAATTATTTCATTTTAAAAACAGAGATATTTATACAAATTGTTGTATAAAAATATAACTTCAACTTATGCAAAAGATCAAATTCTCTTTGCTGAATATCATCTATAGAAGTCTTACTGGTGTTCCCATCACAACTGTGGATACATAATTAGGAACGGTCCCTTCAATATCTGCAACTGGGGCAAGTCGCGAAAGTCCAAAATCAGCAACTTTTGCCGTGTACTTAGAGTCCAATAATATATTGCTAGCCTTGATATCTCGGTGAAATATCGGAGGATTCGCATCTGTATGCAGGTAGAGGATGCCCTTAGCTGAACCCAGTGCAATTCTCAATCTCATGGCAAAATTCAGAGGACCTTTAGCCTTGGCTGTGTTGTTTTACACACATAAACAATCAATTAGCCCATTTGTATGACACAAAAACTGAGAAAAGATAAGGCTGTTCTGTTTAGCTCTTAAAGAAAAAGACAAAAAAGCGAGAGGTGGATGGGAAGTGTGCTGTTGCAAATCCAATATTGCAGTTTTCACTTGCATTCATATGCAATGAACAGCACTCAATGGTGAAAATCAAGAAAAGTAAAACTTAAGGATTATAAGGCTTACCAGAAAGGTTATCCCGTAGGGTACCATTTGACATAAACTCATAGATCAACATCTGCATACAGAACAATACTCAGATGAAGCCTTTCCCAAAGGCTAAAAATAAAATAAAATCAGTGCAACTTCAGCAACAGAGAGCAAGAAAAACTAGTCCTTTTGTCATGGAAGTCAAAAGAATTTTATGGAAGAAAAGTACAGCATATAAAAAGAATGGGAAGGACTCTATTCTCCTGAGTGTATTGTGGAGATATCCAACTTTTTTTACATTTTTTTTTAAACAAATAGGCCTTATTTCATGAAGAATTTGAATATGATTCTATATTATCAACGAAAACAGCTGCACCTGTCATGTAATGTCCCTAGATCGAGTTCAATTTCTTCTGTTGTTTGCTATCATTCAAAGCAACTATGTATGTGGTTTGTGTCTGCTTTCATAATTTTAAGTTTTACTCCATTAATTTCCTAAATTGGAAACAGTTGTGGATCCAAAAATTTATCTCTAGGGGGGTGAGTTATTATTAAGATATTTAAAATATATTTTTATATTTTTGTAATGTATATCGTAATATATAATACAATAATATTATAAAAATATTTTAGAGGATAAAAAAATTATCAATATATCTATCGATTAAACATGTATGAGGTACATTTATAGTAATTAAAATAGATAAGAGTTTTCCTTCTTTAATTAAGATTAAAATTAAAATAAAATAAAATAAAATTAAAAATTAAAAAAAAAAACACTTAATAATCTATCATTAACTAGAAGAAAAAATGTTAGAAGGAAGGTAGAAAAAATTCATGCATAAAAAAGTATAAAAAATAACAAAAAGTTTGAAGGAGACCCAAATAAGAATAGAAAAAAGATTACTCTTGAGTTTTTTTTAATATATAACTTTTGGCTTTTAAAATTTTTAGAGCCAAAATCTGAAGTTTTTAAGAAAAGATCAAAGTCTCGAAGATTTGGGGCAATATTGTGAATTCTAATAGAAAAAGGATAAACTTGCAACTCTTTTACAACTTTATAACTATCAATTTTCTTTTTTTAGATAGAGGGTAGTTATGTAAAATTGAAATTAATTTTTGGTATGATTGTATTGGTTAATTGTAAAATAAGTTGGAAAGGAGTTGTAGGTGTACCATTATCATTCTAATAAAAACCAAAGTCTACATATCTTTAAGTTTCCTAAAAGATAATAAGATTCTTATATTTTTGGATAGTTCAGGGTTGTTTGAAAATTTTAAATGTGGAAAATAATTTTTATAAACTTTTCAAAGATATTATCTCCTCATTGATTCAGCAACAAGATTAATAAATACTCTAAATTATTGATTTTCTTTCGATATCATTCGCAGTTGAGATAGGAAAGATAAGAAAAGGCACCTGTTCGCATTCTTCGTCACAATATCCAACTAAAGACACAAGGTTTCGATGATGTAACCTTGACAACAATTCTATCTCTGTCAAGAACTCCTTCTCACCCTGCAAGGATCCCTCTTGTGCACGTTTTATGGCCACTACTGAACCATCAACCAGAATTCCTTTATAAACTTTTCCGTACCCTCCTTGGCCAGCCAGAGTGGAGCTGTTAAAATTGTTTGTAGCCGTAGCCAATTCTCCATAAGTGAAAGACTTCACCCCATCAATTTTCAAGAAGGCCTTAGATGCTGCATATCAAATAAAGGTCCGTTGTTGAAAATGAAAGCACGGTAATAAGTGCTGCATATAAAGATGCTGTGCCCATTGTTTAAAAATGATCGATACAGTTATGAATCTAATTTTCCATTCATATTTCCAAGATTCAGATAGTTTGAGTACAAGTACAAATACAGATTTGATAACAATATACACAAGAAAACTTACGAGCATGTTACAGGTCCTTAAAATAAGTGAATGTAATCCAATAACCAATTCTTAGGCAAAGTAAAAACCTAGTATGACTACATATTATCCTGAGATATTTCCTGCTAGAGCAGAACAGGCTGCTGAGTTAGAAGCTCATAAACACTGACTCTCTAAGACCCTTTTCAGGATTTGACAAGAGTCAACGACCATAAATGTAAAAAATGAACTCATTCATGCCCAAGGGCCTCATTCAGATGGGTCTTTACTATAGTATTTTTTTTCTTCATTTTGTGATTGGACTTATTCACTGCTCTGATATATGAGGTGTAACCTAATTACCATATTCAAAAAATCAATAAAATAGGAGGGGAAACACGTATCACATCTCTCTGATAATTCAATGAACAAAGGATGACTGGAAAATCAAACAAAATCGCATCCCAAATCAACAAGGATGGGTCATTCAATTTCACTCATCAACTTTTGCTAACGAAAGAAACAAGTGGTCAACCTCTTAATTACTGTATGAATTAACATCAAGCATTAAGACAGCTTTTGTTACATATCAATAACTAACAGGTAAAACAGTAAAATAAATAGTGCTATGAGCTATCATGGGGTTGAGCAGCCTCGAGCCCATTTGTCAGGGATTTTAGAATGCTTTTTTAAGTTTAGGCCGAAGTCAGGCCGCTCCCAAGTTAGCAGAATTAATTTATCTTGAGACCAAATAGGTTTATTGTATACATACGAATTATCGGAAATGTTATACACACACACACATATTGCATCTTATAAGTCAACAACTTTGTCACCAAAATTGTTAACATGGTAATAACTGGTTGTTCTTGAACCTAGAGATGGTCTCAGTCAATATAAAACATAGTCTTCCGGCACATTTCAGTAGACCTCCTCTCTTAAGGATGTTTCTAATCACAGCCCAGTCCAAACTTGGCGAAACTTGCCCAACAGCATTAGCTGAGAAAAGGTAAGATATTGAGTATTTCAGGCCAGGCTGAGGCCTTCCCACCTAAGGATAAAGCTTGAACAAGCATCTCTCTGGCCCGATTAACAGGCCTAATTTGGGTGCAAAATAGGGACAATTGCAGAAACAGTGAGAAATATTACATATTTACCCAAAAATCTGACCATAAGAAGGGGGAAAAAAGAAGAAGAAGAAGAAGATACTCACCACGACGTTTTCTTGAAATTGCACTGGTGTTCCTCACATGCCTTCTCAGTAGCAGAACAAAAACGACTGCGGACAATGTTACTGCACCAGCAATGGCCCCCAATACTATGCCAGCCAATGCGCCTTTACTTAAAGAAGAACTTTGAGGGGTGGGAATGGCTGTGGGATTAGTGAATACCATGAGCATAAAATGACTCCAAACTATCCATCAATATTCACCTCAAATATGAACACATCAAAGGTGATAAGATATGACTGTGGCATAGTTTGTCTTTGAGTGGGGTCAAGTCATAAGTGATATATGGTGTGAATTTGTAGATGCCTTTCTGTTTAATATTAGACCATGTCTTAATCGACCATGCAAACTAAAAACCATCTTAAACAAGATGAAGCATTGCAGCTTTTTGTTTATGTGCTGGATCACAGAAGTGCAACCATATAACTAAGATGAAAGCATTGAACTGGCAAGATGAAGCCCATGTCCCCCAGAGTGACGAGAATAGGTAAGCATTCTATGCACACAAAGACCAGTAACAGAGAATAATGCCATATGCTAAAAAGATTTTTTAAATTATAAAGTAATTCGATGGAATTCAGTAAATGTTCTGGAGAATACATTCTTCAACTTCTTTTCTTATTTTTCTTTTTTATTAGTTAAATAAATTTTATTAAAACAAATTAAATAGTCGTAGCCCAAGTACACAAGAACATTCTTCAACTTCTAAAAAAAGTATCAATTATAAATTCAACAAAGATGTCAAAAACGACTTCAGATAAGTGTTCGTGACAAACCATCTTTGTAAACGTCCACCAGAGTGAGGTTCAGAAGTTCATAAGGTCCAAAGATGGGTCTATCAGGTATTTCCCATGATTCAAACAAGTTCACGAGTCGCTGGACCTCACTATCATTGAAAAGATTATTTTCCGGAAAAAGCTTCAAGTACATTTTCAGCCGTGGTCCTTCCTCCCATTCAAACGAATCAATATGCAGTTGATGAAGGACTAAATTAATACCAGATGTTAAGTAGCCCTCGAAATCAGATATGTACGGAAGGAAATCAGAGAATCCAGGACTTTTTAACCGATATCCAACGAGCAGTGGGGCAGCACAGGCACAACCATCAGATGTGGGGGAATCTTCAAAAGGGGGTGGACAAGAGCAAAGCAAAGTGTTATTTGTTGGACTCTGAGTTTTACTTTCATCCTCACTTTTAGATCCACAAAACTGGACTAGGTTTACGTTCGAGCATAAGGGATTCCCTTGAAGCCTGGAAGTCAAGAATCAAAACATATCACATGATCATCATATAAATTGACTATATCTGTTCCACCTAACAATACTTATAAAAATATATCTATTCCCCCTGAAAACACTCAAACAAAAAAGAGCATATCTACACTCTTTTACAAGTAGTCACCCTAATATGAGAATGGACTTTATTACAAATGAAGATCTACATGCCATGAATTGGGACATTTAAATTAGGAAACAAGTCTAGAAGCAAACCAGACAGTGACATTTGGAGGTAGATCAGTACTGCCTGTAATATTTGAAAGCTCATTGTTCTGCAACTCCCTGGAATATGGACGAGGCATAATTGATAGCTTAGAAAATTCAGCAGTTTACAACTTTGAATGTTACAAGGGAGCATGCGAAAATCAAAACAAAGAAGCAACTTTATTTAGGAACAAGGCACTTGAAAGCATGAATATGCACTTCCAAACAAAGACACTTTCAACCAAGGTATTAGTAACACTGTCATTCAGCTCTTACACTGTAAAGTTTTCCATTTTGTTCAAAGTCCTATTTTGCCAAATGCTGGATGGAACAGAGCCGCTTAATGAATTGTTTGCAATTAACCTGCCATGGGGAACAATTCCAGAATTAAAGTCATTTATTCTATTAACAACTTGAATTCATTGAGGTATATGGACTAGTAACTGGAATATCTAACTTGAGGTAAGTGGAAACATGAAGTCTGTATAAATATGAAGTAAATGACAATAACATTGAACACAAAAGGATGAAACAGCAAGTACTACTCACAGTCTCTGGAGACGAGGAAGGCCCGCAAAGTTGATGGGGATTTCTCCAGTAAGACGGTTGTTGGATAAATCACTGAGTATATTGTTTAAATAATAGATTTCAGAATTCAAGGGAAATCTTAGTGCAAATTATCTTAAAAAACTGAAAGAAAAATTTGTAAAACTATGTGACATCTGCAAAATAAATTTAAACAAACATAAAAAGCATGCATATTGCATCTTATTAGGAAGATGCAGAATCTTACATGGTTGTAATATTCTCAGAAAGCCTATCTGGAGGAATGGATCCATTTAGCTTGTTTGAACTGAGGTCTCTGAAATTCAAACAAATATGGTATAAACAAAGTAGAAGTAGCTAGCAGAGTTGTCTTTGACAAGTAAAGAGAATTCAGCATGAAGCATTTGTATTTTTGAGAAGCTCGTCCTTGACCATCTTATAATGACTTAAAAATTAAAATAAAACACGGTGACTTACAGATAAAGAAGTTTTGGTACTCTGCTCATATCGGGCATTTCTCCTTGCAAGTTGCAGTTCCTAAGGCTCCTATTAAACCCAACCAAGATGTAAATCAAAATTTATCAACATAGACACGTGAAAATGTGCAAATTTCATGATTCCCTCTTGCATATAAAGCTTCTAAGAACATGAAAGGTTTGTGACAGCTGATGAAAATAGTGTAGCTTCTTTACAACTTAGGTAGATTACATAAAGCCATGTTAGATATCGAACAGCATAGGATTAGTCATAGGAAAATACTGACACATTCAGTATACTAGTGAGTGATGTTTCAAAAGATGCAATGCCTTCTTGCCAACTTAGTTGGCTTAAGCAGCTCCACATCTTTATTCAGTAACATTCCCACTTATATCCATTTTCAATCGACGTTTGACTAATTAATTTATCAAACAAAATATCATTCTAGCTGTACTAAATTATTTATACATAGCCAGTGTTTTCCTCTTTATTTTAGTTCTTTATTTTAGGGGAAAAAGAGCCTCCCCTATGATTTGGAAAATAAATAAATAAAAAGTTTCAGCTTCACACCTCAAGGCTAGCACCTAGTTACAAATAAAGAACTAGTTACAAACCTTTGCTTCTGAAACCTTTTCCTCTTTGCCTTTGCTTCTGAAATCTAGTTACAAACAGAAGATAATGATATGCACTTACAACTTAAGCAACTGCGACATATCGCTATAAGAAGCTGGAATTGTAGCCCCATTGAAGTTGTTGTTATCAAGTTGACTGCAAAACACAAAGATAATGAAACTTTACACCAGAGTACTTATGTAATACCCAGAGTATTTAAGTAATCTTATCTTGTCGGAGAAGGAAACCTTAGAAATCATAACCTTGTTCAAATTGGGAAGCAAAAGAAAAGGACAACAAATTCATATATTTTGGAAGTAATAACACTTGAGATAAAAATAAACATATTGACTCTCAAGGATAATAGGAACCATAATCCGTAAACTTGCCATTTTGAAGCATATATGACATAAATATATCAAGGATGGTAGGAACCATACAGTATTCGTAATAGTGGCATTTTGGAAAGCTCTGGTGGCAGATACCCTGATAAATTGTTATTATCAAGAAGCCTGCATTAGCAGAGTTGAAGATGGTCACTGATCTCATGAATTGTACAGAGAAAGATGAATCATCATTAAATATGAAAATATGACCAATCATTGGCTTACAAGTGAACAAGACTTGGCAATTTGTATAGATCTGGCGGGATTTGCCCACTAATTGAATTGTTGTTCATGTGACTGCTCACATGGGACAAAAGAAAAACAGGATAGAATTTAGAAAAAAAAAAAAAAAAAAGTAGGGTTAGTCATTACAGTACTATTTTGAGACAATATGTGAAAACACTCACAAATGCCTTGTTTTGTTCAAATTTGCAAATGAGATGGGTATTGGTCCTGATATGTTGTTCTCGTCAATTTGTATTCTGTCCAACTTTGGAAGATAACCCAGCTCTTCAGGTAATGGACCTGTTAATTGGTTCCCATTCAGAAGCCTGGACACAAGGAGTATTAAATATGGAATCAGAGAAAAAGCCAATGTATTGCATATTATAAATTTGGAATATTAACATACCAGATATTCAGAATCATGCCAACATATCAAGTAAATTAGTTCACACACGGATTATCTCTAATACTATGTAGAAATCAAAATTTTGGAATACATTAACTAGTATCATATCGACTTTTTTTAATGGAATAAGCATGAAATAATGTGATAACGATATTGAGTATCTAACCTCTCACATAGAAAAAAACAATCAACTTACAAGAGTTCCAAAGACGCAAGATTGCCTATCTCCTTGGGTATACTCCCACTTATGTTGTTCCACATAAAGTTCCTTTAACAGAGCAGATAGAGAAAGTAAGATACATAAATCAAAAACCACCACAGGGTAGAGATATTTTTTTCTAGAATATCAACTGAAAGAGGTATCCATAAACGTTTATCCAGAAAAAGATGTAAAGCACAAAAAGTATATTTCAGAGGTGCTTTGCCTTACAATATTGTCAGGTTTGATAAGCGGCCAAGCTTTGACGATAAATTTCCTAACAATTCCATTTTCAGAAGTTGCCTGCAAAGAGAGGTACAAATGAAGATTATTAAAGCATCAATACAAGTTTTTCAATAGAACTGCCCATTTATTAATAATGCCAAGTTTTGTCGAAGTTGATAATCTTATATTTGAACTTTTGACTATTGCAAATCTTAATGATGCTAGTCGTGAATAATGATTAAGTCAATGGCCAATCATTATTGATGCTTGTCATGAGTATTTTTTGAATAAATGGAAAGAACACAAAAATTGTCGATATTATGGATGCATAAACCAGATCTACACCATACTCCAAAGAATTAGTCAAAGTTATAATTAAAGCTCCTTAGAATCGCCTACAAAAGCTAGTTCCATATAGTAAATATCTTATACTGAACACGATGCTCATGCAATGCCTTTACAATTCTCACATCCAAAGTGGCACGAAATACGATATGGGATGTCACAATTACCCCATTTCCTACTTAAATCTTTGGCAACCCCATCAGGCCCCACATCACGATCCAATGCTAAGTTAACTCTTACCATTTATCGCAATCAAGGGATTCGCCAACCATATCTGCGTGGTAGTCCTAAACACAAGTCAAAATTATAGTTGAAACTCACTACCATCACTTGTAAAGCCCGATTTCACTTGGTAAACAAACTGTGACGAATTCGGCTATAATGCCTTCACAAGTCACCTACCTAACATGGGAATTGACATGAATCTGAGATATGACAATGATAAAGTACAGATTCATTAAGACATGTTGGGGATAGTTTCTAGGAAATTTGAGAAACATGTGTCCAATATTAAAAAAAAAAAGAACATAGCCACAATTTTCTGTAATATTGTTCTTTTTTTATCGATAATTTTCCGTAACATTCAATGAACTAAAGAACCAAGGAAGTTTGTTCCATGGCACCAACTATTATGTGTAGATATGCAAGTGGAATAATATGCGTTTCATCATGCAAGGGGACCACAGAAACAAAGAAAGAACACTTAAGTAAAGTGAAATAAATATGAAAATTATTTGCGTTGATAGTCCTCCCTGATATAAATAAAAGATGGGAAAAGGCTAAAATCATACAATTTTAGAACATGTCGATATCCATCATTTGAAGTCCCGTTGGAGCATACAATCCCTGTCCAATTTGATGTGCATGGATCTCCTCGATTCCAATTTCTCAGATTGTTATTTGGATCTATCAAGCTTCTCTTGATTTCCTCCAATGCCTTCACTGCAAATTGATACAAGCGTTAACCATCATTAGCTTGAATATTGCAAAGAAAGCAGACCTATTTCAAAAATATACGTCAAAATTGTTAGCAGAGCCAAGTTTGAGCATAGACACTTTACAACTCAACTATATGTAGCACTCTTCGCCACTCACTAGAGGGAAGTGAGTATTTGATATGTGAAGTTACTACAAATCACTTGTTAAAGGATTCACATGGCTAAGATCACTAGTTGTTAGAACCTTATTTCTTTGGGCCGTAGCTGTAGATTTTAATGTGCTTGGTTTTCATGACTTTCTTGTTTTCATTTCTTCTTCCTAGATAAGTGTTACCTCTTGGATACCATCTTTTGTCCTTGGGATATGCCTATTCTTATCAATACAATCGTTTACTTATAAAAAAAAGAAAGGAAAAATAGAAAAAAAAAAAAAAAAACATAGCTAAAACATGCCTCGATGTGCAGTGAGAGCCCTTTAAACAAGCATTCTATCAAGAGTGTCATTGCCAAAAGAAGCTAAGGGAAAATCACCTTCCTCCGGATGAGTGATGGGATTCTGCGCTCCGGCGAGTAGTGAAGAGCAACACAACCATGAAATAAAAAATATTCCATAAGTCCAGGCTGTTGATTGATACATCTCAAAAAGACTGCCGGACTATCAAATTTCTCCTAGTATCCAACTTTGGGAATTGTTGTAGCATGCGAGTTCTCCACCTTATAATAGGAAATAACTAATAAGTATCAACACTTATTTGATTGAATTCAAAACTGCTGAATATATACGAAGGAAAACAAATATTAGCTTTTCGAACACTGGGAAACAATGAAAAACCAAAAGAACAGCAATGAAAAAGCTCCAGTCTCTAGGCAACAAAAATAAAAATAAAAAAAAGGCTCAAAAAATCCTGCCCCATACAGCTTGAGGAGAAGCAAACGAATCAAACTGAGAGAAAAATGGAGAAACCTTTACAATAAGAAGATTGAATATATATATATATATATATAGTTGAAATCGTGTCAGAATGATGGAAGCATATACGGCATATAAGGTACAGTTGAATATAAACCCGGAGATAACTTGGGCAATAAACAAATGGGTTTGAAAGTAAGTACCGTATGAAGTACGGTATCTTTCTGAACAGGTCGCCATTTGAAATGCTCAAGCATTTGCTGCTGATGCAGATTGTTGCCATCTCTTTCACTCACCGAAGAGTTTGAATATTAACCCCGCGGGAGAAACAGTTTAAAAAGGGTTAGCTAATTGGTTACAGAGACAGGTCAGAGTATCAGTAATTTATATGCATGATTTCTCATATTCAGCAATAGAAAATGCTTGAGCATTGGCCAAACTAAGAGGGTTCCATTAAAAAGTAGAGAAAAACAGTGCGACGATAATACAGGTGGGAGAGAGGAAAGCGCGAGAAAGACATAAGCTAATATTCAAGGTGATGAAATGAAAGAAAATTCACAACTAGATGGCCCAAACTAAGCCGAGCAGATATGGTGACGACGACGGAGGCGATAAGGTCAAATGTTCAAAAGTAGTTTTGTAATACGCTGATTGGATTAACTCCGTTGACATTTCCAAAATTTGGAAGAGCCCAAAAGTCAAATCAACTTTTTGGATCAAAATGACCGATCTTTCACATTTGCAAAAACAAAACAAAACAACAAAAAAGGTTGCGTTGGCACGACCACGAGTCCCCCCGACCTGGTATACCATTCCTTATTTAATCCTTAATTGCATTCAAATCCAATCAATTGAGTTAGGATTCTCGGCCTCATTTAACTAAGCAATGTTATACTAATAAATAAAGAGAAAGACAAATACTTCTTATAAATAAATTATATAAAAATAAATTTAAAAAATAACGTAATTTAATATAATATGTTATATTTTAAAATTATTTTTTATCATAAAATATATCTAACAGATCATATAAAATTATATCATATTATGAGTTTATTTTTTTATAATTTCTTTATATCTAAATGAGATTATGTATATAAACATCAGTTTTAATTAGCATAGAATTCAATCGTAGAATATTTCATTTTCCATATTTCAGTTTTAATATTAAAATCATGTAATAATTTCGGGAAGTAACATTTCTTTTTCCAACAACATGGCCACCTCCTTTGGCATATCTCGAATTTTAGATTTGGTGGGGACCATTTATCTTTTGTCCTATGCAGTTAGCTTCTCCTTCTTCTTTTCTTTGGGTTTTCTTCTCTCTCTCTTTGAATTTGTATTCTTTTGCAACTTGCTAGTATAGATTGTATTAAATGTCGCCACCCGCCATGCAACGTCCCTTGATACCATCAACTCATTTTGTCTATTCCCCAACCACTTCATCTATGCTTCAAACTTGCATTACTTCCTCCAACAACTAATTTTTTCTAAGTGTGTGTTATCGCAATCTTCCCTTTTTTTTTATCCAAATTCTAGCAACAATTATCCATCATATAATAGTGAAATTAAAACAAAACAAAAAAGAGTCTAGCCATAATACTTATCTCATATTATCATTATTTTCATTCATGTGACAATCAATAATATTTGACTTTCAATTCATATCTAAAAGCGAAGTACTACGGTCACAAATATATCTCTTAAAAAGAAACACTCAAACTGACATAATTTTATATGATATGTTAGAGTTATTTTACAATAAAAATAGTTTTATAATCTAATATACTTCATTAAAGTACACCAATTTGTAGAATTTTTTATAGCTAAAAGTATTTCATTTCCCAAAAAACTGCAAATCAAGATAGTGACAATTTTGCTGTATTCTTATTTGATGTTTGTATTGGAAGTTGTTTTAGTTCTTCCACAATTATATTTTAAATCGAGTGTATTTCCATAAACAAACAAAAAATATATATATTTTAATAAATTATTTTATTAAAATATCTCTCATTTAAAATAAGATGAATTTAAAAAAAGTTACATGTATATCAATAATTAAAAAGGCCTAAAAAAGTATTAATAATGTGCTTGTATCCTTCAGTTATATATTCTATGCGGCTATGCCCCCAATCTATAAATTTGCCAATGATGTCCCGTATATGATACATTGATGTGATATCTATAGCATACAGTTTCTTTTGAGAAGATCAAATAATACTTTTCATAGTAATATTAATTATTATTATTATTATTATTATTTTATATGATACGGCATGATTGAAAGGAAAATACTTTAGCTATAAAGAGATTACACAAAAATAAACCTATAAACTGATGTGGTTTAATGTGGTATATTAAATTGTAAAGTTACTTTTATTATAAAATAGATCTAACAGATTTCATAAAGTCACATCAGTTTATAAGTTTATTTTGTATAATTTCTTTGTGTTTGTAACAGTTCTACAACTAAACATACTTCGGACATTTTCTTTCTCCATTAAGCATACTTCCAAAACATATTCGGATTGGAAAAAGCTACACCCACCGATAAATCCTCCCTATACTCCATCTCAACTTACGCACATCTTAAAATTAAAAAAATTCTTCTTCTTCAAGAAGGAAAAGATAGATTTGCTCTTGTATTCCACCATTTCCCTAACAATAGATCTACTTCAAGCTTCCACTCCCAAACTTCGCCCTCTCCCACACCGAGGCCTCCATCAACATTAGCTCTGCTCCAAGAAGGAAAAAATAGATCTTGGAAATCAATAGGTGAGTATCAGTTATCAAACCATTTGGGCTCTCTCATTTTTAAGAATTTCTCAAAGGCATTCAATCTAAACTCAAGCATCAATCAAGTTCTTCATTGAGCGAAGAAATCAATCGGATCGTCTCCTTCGAAAGCCCTTTAGGGATCGAATACGAATCGATGTCCATCTTAAAATCGAATTTCTTATCATACTCAACGTTACGAAGAATTTCTTGGATTTTCTCACTGGCCATAGATGTTGATAGTGCAATAGTAGTAGTTGAAATCGAGGACTTACTAGGTGAAGAAGAAGAATTCGAACCCGAATATCCGACATCCACTGGAATCTTGAAGGGCCTTGAAGTTGGGATTTTGGGGTTTTGGAACTTGGAAATTGGGGATTTTGGGTGGAACGCTCTTGGGAGTTTAGGTGATTCATAGTTGGGTTTGGGTCCTTTGGGAGATAAGCATGAAATGGTAACGTTAGCCAAGAAAGAAGCCATGGTTGTAGTGTGGCTCGGATAGACAGGCGTCGGTATAGGGTTTGGGTGTTTAGCATTGGTGGGGGTGTTTCAGAATTGGTGCACAAAGTGTGCTTGTAAGAAGATTTTTCGTTCAGGAGTTTTGTTATATACAAGCAAAGTTGTGTACTAATCTGCATACCAATACTGATTCCTTTATATTTAAAATTTAAATTAGCACTGTTTTCAATAAAATTTACTTTTTTACCAATCATATTAAATTGGTGCACATATTAGTGCACAATTATACTTGCAACTAGATTTTTCATTTTCCTAAACTGGTGCATTTCATTATCTGCTCATTTCATGCTGTGACATGGCTGAGGGTACACATTTATCGCAACTATCTGAAGCAGTAAATACATTACACGGGGAGACTGCCACATTGAAGGAGGAGCAGGTCAAGCACGGAAGACTTATAGAGGGAGTATTACAGCAACTTAACGACTTGGCATCAAGCTATGATAGCATGGTGCAGATTACATCTAAGCTTAGTTCGGGTGAGGGACCTTCACATAATGTAAAGGTTAATGTTAACCCCTTGTTTGATGGACATGGTGGAATTCAAGCAAGGGCCCTTCAGTTGGACTTCCCTCGTTTTGATGGGGGAGATCCCAATGAATGGATCTTGAAGGCGCAACAATTCTTTTACATATTGACAAAACTCTGGAGGATCATAAGATGGAGATCGCATCTTTCCACATGGAGGGGAAGGTGCTGACTTGGTATTATTGGTTGAGGTATCCAGCCCGGTAGCAAGTTGGGAGGATTTCTTAAAGGCTCTTCGCATCAGATTTGGACCTTCGGCATATGAGGATCCAGTAAGGGCATTCACCAAGTTGAGACAAACCGGGAGTGTAGAAGATTATCAAACTGCCTTTGAGTTCCTATCAAACAAAATAAATGGGGTAAGTGAAGAGTTCCGTATAAGTACTTTTTTAAGTGGCTTAAAGGATGAACTGAGAATTATTGTTACCCTGTTTAAACCAAGTACCCTCTTAATTGCGTTTGGTTTGGCTCAATTGCAAGAAGAAAAGGTTGGAAGAAGACAGTATCAGTACCGAAACATCCAAACCCAAAACAGTTTTTATCCAAACCCATCCAAACAACCTTCACTTAGATTACCTGGACCAAATCCCATACCAAGACTACCACACCAAATTGGAGCAAAGGGTTGGAACACCCTTCCAACAAAAGTGGGTTGCAAAGCTATTAGGCTTTGATTTCAGTGTGGAATATAGCGGTGGGAAAGGAAACAAGGCAACAGATGCACTCTCCAGGTTATCTAATGAAGAAGAGGTCCCCAAGTCAACAGATGTAATTGACTGTTCATGGAGAAGCCAAAGCCGTTAGCATGGTTCTAGTTAACTAGTGGGAAGGGCTCTATCAAGTGTACAACCAAGACCCCCAGTTGCAGAGGTTACTCAGCAACTACCATCAAGGTGGACTGGACCCTCTCAAGTACTAAGTCAAGGGAGGGCTTATATTTTATAAAGGGCGGTTACACTTTGGAACCTAAAGGCATAACAATAACAAGTAATGCAACAGTTCTACAACAGCCCTATGGGAGGACACACTAGATCACATAAGACACACTCCAGAATCAAAAAAGAATTCTTTTGGCATGGCATGCTAAAAGACATCAGAAAATATATCAGAGAATGCAAGATATGTCAAAGAAACAAAACAGAGAATCTTAAACCAGCAGGGGCTCTATAGCCATTGCCCATACTAAACAAAGCATGGGTCGATATCAGTATGGACTTTGTAGAGGGCTTGCCTCTGTCCAAAGGTTACAGTATAATTATGGTCGTAGTAGATAGGTTCAGGCAAATATAGCCATTTCATACCACTAGCTCATCCATACACAGAAACAATAGTCGCAAAAGCATTTATGGATAACATATTCAAGTTACATGGTATTCCACAGAGCATAGTTAGTGATAGAGAGGTAATATTCACAAGCCTCTTTTGGAAAGAAATTTTCCATTTAAGTGGGACAAAGTTACTGATGAGTTCGGCATACCATCCTCAGACGGATGGTCAAACAAAAGCAATGAACAAATGGTTAGAAGGGTACCTTCGGTGCCTTACCAGTAATAGACCCAAGGATTGGGCTAGTTGGCTAGCTTTAGCCGAATGGTCACATAATACCTTGGAACACTTCTCAACAAGGTTGTGTATGGTCAAGTGCCACCTCGGCTTCTTCTGTATGAGCTGGTTCAACGGCAGTGCAGGCAGTCGAATAAGAGATGAGAAGCCGAGATTTCATTCTGACTTTGGTGCGAGAAAACCTGCAGGAAGTTCAAACAAGGATGAAAAAATATGCAGATAAGAAGATGACAGAAAGAGAATACAATGTAGGAGATTGGGTCTATTTGAGGCTAAGACCCTATCAGCAAATGACGATTGCTTTGAGAAGAAGCTTGAAGCTTTCTCCGAGATACTTCGGACCCTTTTAGATCACTCAGAGGGTCGGGAAGGTTGCGTATAAACTAGATCTACCCAAAGAATCCAAGATCTATCCGGTATTCCATATCTTCTGCCTTAAAAAGAAGCTCGGGGGTTAGATAAACCCTAACCCTAAGCTGCCATCCGTTATGGAGGAAGGCACATTAGCACCCGAACCGAAGAAAGTAATCGAAAGGAGGCTCAAGAAAAAGGGGAACAAAGCGGGAGCGAATCTCTTAGTTCAGTGGAGAGGATCTAACAGGGAAGATGCAACTTGGGTAGATGAAGAGGAGCTGCGGAGGAAATATCCAGAACTCGTGGGCGAGTTCTTTTGAAGGAGGGGCCCATGTTACACGCCTAAGTCAAGGGGATTGTAAGGGCTACGTAGGTTAAGGAGTTATTTATTTTGTTGGGGTCACTTTCGTATTTCCATGTCTTTATTTTCAATTGGGTCTTAGAATTAGTCAATGGGTTGTTAGTGTTAAAGGGTCGTGACCTGTTAGTGAGAAGTTACCAGTCATGCACTAATCTGTGCACATAGGGAAGTTATTTTCAGTTATTTCTAGATTGTAATGTATATTTAAGTCTGATTTCATTATTAATGAATTCATGCTTTTGAATCCCAAATTTGTTGACTGTATCTCTAGAAGTTTCTAGCTCCTCAAATTGCCAAATTCTCTTGATTTGAATTGCTAGGACCATAACACCTCCTCCATCTCCTCCATGTTGCGACCCGCTCCATCTCCCTCCTTCATCTCCCCCATGAGTCTTTTTTTTTTTTTTAGTATTTTTCTTTAAAGTCTGGAGTTGCTCTAGAAGGGTTATATGTGGGCTATTGTGTACACAAACTCCAGATATTTCATGGGTTCTTTTTCTTTTAGTCTCGAGTGAGACAGGGTGATCAGACTCATGAGTCTTTTTCTTTTAGTCTGGAGTTTGTAATTGATGGGTTATAAATGCTTGGTTTTATCACAGCCGAGGGTGTCCATGGCCATCTCACCAAGCGGCTTAAGGAGATTGGTGCTGGTGACCAGGTCACATATTTGGATATGCCAGAGATAACACCGATGTAGATGATTGGCGAGGTGGAGGTTCTCTATGAAATGTTGGGGGTCAGAAAATAATAGACATGATGGATTATAGTGTCGCAATGGAGAACTGCAATTTCCCTCATGTTTTCTTTTTCATCTTTATTCCGTATGCTTTTTCCATCTTTTATTTAGTTTTTTATTTTTTTAATTCATGCTAATGGGGCATCCCTGCGCAGCTTTCCTGCACAAAGTCTCCTACCCGTAGCAAAAGAAAAATTCTAAATATAAGCCCATACATTATTATTTTTTTTTTTTACCAAATATTTAATATACGGATAATGAGTAGAAGAATTCAATTAATTTAAGAAAAAAACTCAAAAAAAAAAACTTTAAAAAAACTAAAAATAAAAATATGTGGTATGTAGACTTATACATAGCAAAGGTCATAGCAGAATTGTTCAGATATTGAAGTTTGGCTTGTCGTGTTGTTTTGTTTTTGTTCTTTTTTTTAACAAAAAAAAAAAGTCATAACACGTCAGTTGGGGATTTGCAATCGGGACAATTGGGTGGTGGCGGTAGAACTACTCGGAATAGCCTCATTTGTTTTCAAATATGAGATGAAATAAGTTGATATTAAAATTAAAAGTTGAATAAAATATTATTAGAATATATTGCTTTAATATTATTTGTGTATTGAGATTTGAAAAAATTGAATTTTTTATTTTATTTTGTATATAAATTTAAAAAAATTATAATGATTAGATAAAATGAGATGAGATAGGAAGTTTTGTAAAATTAAACTAGTTCTTTTGGTGGATATCTGAATTGTGCTAGGCGAATGAACAAGCCGAGTGTTTCCATACCACTTGCTAATTGGATAGAAATCGATTCGCGTGGGCCACCCTTCTATCACTTGTAAAGCTCAACTTCACTTGGACCTGTGTGGAACTTGGCACCCCCATTATGCCTTCACAATTCACCTTCCTAACATGAGTCTGAGCATCAGTCTCAGATATTTGAGGTATTACAAGAATAAAAATTTTATGTGTAGTTATAGTTATATATTTTTTTATATATTTTATTGATATGATTAATTATGTGTTAAAAAATTTAATGTAGCGAATCATATCAATAAAATGCATAAAAAATATATAAAAATAATTATATCTAGCATTACTCCTACAAGAATAAAGTACAGATTCATCAACTTGTTGGTGATATTTTCTAGCATAATTGGGAAACACTTGTCCAATATTGAAAAAATGAACCTAGCCACCATTTTCTTAAGGAAAATGCTAAACACACAACTCCCAGCTCTTGCTCGGAGATACCACTGCCAACTTTTATTTTTTTATTTTTTTTTACTCCGTGATTAAGGAAGTATTTTTTAATGATATTGTGAATTTAAAAAATATATAGTTAAAAGTGTTAAAAAATACATGTAAAAAACACACAAAAAGTAAAACAAACTTTTATACTAACGGTAGCTCCCAGCTGGAGCTGAGAGAGGTGGCTGTAGTGCCACACTTTCTTTAATATTCATTAAACTGAAGAACCAAGGAAATTTATTCCATCACTTAGGCCTCGTTTGGTTACACACTTCGAATGAGATGAGATGAGATATTTTTTAAAAAATTAAATAAAATATTATTATAATATAATTTTTTAATATTTTGTTTTGAAATTTGAAATAGTTGAGTTGTTTATTATATTTTATGTAAGAATTTAAAAAAGTTGTAATAATTAGATAATATGAGATGAAATAGTTTAGTATTTAGTAACCAAACCAAGCCTAAAGTCTATAATCATACCATTTTAGAACATGTAGATATCCATCATTTAAAGTCCCATTGGAGCACACAATCCCTATCCAATTTGATATGCATGGATCTCCTCGATCCCAATTTCTCAAATTCTTCTTTGATTTCCTCCAATGCCTTCATTGCAATTTAATACAAGTGTTAACCATCATTAGCATGAATATTGCAAAGAAAGCATATTCATTTAGAAATTTATTTACATCAAGATTTTTAGCAGAGCCAAGTTTGAGCATACACACTCTACAAATCAACTATATGTGGCAGTACTCTTCACCACTCACTAGAGGGAAGTGAGTACTTGATATCATGTGAAGTTACTACAAATCACTTGTTGTAGGATTCATAGAGCTAAAACATGCCTCCAGGTGCAGTGAGAGCCTTTAAACAAGCATTCTCTCAAGAATATTGTCATTGCCAAAAGAAGCTAAGGAAAATCACCTTCTTTCCGGATGAGTGATGGAATTTTGTGCTCTGGTGAGAAGTGAATACTGAAATTTTCAATGTACTTCTGTAAAACCACAAAATTGTCTACCAATTTCTTTGAACAAATTGGTTAGATCTCAATACTATGATTATTAAATGTATCAAATACTTAAAAAAAATAATCAAACATGCAAGTCACAACGATTGATTACAAAGGGAAACTCTTTAAACGTAAAATCCTACAGGATAGCCAAATTCAGGAAAGTCAATCTTATTGTTAGAAAATCAATTACAAGTAATTCTCAATTACAAAATTTTTGTATTTTGACTCTCTTACTTGTCTAGACAAATTACCCATTTTTCTTCTACTGCAGTAGCGGCCAGAACCTCTGGCGATTTTCAAACTATTGACTTCCCTCCTGGAACTTCAGTGGCTAAAATCCAATTGATGATCCCTCACACTTGAAGCACAATTATGCTCAAAAAGAGATCACAAATATAAAAATTCACTAATGAATTTTCTCACCAAAATATGCACTGGAAAGTGCTCTCGAAAATATGTAGATCTGAATCTCTCTGGATCTTAACCAATAGGATCTCTTAAATAAACAATCTGGAAAGAGTTCCAGTTGAAGTAGGATTCTGCTGACGGATAGAATCTGTCGCGAGGACGTCTCCTGACAAATTGCTGACATTTTGCAATAACTCTCTTCTGCAGTGACTGATTTCTGTTCATCTTCTATTCTGGATAAATGCAGATTCTCATGGACTCAATTTTTACCTAAATGACTTATCTAAACAACCTCTAAGACTTCTAGATAAACTCAATATTATTTAGAGATAAAGTCGATAATTATTTTACATTCATCCAAAAATTACAAATACAATGATAAGATAAATCTTATCATTTAGTCATCTAATCCTAGTCAACTTTTGACTTTACAAAGACCAACACAACCATGAAATAAAAAATATTCCATAAGTCCAGGCTGTTGATTGATACATCCCAATAGGACAGCCGGACTCTCAAATTTCTCCAAGTATCCAACTTTGGGAATTTTTCTAGTATGCAAGTTCTCCACCTTATAATTGGAAAAAGTATTGGAACTTGCTGGATTGAGTTCAAAGCGGCTGAATTTGTCATAAGCAAAATAAATATTAGCTTTTCTAACAGTACTGGGAAACAATGAATAACCAAAAAGAAGGGCAATGAAAAAGCCCCCATCTATAGGCAACAAAACAAAGAAGAACACTCGAAATTCTTGTACCATACGACTTGAGGAGAAACAAAGGAACCAAATTTCGAGAAAAACGGAGAAACCTTACTATAAGAAGCTTGAATATATCGTTGATAACCTTTCAGAATGATGGAAGCATGTATTGTATATAATGTGCAGTTGAGAATGAACCCGAGAAGGACTTGGGCAATAAATAAGTGGGGTTGAAATCGAGTATATTATGAAGTGTGGTGGTATCATTCTGACCGGCTCGCCATTACAAATGCTCAAGCATTTGCTGCTAATGCAGATTGTTGCCATCTCTTTCACTCACCGACGAGTTAGATAGTAAACCTTGGGGAGAAACTTCGGCAAGAAATGAGAGTTTAAAAGAGTTGGGTAATTTACTTCTGACAAGTGAGAGTAGCAATAAATGCTTGATCATCGGTGGAATAAGGCTTCTATTAAAATCTAAACAGAAACAGTGCTAAGATAATAACGGTCAGAGAGCAGAAACTGTAACACAGACTCCAAAGCTCAATAATTGTTTTGTAAGTAATTCTCTTAATGCATCGTCTCTCTTGACTTCTTCAAATGAACACAGTTCAAAAGTCGGCCAACGTCTAGTGACAACTACGCTACCCATCTTGCAAAAACCAAAACAAAACAAAAATGTAAGACATTGGAAAAAAACGCTTTGGTGGTTGTTTCAAGGAATCCCATGCAGGTTCAAATGGAGACGATGGTGGCATCTACTTCTTCTTTCGATGCAGGGGAAATAAACCAAGGTGATGGGCCAGCTGGAGTGAATGAAGTGAGTGCAGGAGTTGCGCCTTTAGTGCTTGTAGAATCCATTATTGACAATGTAAGCCGTGGGTGCAAGGTGCAAGACGTGGGTGTAAGTGATACTAGTGCTGGGCTTATGTCCATAATATTACCTGAAGAAAATAATGCAGGCACTTGTGTTGAGCCAGCAGCCCCTGTGCTTGATGCACTTTTAGTGTCTGAATACACGGTTGAGGAAGTGGATCAAGTGGGGCCTAATTTGCACTATCAAGTGGAGCAAGTTGTGATTGAGCATATTGATTATGCTATTCATGATGACGCTGGGGACAAGGTCTTGAGCCTAAATCCTAAGGAAGTTCACTCCGAAAATGAAGTTGAGAGAGACAAGCTAAAAACACATGCAAAAGGACTATAGTAGAGATTCAGAAATTCCAAGCATGACAATCGGCAAGTTTCAAAAGAGAAGTTATACCAGGGCGGTAATACGCCCATCAAAACTTAATCTATGATTAGTCCTATTATTTTTTGGAATATTCGAGGAGTGAGAACATCTCAGTTGCGATTAAGGAAAATTATTAAAAAATACAAGCCCAATATTTTAGCTTTGGCTTAGCCTTTTTAGTTGGAAGATAAAATTCCAAATTTTTTGAGCCGGTTTAGTTGTGAGTCCTTTCTTACTAATGAAGCGATGGGAGGAAAAATCTAGCTGTTGTGGAACTCAACTGTTTCTATTCATTGGTTGGCTGGGTCTAATCAATTTGTGACGGTGAAAGTAGAGGAGAATGGGCAAGTTTTTATTCTGACCATTGTGTATGCCAAGTGCAATCAGATAGAAAGAAGAACTCTTTGGGCGGATCTGGAATCTACTGGCAATAATAATCTCCCTTGGCTTCTTTGTGGTGATTTCAACATTATCAAAGATGATTTAGAAAGAAGAGGTAGGCATCCCCGACCGTTTGCTACAATGGAAGAGTTTAATCTATGCACTCAATCTTGTGGACTACTGGATATGTGCTCTAAAGATGACCTGGAGCAATGGCCAAGGCGGACTGGTTCGGAGCTGGGCAAGGTGATGATGGTCTGCCAAGCAACTTAAGAGGCCTCCTTCGCATGGATAAAATTGGTATCCCACGAATTTTGTAGTGCCTTTCCTGGTAAGATGCATTTGGTTTTTGTTTTGCTCATTTCTTAATATGCATGTAGTTTCTCTGTCTTTGTTTTGTTTTGCAGGTTCTTTGTTTAGTTCTTCTATTTGGGTATTGTTTTCCCCTTTTGGGCATATTGTATTGTGCTTTGGAGATTTAGGTTTTTTCTTTTCGATGCCTGGGTTTGGTTTTATAGGATTATTTGTACAACCCCCAAGTATCTAAGGTTGTAACCATTATTTTTCTCGAGCCATAAGTGAGGATTTTCAATAAAATTGGAGTACCGTCATCTTCTTTAAAAAAAAAAAAAACATAATGCTACGTACCATCGTAAATGAAAAGTAAATTGCCCATCATTTACGAGTTTTGCGCGTAAATGAGAAAAAAGTAACCCTACATACGGTTGAAAAATGCGTAAGTATCGTGAACTCGCTTTGAAAAAAAGAGTTCACTATTATTTTCATATAGATTCTGTATTTATTTATTTTTTTAAGTAATTACATAACACCTGCACACCCATGACTAAAACTAAAAAATTACTGTTACTGTATTCTTTGAAAAAATATTCTCGCCTGTTATTAAAAAATAAGATTTCTTATATGAATTCTTGATTTATTTAGGCCTAACTGGAGGAAAGCCCAACAAATTGGGTTTAGGATGCTAGGCTTCATTTAACTGAGCCTACATTTTTTGAAAAGCCCAATTGTCTTAAAATTGAGGTGATTAATGAGTAATGGCCCAAACAGAGAAAATTTTGAGACAGAGAGAGAGAGAGAGAGAGAAGAGATTAGGTAATAACACTGGAGGGATTAACAGGCGCTGAATAACCTTAATATAGAAACATGCTGTTACCCAGATGACTAACACAAGAGGGGGGGTGAATTGAGTTGTATTAAAAAAAATAACAATTATAATCAAATATATAATATAAAATATAAACAAAATATGAAATAACAATAAATATAAAGAGTAAGGGTAAGAGAGAAGCAAACTCAATATGTTAACGAGGTTCGGCTCCACTGCCTACGTCCTCGCCTCAAGCTACCCCTTGAGGATTCTCGAATTCACTATTCAATCTCCTTCAGGTAGAGATAGAAACCTATTACACATTTGAACAACACCGCTACAAAGGATCCGTGTAGAACACCCTCTACACTTGCAATCACCTTACACGTGGTGATTCAACTATTCCCCGTGTAGAATACTTTCTACACGCACAAGAGTTATACACACCATTTTTCTGATACAAAAGCTGATAGTGGGTAGGTTATCAGAAAACACTCCTCAATGAGTGAAATAAGAATAATACAGCGCAAACTATATCTCTAAGGCTCAATGCTTAGAGAAGAGAGAATGAAAACTTTGAATGAATGTTGTATGCTCTGGATGTTGTAAATGTGAAGCTCTCAAATGATCTATTTATATGCATATGAGATTTCATATTCAAATTTAAAAAGATTCACATGTCAAAGACAACATCATTCAATTTTTCAAAAAATTCAAATAAAAGGTTCTTCCTTTTCAATTGTCAAAGACAACATCATTCATTTTTCAAAAACTTCAAACCTAATCTTTTACTTTTGGCATATGACAAAAGAAGCACACTTTCCTTTTTCAAAAATTCAAACCTAATCTTTTACTTTTTGTATATGACAAAAGGAGCACACTTTACTTTTCAAATTTTTCAAACAAAATCATCTACCTTTTGTATAAGTCTAAAAAAGCATCAATGACTTTTGAAAATATTCAAATAAAACATACACATGTGAAAGATAAAAATTAATCATCTTTAATATTTTCAAAGTTCAACCCTTTAATCAAGGTATGCACATGTGAAAGATGACAATCAATCATCTTTCAAAATTTTCAAAATATTCATACACATGTGGAAAATGTATTTTAATGCTTTATGATAAAATATTAATTTTTGAGCCTTAATCCTAATTTCGAATTTTTAAGAGATTTACATATTACTCAATGACTTTAATGTGAACTTGTTCCCTTCTTGCTCATGCTTGGTTCCTTGATGTGCTTGACTCCATTGTGTGGACAACTTGAGCTTGAGACTCTTTCATTCTTTGAATTCATTTGTTATCATCAAAATCCATGTGTAGATATATAATTACACAATACTTGAAACCTTATGTTCAACACATGCTTTATTTATTTATTATCATTAGTTTTTTGTGGTCATTATACACCACATTATGATATTATCTACTGGTCTAAATACATTGAATTAAGAGAGTAAGAGACTATAAGGAATACAACAACCAGGATCATTGAGAAAAGATTTCCCAGGATATTACAACCTCACAACCAGTTTTTTCCCAAATGCTTTCTACCTAGGATTGATGGTTGGCGTGACTTCACTTTCAAGGTTGCTTCCAGATACATCTAATGACACATAAGGATACTTCACTGTAGAGGATGATGATGATGGTGGTGGAGTCACAACTTTTTCCACATCTGTGAACATGTGATCTGCTGTTATGGAGTCAGCCTCTGGCGTCATACTGCAAATGCTTTCAAGTTCTCGAACCACCTCTGCCATTGAAGGTCGTGCATCTGTATCTTCTTGGCAACACTTGAGGGCCAAGGTAAAAAATTTCACTACGCTTTCAGAAGGATAAGACCCCATCTGCTCATCAATGATTGAAAAGATCATACCAGATTGATATGCAACGTTAACCTGAAAAGGATGAAAACTATTTCCGTAAAAAATATACATATAACATACTATTATATTAGACACTGCAGCCAGGGCATCTAAAATGTTATGTTCTATAATAAAATACTGACCACATGCAAGATATTTAAATCTAGTATGCAAGATATTAAGAAGTATGTGTTGGACAAAGGTCTCACTCAAGGCTGATGGTAACGATTGTTTAAGAAATTCATGTCTGCTGACTTATTGAAGCTGAAACTGAAACTTGTAAAGGAGATATCCCTCTCAAGTAATTATAACTATATAAAATGAGAGAGACAGACAGACAGACAGAAAGTAAAAGCTGCTTCATTATTTTTTATGCTGTAGGAATAACATAAATTACAGAACTACATTTTTACCTCTCTAACAATGTTTTTGCCATGGGAGATTGGCTGCATCCCAGTCAGGAGTTCTAGAAAAACAACACCAAGACTATAAACGTCACTTTTGTCCGTCAGCTTATGAGTTAAGAAGTACTCTGGATCTAGGTAGCCCTGCATGCAAAGTTATAACAAAGAATGAGAAGATAAAGAAATAGACACCAGTTACTTTCATCTCTTATGGCATACCATTAAGCCTTTCATCTAGTCTAGGCTCCACTTCCTTCTAATTAAAAACAGAGATATTGATACAAATTGTTGTATAAAACTATAACTTCAACTTATGCAAAAGATCAAATTCTATTTGCTGAATATCATCTATACAAGTCTTACTGGTGTTCCCTTCACAACTGTGGATACATAATTAGGAACGGTCCCTTCAATATCTGCAACTGGGGCAAGTCGCGAAAGTCCAAAATCAGCAACTTTTGCCC
Organism: Carya illinoinensis; assembly: GCF_018687715.1. Taxonomy (NCBI): domain Eukaryota; kingdom Viridiplantae; phylum Streptophyta; class Magnoliopsida; order Fagales; family Juglandaceae; genus Carya; species Carya illinoinensis. The sequence continues at coordinate 6,259,799 of NC_056764.1, forward strand.
TGTACTTAGAGTCCAATAATATATTGCTAGCCTTGATATCTCGGTGAAATATCGGAGGATTAGCATCTGTATGCAGGTAGAGGATGCCCTTAGCTGAACCCAGTGCAATTCTCAATCTCATAGCAAAATTCAGAGGAGCTTTAGCCTTGGCTGTATTGTTTTACACACATAAAAAATCAATTAGACCATTTGTATGGAACAAAGACTGAGAAAAGAAAAGGCTGTTCTGTTTATCTCTTAAAGAAAAAGACAAAAAAGACAGAGGTGGAGGGGAAGTGTGCCGTTGCAAATCCTATATTGCAGTTTTCACTTGCACTCATATGCAATGAAGAGCACTCAATGGTGAAAATCAAGAAAAGTAAGCTTAAGGATTATAAGGCATACCAGAAAGGTTATCCCGTAGAGTACCATTTGACATAAACTCATAGACCAACATCTGCATACACAACAATACTCAGATGAAGCCATTCCCAAAGGCTAAAAATAAAATAAAATCAATGCAACTTCAGCAACAGAGAGCAAGAAAAACTAGTCCTTTTGTCATGAAAGTCAAAAGAATTTTATGGGAGAAAAGTACAGCTTATAAAAAGAGAGGAATGACTCTATTGTCCTGAGGGTATTGTGGAGATATCCAACTTTTTTTACACTTTTTTAAAAACAAATAGGCCTTATTTCATGAGGAATTTGAATATGCTTCTATATTATCAATGAAAAAAGCTGCACCAGTCATGTAATGTCCCTAGGGGGTTGAATTATTATTAAGATATTTAAAATATATTTTTATATTTTTGTAATGTATATCTTAATATATAATACAATAATATTATAAACATATTTTGGAGCATAAAAAATTTATCAATATATCTATCAATTAAACATGTATGAGGTACATTTATAGTAATTAAAATAGATAAGAGTTTTCCTTCTTTAATTAAAAAAAAAAAAAAAAAAAACCCTTAATAATTTATCATTAACTAGAAGGAAGGTAGAAAAAGGCCAAAGGCCATGCATAAAAAAGTACTAAAAATAACAAAAAGTTTGAAGGAGACCCAAATAAGAATAGAAAAAGATTACTATGAGTTTTTTTAATATATAACTTTTGGCTTTTAAAATTTTTAGCGTCAAAATCTGAAGTTTTTAAGAAAAGATCAAAGTTTACCAGATTTGGGGCTATATTGTGAATTCTAATAGAAAAATGATAAACTTGCAACTCTTTTACAACTTTATAACTATCTAACATCTCTATTTCAAATAGATGGTAGTTATGTAAAATTAAAATTATTTTTTGGTACGATTGAATTGGTTAATTGTAAAAGGAGTTGTATAAGAGTTGTAGGTGTACTATTACCATTCTAATAAAAACCAAATTCTACATATCTTTAAGTTTCCTAAAAGATGATAAGATTCTTATATTGTTGGATAGTTTAGGGTTGTTTGAAAATTTTAAATGTGGAATATAATTTTTATAATTTTTTCAAAGATATAAAAACATAAATGACCTTTTTCGGTCAGCCACCCCAGACCCGCCATTGGTTGGAAAGAACTATCTCCTCATTGATTCAGGAACAAGATTAATAAATACTCTAATTTATTGATTTTCTTTCGATATCATTTGCAGTTGAGATGAGAAAAGGCACCTGTTCCCATTCTTCATCACAATATCCAACTAAAGACACAAGGTTTCGATGATGTAACCTTGACAACAATTCTATCTCTGTCAAGAACTCCTTCTCACCCTGCAAGGATCCCTCTTGTGCACGTTTTATGGCCACTACTGAGCCATCAACCAGAATTCCTTTATAAACTTTTCCGTACCCTCCTTGGCCAGCCTGAGTGGAGCTGTTAAAATTGTTTGTAGCCGTAGCCAATTCTCCATAAGTGAAAAACTTCACACCATCAATTTTCATGGAGGCCTTAGATGCTGCATATTAAATAAAGATCAAACGTTGAAAATGAAAGCACAGATGCTGTCCCCATTGTTTAAAAATGATCGATACAGTTGTGAATACAGTTGTAATTTTCCATTCATATTTCCAAGATTCAGATAGTTTCAGTACAAGTGCAAATACAGATGTGATAACAATGTACAGAAGAAAACTTATGAGCATGTTACAGTTCCTTAAAACAAGTGAATGTAATCCAATAACCAATTCTTAGGCAAATTAAAAACCCCATTGATATGACTACATACTATCCTGAGATATTTCCTGCTAAAGCAGAACAGGATGCAGAGTTTGAAGCTCATAAACACTGACTCTTTAAAACCCTTTTCAGGATTTGACAAGATGCAATGAGCATACATATAAAAAATGAACTCATTCATGCCAAAGGGCCTCAATCAGATGCGTCTATACTATAGTATTTTTTTTCTTCATTTTGTGATTGGACTTCATTCACTGCTCTGATATAGGTGGTGTAACCTAATTCCCATATTCAAGAATTCAATAAAATAGGAGGGAAACAGGTATCACATCTCTCTGATAATTCAATGAACAAATGATGACGGGAAAACCAAACAAATCCGCATCCCAAATCAACAAGGATGGGTCATACAATTTCACTCATCAACTTTTGCTAACGAAAGAAACAATTGGTCAAGCTCTTAATTACCGTATGAATTTACATCAAGCATTAAGACAGCTTTTGTTACATATCAATTACTAACAAGTAAAACAGTAAAATAAATAGTGCTGTCTAGGGGTGAGCATCGGCCGGTCCGGACCGGCAAAACCGACCGGACCGGTACTGTTTGGACCGGACCGGACCGGACCGAATTGGGTCCGGTCCGGTCCGGTCCCATTTTTAAGAGACCGAAAATATTTGGTCCAGTCCCGGTCCGAGAGTTTTTCACCCCGGACCGGACCGAATAGAATTAAAAATAAAAAAATAAAAATATTATTTATATATATTATTTATATAATAGTTGTATATAATTAATTATATAATTATATATGGTATAAAAAAATATTAATAGTCTAATATAGACTATAGTTATATTAATATAGTTATATTAAATCACTATAACTAATACTTCAACAATAGCTATAGTGATCTATACTAATAGTCTACTATTAATACTAATATACTATTATATAATTTATATAGTTATACTAATCACTATAATTAATACTATGTATAGCTATATAGTATATTTATCACTTTAATTAATATAATTTAAATATCACTATACTTATATTTAATGAATATATAAAAATCATTATAGTTAATACTTATATAGTTATACTAAAGCACTGATTTACCATAACTAATATTACTAATATATAGCTATATTAATGGTCTAATACTATTATAATTTATATAGTTATACTAATCATAATAAGTTAATAACTAAATCACTAGAAATATAACTATATATATTTAGTATGAATGTATTATTATATTATTTAATATATAACTATAATATATAGTACTAGTATATATTAATATATTATAAGAGTTATAGTATAAATATAATATATAAATTATAATATACTAAATCACCATAACAATAACTAATACTAATATATAGTTATACTAATAGTCTACTATTATATAATTATACTAATCACTATAATTAAAACTAATATATAGCTATACAATATACTTATATAGTTGTATTAATACTATTAGTCTATTATTTACTCTAAAACTCAATTCTAATATAGGCTATATAGTTATAACTAATACTAATATTTATATTAATACTAATGATGTAGAATATAGTTATACTAACTAATTGATTCAACATAACTAATATTACTAATATAATATAGCCAAATTGAATTACTAATAGTCTAATACTAATACAATTATATAGTTATACTAATCATAAATTCATAATAACTAAATCATTATAAGTCTATAATTATATATATTTAGTATCAATGTATTACTATATTCTTTAATGTATAACTATTAACTATAATATATAGTACTAGTATAACCGATCAAAAATATATATATATATATATATATAATACTAGTATATATATTAATGTATTAACATATTATAAAAGTTATAGAATAAATTATAATATATCATATATTTGTAAATTTATAATAGTATTAGTATAGTTAGCTTAATATATAATATGTTAGTATTAAATCACTATAACTACATAGAGTATTATTAATAAGAGTATTACTATTATTTAATATAGTATTACATATAGTATTACTATCATTACATATAGTTATTAGTTATAGTATTAGTACTAGTATAGTTATTAATACTAGTATAGTTATTAGTACTAATAGACTAATAGTAATAGTATTAGTTATTAGTATTACATATAGTTACATATATAATTATCACTATTACTATTATTACATATAGTTATTAGTTATAGTATAGTTATTATTACATATATTTATTAGTTATAGTATTATTACTAATAGACTAATAGTATTAGCATATTACTAATATATATATAATAGTATACTATATGTATATATATTAAATATATTACAATATAATTACATAAATATTAAAAAAAATGTCATTAAATATTAGCATATTACATAAATATATAATTATCACTATTACTATTATTACATATAGTTATTAGTTATAGTATAGTTATTATTACATATATTTATTAGTTATAGTATTATTACTAATAGACTAATAGTATTAGCATATTACTAATATATATATAATAGTATACTATATGTATATATATTAAATATATTACAATATAATTACATAAATATTTAAAAAAATGTCATTAAATATTAGCATATTACATAAATATATAGTTATCACTATTACTATTATTACATATAGTTATTAGTTATAGTATAGTTATTATTACATATATTTATTAGTTATAGTATTATTACTAATAGACTAATAGTATTAGCATATTACTAATATATATATAATAGTATACTATATGTATATATATTAAATATATTACAATATAATTACATAAATATTAAAAAAAATGTCATTAAATATTAGCATATTACATAAATATATAGTTATCACTATTACTATTATTACATATAGTTATTAGTTATAGTATAGTTATTATTACATATATTTATTAGTTATAGTATTATTACTAATAGACTAATAGTATTAGCATATTACTAATATATATATATAATACTATATGTATATATATTAAATATATTACAATATAATTACATAAATATTAAAAAAAATGTCAATAGATAAATAAAAAAATAAAAAAAAATTAAAAAAAAAAGTCAACCTTGGACCGAATGGACCGACCGGACCGGACCGGTCCTGATGGAATTCGGTCCGGTCCAGGGTGGGAAAACCCTGGACCGAATAGGTCCAGTCCGGTCCACAAAACCTCCCCGGACTGGACCGGACCGGACCGAACTCACCCCTAGACTGCTGTCATGGGGTTGAGCAGCCTCGAGCCCATTTGGCCAAGCTTTATTTTGAGCTCTGCACTGAGCTTATCAGGGATTTTAGAATGCTTTTAAGTTTAGGCTGAAGTCAGGCCGCTCTCAAGTTAGTAGAATTAATTTGACAAAATAGGTTTATTGTATATGTATGAATTATCGGAAATGTTATACACACACATATTGCATCTTATAAGTCAACAACTTTGTCACCAAAATTGTTAACATGGTAATAACTGGTTGTTCTTGAACCTAGATATGTTTTACGATATCTAGAACCCAAGTCTTACGATATGTTTCAGGAGACCTCCTCTCTTAATGATGTTTCTAATCGCAGCCCAGTCCAAACTTGGCGGAAAGTTGCCCAACAGTGTTAGCTGAGAAAAGCTAACATATTGAGCACTTCAGGCCAGGCTGAGGCCTTCCCACCTCAGGACAGGATTGGACAAGCATCTCTCTGGCCTGATTAACAGGCCCAATTTGGGTGCAAAATAGAGACAATTGCAGAAACAGTGAGAAATATTACATATCTACCAAAAAATCTGAACATCAGGGAAAAAAAAAAAAAAAAAAAGAGAGAGAAGAAAAAGAAAAGATACTCACCACGACGTTTTCTTGAAATTGCACGGGTTTTCCTCACATGCCTTCTCAGTATCAGAAGAAAAACAACTGCGGACAATGTTACTGCACCCGCAATGGCCCCCAATACTATGCCAGCCAATGCGCCTTTGCTTAAAGAAGACCTTTGAGGGGTGGGAATTGCTGTGCGATTAGTGAATACTATGAGCATAAACTGACTCCAAACTATCCCTCAATATTCACCTCAAATATGAACACATCAAAGGTGATAAGATATGACTGGCATAGTTTGTCTTTGAGTGGGGTCAAGTCATAAGTGATATATGGTGTGAATTTGTAGATGCCTTTCTTTTTAATATTAGACCATGTCTTAATCGACCATGCAAACTAAAAATCATCTTAAACAAGATGAAGCATTGCAGCTTTTTGTTTATGTGCTGGATTACAGAAGTGCAACCATATAACTAAGATGAAAGCATTGAACTGGCAAGATGAAGCCCATGTCACTCAGAGTGACAAGAATAGGCAAGCATTCTATGCAAACAAAGACCAGTAACAGTGAATAATGCCATATACTAAAAATATTTTTTAAAGTATAAAGTAATTCGATGGAATTCACTAAGTGTTCTGGAGAATACATTCTTCAACTTCTTTTTTCTTTTTCTTTTTTATAAGTTAAATAAATTTTATTAAAACAAATTAAATAGGCCTAACCCAAATACACAAGAACATTCTTCAACTTCTAAAATAAGCAACAATTCTAAATTCAACAAAAATGTCAAAAACGACTTCAGATAAGGGTTTGGAGACAAACCATCTTTGTAATCGTCCGGCAGGGTGAGGTTCAGAAGTTCATAAGGTCCAAAGATGGTTTGTTTAGCATCAGGTATTTTCCATGATTCAAACAAGTTCACGATTCGCTGGACCTCACTATCATTGAAAGTAAAACTTTCCGGAAAGAGCTTCAAGTACATTTTCAGCCGTGGTCCTTCTTCCCATTCAAGCGAATCGATGTACAGTTGATGACGGACTAACTCGAGACCAGATGTCAAGTAGTCCTCAAACTCAAATCTGTACGGAAAGAAATCTGAGAATCCAGGACTTTTTAACCGATATCCAATGAGCAGAGGGGCAACACAGACACAACCATCAGATGTGGGGGAATCTTCATAAGGGGGTGGACAAGAGCAAGGCAAAGTGCTATTGGTTGGACTCTGACTTTTACTTTCATCCTCCCTTTTAGATCCACAAAACTGGACTAGGTTTGCGTTCAAGCATAAGGGATTCCCTTGAAGCCTGGAAGTCAAGAATCAAAACATATCACATGATCATTATTCAATTACCATATCTATTCCACCTAACAATACATATAAAAGTATATCTATTCCCCCAGAAAACACTAAAACAAAAAAGAGCATATCTACACTCTTTTACCAAGTAGTCACCCTAATATGAGCATGGCGTTTATTACACATGAAGATCTACATGCCATGAATTGGGACATTTAAATTAGGAAGCAAGTCTAGAAGCAAACCAGACAGTGACATTTGGAGGTAGATCAGTACTGCCTGTAATATTTGAAAGCTCATTGTTCTGCAACTCCCTGGAATATGGACGAGGCATAATCGATAGCTTAGAAAATCCAATAGGTTACAACTTTGAATGTCACAAGGGAACATGTGAAAATCAGAACAAAGAAGCAACTTTATTTAAGAACAAGGCACTTGAGAGAATGAATATGCAGTCCCAAACAAAGACACTTTCAACCAAGGTAATAGTAACACTGTCATTCAGCTCTTACACTGTAAGTTTTTCCGTATTGTTCAAAGTCCTATTTTGCCAAATGCTGGATGGAATAGAGCCACTTAATAAATTGTTTGCAATTAACCTGCCATGGGGAACAATTCCAGAATTAATGTCATTTATTCTATTAACACCTTGAATTCATTGACGTATATGGACTAAATATAACTTAAGGTAAGTGGAAACAAAAGGTTGTATAAATATGAAGTAAATTACAATAACATTGAACACAAAAGGATGAAACAGCAAGTACTACTCACAGTCCCTGGAGACGAGGAAGGCCCGTAAAGTTGATGGGGATTTCTCCAGTAAGATGGTTGTTGGATAAATCACTGAGTATATTGTTTAAATAATAGATTTCAGAAGTCAAGAGAAATCTTAGCACAAATTATCTTTAAAAACTGAAAGAAAAATCTGTAAAACTATGCGACATCTGAAAAATAAATTAAAACAAACATAAAAAGCATGCATATTACATCTTATTAGGAAGTTGCAGAATCTTACATAGTTGTAATATTCTCAGATAGCCTATCTGGCGGAATGGATCCATTTAGCTTGTTTGAACTGAGGTCTCTGAAATTCAAATAAATATGGTATAAACAAAGTAGAAGTAACTAGCAGAGTTGTATTTGACAAGTAAAGAGAATTCAGCATGAAGCATTTGGTATTTTTGAGAAGCTCATCCATGACCATCTTATAATGACTTGAAAATACAAAAAAAAAAAACACGGTGACTTACAGATAAAGAAGTTTTGGTACTCTGCTCATATCGGGCATTTCTCCTTGCAAGTTGCAGTTCCTAAGGCTCCTGGTAAACCAACCAAGACATAAATCAAAATTTCTCAACATGGACAGGTGAAAATGCGCAAATTTCATGATTCCCACTTGCATATAAAGCTTCTAAGAACATGAAAGGTTTGTGACAGCTGATGAAAATAGTGTAGCTTCTTTACAACTCAGGTAGATTACGTAAAGTCATGTTAGATATCAAACAGCATAAGATTAGTCATAGGAAAATATTGACACGTTCAGTATACCAGTGAGTGATATTTCAAAAGATGCAATGCCTTCTTGCCAACTTGGTTGGAGCAACTCCACATCTTCATTCAGTAACATTCCCACTTATAAGTTATATCCCTTTTCAATCGACGTTTGACTAATTAATTTATCAAACAAAATATCATTCTAGCTGTTCTAAATTATTTATACATAGCCAGTGTTTTCATCTTTATTTTAGTTTTTTACTTTAGGGGAAAAAGAGCTTCTAATATGATTTGGCAAAAATAAATAAAAAGTTTCAGCCTCACAACTCAAGGCTAGCACCTTGCTCTGCCTTTGCTTCTGAAACCTAGTTATAAACAGAGAATAATGATATGCACTTACAACTTAAACAACCAGGGCATATCGCCGTAAGAAGTTGGAATTGTAGACCCACTGAAGTTGTTGTTATCAAGTTGACTGCAAAACAAACACAATGAAACTTCACACCAGAGAACTTAGGTAATATCCAGAGTATTTAAGTAATCTTATCTTGTCGGAGAAGGAAAGCTTAGAAATCATAACCTTGTTCAAGTTGGGAAGCAAAAGAAAAGGACAAAAAATTCAAAACTTGCCATTTTGAAGCATATCTGACATAAATATATGAAGGGTAGTAGGAACCATACAGTATTCGTAATAGTGGCATTTGGGAAAGCTCTGGTGGCAGATACCCTGATAAATTGTTATTATCAAGAAGCCTGCATTAGCAGAGCTGAAGATGGTCACTGATCTTATGAATTGTACAGAAAGATGAATCATCATTAAATACGAAAATATGACCAATCACTGGCTTACAAGTGAACAAGACTTGGCAATTTGTATAGCTCTGGCGGGATTTGCCCACTAATTGAATTGTTGTTCATGTGACTGCTCACATGGGACAAAAGAAAAACAGGACAGAATTTAGGGAAAAAAAAAAAATAATAAGTGAAGTAGGATTAGTCATTACGGTACAATTTTGAGATAATATGTGAAAACCCTCACAAATGCCTTGCTTTGTTCAAATTTGCAAATGATATGGGTATTGGTCCTGATATGTTGTTCTCGTCAATTTGTATTCTGTCCAACTTTGGAAGATAACCAAGCTCTTCAGGTAATGGACCTGTTAATTGGTTTCCATTCAGAAGCCTGGACACAAGGAGTATTAAATATGGAATCAGAGAAAAAGCCAATGTATTGCATATTATAAATTTGGAATATTAAAATACCAGATATTCAGAATCATGCCAACATATCAAGTAAATTAGTTCACACACGGATTATCTCTAATACTAAGTAGAAATCAAAATTTTGGAATACATTAACTACTACCTTATCTGCTTTTTTTAATGGAATAAGCATGAAATCATGTGATAACGATATTGAGTATCTAACCTCTCACAAATAAAAAAACAAACAACTTACAATAGTTCCAAAGACGCAAGATTGCCTATCTCCTTGGGTATACTCCCACTTATGTTGTTCCACATAAAGTCCCTTTAACAGAGCAGATAGAGAAAGTAAGATACATAAATCAAAAGCCACCACAGGGTAGAGAAATTTTTTTCCCAGAATATCAACTGAAAGAGGTATCCATAAACTTTTATCCAGAAAAATATGTGAAGCACAAAAAGTATATTTCAGAGATGCTTCGCCTTACAATATTGTCAGGTTTGATAAGCGGCCAAGCTTTGGCGATAAATTTCCTAACAATTCCATTTTCAGAAGTTGCCTGCAAAGAGAGGTCCAAAGGAAAATTATTAAAGCATCAATACAAGTTTTTCAATAGAACTGCCCATTTATTAATAATGCCAAGTTTTGTCGAAGCTGATAATCTTATATTTGAACTTTTGACTAGTACAAATCTTTTTTTTGATAAATATTATGATGCCAGTCATGAATAATGATTGAGTCAATGGCCAATCATTATTGATGCTAGTCATAAGTATTTTTTGAATAAAAGGAAAGAACACTAAAATTGTGGATAATATGGATGCATTAACCACATCTACACCATACTCCAAAGAATTAGTCAAAGTTATAATTAAAGCTCCTTGGAATCGCCTATAAAAGCTAGTTCCACCTAGTGAATATCTTATACTGAACACGATGCTCGGCAATGCCTTTACAATTCTCACACCCAATGTGGCACTAAATACAATATGGGATGTCACAATTACCCGACTTCCTACTTAACTCTTTGGCATCCCCATCAGGCCACACATCTTGATGCAGTGCTAAGTTAGCTTACCATTTATCGAAATCAAGGATTCGCCAACCATATCTGCATTGTAGTCCTAAACACAAGTCAAAATTATAGTTGAAACTCCCTACAATCACTTGTAAAGCCCAATTTCACTTGGTAAACATCCTGTATGGAATTCGTCTATATCACAAGTCACCTACCTAACATGGGAATTGACATGAATCTGAGATATGACAAGGATAAAGTACGGATTCATTAGACATGTTGGGGATATTTTCTAGCAAAATTGAGAAACATGTGTCCAATATTAGAAAAAATGAACATAGCCACAATTTTCTGTAACATTCAATGAACTAAAGAACCAAGGAAGTTTGTTCCATGGCACCAACTAATATGCGTAGATATGTAAGTGGAATAATATGTATTTCATCATGCAAGGGGACCACAGAAAGAAAGAAAGAACAATTGAGTAAAGTGAAATAAATATGAAAATTATTTGCATCAATGGTCCTCCCTGATATAAATAAAAGATGGGAAAAGGCTAAAATCATACAATTGTAGAACATGTCGAAATCCATCATTTGAAGTCCCATTGGAGCACACAATCCCTGTCCAATTTGATGTGCATGGATCTCCTCGATTCCAATTTCTCAGATTGTTATTTGGATCTATCAAGCTTCTCTTGATTTCCTCCAATGCCTTCACTGCAAATTAATACAAGTTTTAACCATCATTAGCTTGAATATTGCAAAGAAAGCAGATTTATTTAAAAAATATAATCAAAATTGTTAGCAGACCCAATTTTGAGCATACACACTTTACAACTCAACTATATGTAGCGCTCTTCACCACTCACTAGAGTGAAGTGAGTATTTGATATGTGAAATTACTACAAATCACTTGTTAAAGGATTCACATAGCTAAGATCACTTGTTGTTAGAACTTTATTTCTTTGGGCCATAGCTGTAGATTTTAATGGCCTTGGTTTTGATGACTTTCTTGTTTCCATTTCTTCTTCCTAGATAGGTGTAACCTCTTGGATACCATCTTTTGTCCTTGGGATATGATGCCTATTCTTATCAACACAATCGTTTTACTTATTAAAAAAAAAAAAAAACATAGCTAAAACACGCCTCGATGTGCAGTGAGAGCCCTTGAAACAAGCATTTTCTCAAGAGCGTCATTGCCAAAAGAAGCTAAGGAAAATCACCTTCCTCCGGATGAGTGATGAGATTCTGTGCTCTGGCGAGTAGTGAAGACCAACACAACCATGAAATAAAAAATATTCCATAAGTCCAGGCTGTTGATTGATACATCTTAAAAAGACTGCCGGACTTCAAAGTATCCAAGTTTTGGAATTGTTGTAGTGTGCGAGTTCTCCACCTTATAATAGGAAATAAGTATCCAAGAAGCTGGAATATATACGAAGGAAAACAAATATTAGCTTTTCGAACACTGGGAAACAATGAAAAAGCTCCAGTCTCCAGGCAACAAAAATAAAGAAAAAGGCTAAAAAAATCCTGCATACAGCTTGAGGAGAAGCAAACGAATCAAACTGCGAGAAAAATGGAGAAACCTTTACAATAAGAAGACTGAATATATATATATATAGTTGAAAATCGTTTCAGAATGATGGAAGCATATACGGCATTTAATGGACAGTTGATATGAACCCGGAGATAACTTGTGCAATAAACAAATGGGTTTGAAAGTACGTACCCTATGAAGTACGACATCTTTGTATCTTTCTGACCAGGTCGCCATTTGAAATGCTCAAGCTTTTGCTGCTGATGCAGATTGTTGCCATCTCTTTCACTCACCGAAGAGTTTGAATATTAACCCCGCGGGAGAAGCTTCAGCGAAAACGGTTTAAAAAGGGTTAGCTAATTGGCTACAGAGACGGGTCAGAGTATCGGTAATTTATATGCATGATTTCTCTTATTCAGCAATACAAAATGCTTCAGCATTGGCGAAACTAAAAGGGTTCATTAAAAAGTAGAGAAAAACAGTGCGATGGTAATACAGGTGGGAGAGAGGAAAGCTCGAGATAGACATAAGCTAATATTCAAGGCACGTGATGAAATGAAAGAAAATTCACAACTAGGTGGCCCAACCTAAGCCGAGCTGAATGGTGACGACGATTGGATTAACTCGGTTGACAGTTGCGAAATTTTGGAATAACCCAAAGGTCAAATCAACTTTTTGGGTCAACTAAATTATAAGGCTAATTCGTATGGTCTCGTTTCGTGGTTATAATTTTTTTAAAATTCTTATGTATTAAATCATTTAAATATTTTAAAAAACTGTTATAGATATAAAGATATTATATAAAATAAATTTATAAATTCATATAGTTTTATAAAATCTGTTAGATTTATTTTGTAATGAAAATAATTTTATAATCTAACGTATCATATTAAATTATATCAATTAATGAGTTTACTTTTATATAATATTTTTGTGATTAAAATGATTTCTTAACACATAAACAAAAGAAAACATAAGTATTTTTGTTAGCACGATCATGACGTGCTTATAATTGGGCTTAGGATGCTCGGCCTCATTTAACTAAGCCCAATTATACTAATAAGTAAAGACTTAAACTATAAAGAACTTATATAAAAATAAATTTAAAGAATAATATTGTGATTTAATGTGATATGCTAAATTTTTTAAATTATTTTTTATCATAAAATAGATATAACAAATTATATAAAATCACATCATATTATGAATTTACTTTTTTTATAATTTCTTTATATCTAAATGAGGTTATTTATATAAACACCAATTTTTTTTTATTAAATAAACATCTGTTTGTATTCATATCATTGATAATTAGTATGTTTACAGTATTTTTCATCTATAATTTTCTGATAACATTCAGGTGGGACACATTCCATCCACACATTTTCCTCTTCTATATTTAATCATATCTTAGCAAGACTATGTGCCACTTGATTACATTCCCTATGAACAAAGCTCAACTTCCACCCATTACAGTTACGAATTACTTTTTGCAGATCCCCCACTACTTGACCTCCCATTGTTGAACCCAAGATTTCAAGTTTTGTGTAATTATATATTTACACATGGATTTTGATGATAACAAATGAATTCAAAGAATAAAGAAGTCTCAAGCTCAAGTTGTTTACACAATGGAGTCAAGCACATCAAGGAAACAAGCATGAGCAAGAAGGGAACAAGTTCACATTAAAATTATAGAGTAATGTTGTAAATCTCTTCAAAATTCGAAATTAGGATTAATGCTCAAAATTAATATTTTATCATAAAGCATTAAAATACATTTTCCACATGTGCATGAATATTTTTGAAAATTAAATTTGAAAATTTTGAAAGATGATTGATTGTCATCTTTTGCATGTGCATGCCTTGATTAAAGGGTTGAACTTTGAAAATATTAAAGATGATTGATTGTCATCTTTTGCATGTGCATGCCTTGATTAAAGGGTTGAACTTTGAAAATATTAAAGATGATTGATTATCATCTTTCACATGTGCATGTTTTATTTGAATTTTTTCAAAAGTGATTGATGCTTTTTTAGACTTATACAAAAAGTAAAAGATTATGTTTGAATTTTTTGAAAATGAAAGTGTGCTCATTTTGTCATATGCCAAAAGTAAAAGATTAGGTTTGATTTTTTTGAAAAAGTGAATGATGTTATCTTTGACAATTGAAAAAGAAGAACCTTTTATTTGAATTCTTTGAAAAAGTGAATGATGTTGTCTTTGACAATTGAAAAAGAATAACCTTTTATTTGAATTTTTTGAAAAAGTGAATGATGTTGTCTTTGACATGTGAATCTTTTTAAATTTGAATATGAAGTCTCATATGCCTATAAATAGATCATTTGAGAGTTTCACATTGACAACACCAAGAGCATACAACATTCATTCAAAGCTTTCATTCTCTCTTCTTTAAACATTGAGCCTTAATCCTTATTCATTTTGAGAGATATAGTTTGCGCTGTATTGTTCTTATTTCACTCGTTGAGGAGTGTTTTCTGATAACTTACCCACTATCAGCTTTTGTATCAGAAAAAGGGTGTGTATAACCCTTGTGTGTGTAGAAAGTATTCTACACGGGGAATAGTTGAATCACCACGTGTAAGGTGATTGCAAGTGTAGAGGGTGTTCTACACGGATCCTTTGTAGCGGTATTGTTCAAAGGTGTAATAGGTTTCTATCTCCACCTGAAGGAGGTTGAATAGTGAATTTGGGAATCCTCAAGGGGTAGCTTGAGGCGAGGACGTAGGCAGTGGGGCCGAACCTCGTTAACATACTGAGTTTGCTTCTCTCTTACCCTTACTCTTTATATTTATTGTTATTTCATATTTTGTTTATATTTTATATTATATATTTGATTTATAATTGTTATTTTTTTTAATACAACTTAATTCACCCCCCCTCTTGTGTTAGTCATCTGGGCAACAATTGGTATCAGAGCTAAGAGCTCTATTATAAGATTAACTATCTTTTGAGTTAAGATCTTATGGCTAACATTGCAGCTTCATTTGGTGAAGGTCAATCTAGTAGTCGGCCTCCACTCTTTTGTGGAGATAATTACTCATTCTGGAAAGTTAGAATGAGAATATTTCTTCAAGCTCAAGGTAGAGAAATATGGAAATGTATTGTAAATGGACCTTATATTCCAACAAAAGTGGTTGGTGGAGTAAAGGTCAAAAAGGAAGAAGAAGAGTTTGATCGTGAAGACGATAGACTTTATACTTTAAATTTAACTGCTATGAATTTATTATATAATGCTCTTAATGGAAATGAGTTTAATAGAATAATGAATTGCGCTACGGCAAAGGAAATTTGGGATAACTTGGAAGTAACTTATGAAGGAACTTCGCAAGTCAAGGAATCAAAAATTTATATTCTTACTCATGAATATGAAATGTTTAAGATGAATGATGATGAATCTATTTCTAGTATGCACACTCGTTTTACTAACATCATAAACAGCTTGACAGCTCTTGGCAAAGTTTATTCCAAGGTGGAGATAGTAAGAAAAATTCTCAACTCTTTACCAAAACGTTGGGAATCAAAAGTTACAGCAATTCTTGAAGCTAGAGATCTCAAGAAGCTCGAAGTCAATGAACTCATCGGGTCACTTATCACCCATGAGTATACATTGAAAAGAGGAGAAGAAGAAGGAAAGCCAAAGAAGAGCTTAGCACTTAAAGTTGTTCCTCATGAAAGTGAAAGTGATGAAGATGAGGAAAATAACGATAAAGATGAAGAAGTTGCGATGATAACAAGAAGAATTCAGAGGTTCTTGAAGAAAAATAGAACTCCTCCGAGGAAATCTTTCAAAAAGTTTTCCAAGAAAGATTCAGGTAAAAACGACACTTTAATTTGTTATAAATGCAATACACCTGGTCATATCAAGCCAGATTGTCCTCTGCTAAAGAAAGATCGAAACAAGGGTAAGAAAGCAATGAAAGCTACATGGGATGATGATTCAAGTAGTTCAGATAGTGAAGCAAGCAATGAAGAATCAGCAAATCTTTGTCTTATGGCTAAAGATGACATTGAGGTAACAAATCTTGATAATATTGAAAATCCTTCATATGAAGAATTGCAAAATGTTTTAGAAGAGATTTATGAGGAATTTGAAAAATTGGGTATCAAGTATACTGCTTTGAAAAAGAAAAATTCTTCTTTAACAAACGAAATTGAAATTTTAAGAAAAGAAAGTATCATTTTGAAAGATGAAAATCTTGAATTGAATAAGAAGAAAACCGATTTAGAAAATATTGTTGAAAACTTTACGAATGGAAAAAGAAATTTTGAAAAACTTCTTGGTAGTCAAAGATGTGTTTTTGACAAGACAGGTTTGGGATATATGCCAAAACAAAAATACAAACCTTATAAAAATTTCTTTGATAATCATTCTACCTCAAAGACTAATATTCAAAATTCTTTTCATAAAAATAATTTTGTCAAAAAATGATATTATTATAATCATTCAAGTTTTTCATATATGTCACATGCTATTTGTAATTTTTGTAATAGAAATGGTCATAATTATCATACTTGTCCTATTAGAAGAAATCATACAATGACTATTAGGGCCATATGGGTACCTAAAAATCTTGTTTCTTCTAATACTAATAAATAAAGGACCCAAAGAACTTGGGTACCAAGAAAAATCATTTTAATTGTTTTTATAGGTATGCATGAAGTCATCCACAAGCAAAAATAAGTGGTTTTTAGATAGTGGATGTTCAAGACACATGACGGGAGACAAGACTAAGTTCTTTGATCTTAGATCTAAAGAAGAAGGACACGTGACATTTGGAGACAACTCGAAAGGGAAGATCGTGGGAATAGGTAAAATTGGTAATGAATCTTCTCTCATAATTGAAGATGTTCTACTTGTTGAAGGTTTAAAACATAATCTTTTGAGCATAAGTCAATTATGTGTTAAGGATTTACAGTTACTTTTAAAATGGATAAATGCATTATTTTGAATGATCATGATTGTAATATTTGTTTTATTGCTTTTAGAAACAATAATGTTTATACAATTGATTTTGAAGAAATTACCTCACAAGATGCTATTTGCTTGTCAGCTCAAAATGAAACTAGTTGGTTATGGCATAGAAGATTAGGTCATGCCAACATGGAACTTATTTCCAAACTTTCAAAAAATGATCTTGTGAGAGGTTTACCAAAAACATATTTTCTTAAAGACAAAATTTGTGATGCATGTCAATTTGGTAAACAAACAAAAACTTCTTTTAAAACTAAGAAACATATTTCCACTACTAGACCATTGCAACTGATACACATGGATCTTTTTGGACCAAATAGAGTTGCAAGTCTAGGAGGAAAATATTATGCATTTGTTATTGTTGATGATTTCTCTAGATATACTTGGGTCATCTTTCTTGCTCATAAAGATGAGGCACATAATGCCTTTACCAAGTTATGCAAGAGAATTCAAAATGAAAATGGCTATACTATTTCAAGTATCCGAAGTGATAGGGGAAAAGAGTTTGTTAATAAAAATATTGAAACATTTTGTGATGAAAACGGTTTTATTCATAATTTTTCTGCTCCTCGAACTCCTCAACAAAATGGGGTAGTAGAGAGGAAAAATAGATCTTTTCAAGAGATGGCAAGAACAATGCTCAATGAGAACAACTTGCCTAGTTATTTTTGGGCCGAAGCGGTAAGTACTGCATGTTATGTTATAAATAGAGTTATGTTAAGGTCTAAATTAGATAAAACCCCCTATGAGCTTTGGAATGAGAAAAAGCCCAACATTGGTTACTTTCATGTATTTGGATGCAAATGTTTTATTTTGAATGACAGAGATAATTTAGGCAAGTTTGATGCAAAATCTGATGAAGGTATTTTTCTCGGATATTCTACTAATAGTAAAGCTTATAGAGTATTCAACAAAAAGACTTTGACTGTACAAGAATCTATGCATGTAGTATTTGATGAATCTAATTCTCCACTCTCCAAGAAATCTATTGATGAAGAAACAGAAGGTATAAATAACACAGAAAGTCTCAATCTCAACAAAGAGAAAGCAATAGAGGAAGTTCAACATGGAGCCATCAGGAAAGATCATCAAAATTTAATACAAGATGCAACCAAACAGTGGAAATTTGTGAAAGATCATCCAGTGGAACAAATTTTGGGAGAACCTTCACAAGGTGTAAGTACTCGATCATCTCTTAGAAATATTTGTAATCATACTGCTTTTCTATCTCAAATTGAACCCAAAAATATTGATGACTCACTTCTTGATGAATCTTGGATTCTAGCTATGCAAGAAGAGTTGAATCAATTTGAAAGAAATGATGTTTGGACACTTGTTCCTAGACCCAAAAATTATACTATTATTGGAACAAAATGAGTTTTTAGAAACAAGAAAGATGAGTCTGGAGTCATTACTAGAAATAAGGCTCGACTTGTAGCCCAAGGTTTTAATCAAGAAGAAGGAATCGATTATGATGAGACATATGCACCTGTCGCAAGATTAGAAGCTATTCGAATGCTACTTGCATATGCTTGTTATAAAGATTTCAAACTTTTTCAAATGGATGTTAAAAGTGCTTTCTTAAATGGTTTTATAAATGAAGAGGTATATGTTGAGCAACCTCCAGGTTTTGAAAATCATATTTCCCCAAATCATGTTTTCAAACTCACAAAAGCACTGTATGGACTTAAACAAGCTCCTAGAGCTTGGTACGAGAGACTCAGTGGTTTCTTGATTGAAAAAGGTTTTTCAAGAGGAAAAATCGACACAACTCTTTTCATTAAATATGAAAATGATGATATTCTTTTGATTCAGATTTATGTTGATGATATAATATTCGGTGCTACTAATGAAAATACGTGTCAAGTTTTTGCTAAGACTATGCAGGAAGAATTTGAGATGAGCATGATGGGTGAACTTACATTCTTTCTCGGATTGCAAATTAAGCAAGCAAAAAGTGGGACATTCATCAATCAATCAAAATATATTAAGGAATTACTGAAGAAGTTTGGGATGGAAAATGCTAAGGAAATTGGAACACCAATGAGCCCATCAACTAAACTTGATAAAGATGAATCCGGTAAGCCAGTTGACTCGAAGATATATCGAGGTATGATTGGTAGCTTATTATATTTAACAGCCAGTAGACCAGATATTATGTTTAGTGTGTGCTTATGTGCACGTTTTCAATCATCTCCAAAAGAATCACATTTAATTGCAGTTAAGCGCATTCTTAGATATCTTAGTGGTACAATTAACCTAGGGTTATGGTACCCTAAGCACACATCTTTCGATCTAATCAGCTACACAGATGCAGATTATGCTGGCTGTAAAATAGATCGAAAAAGCACTAGTAGAGCATGCCATTTCTTAGGTCATGCATTAGTTTCCTGGTTTAGTAAAAAATAAAATTCTGTTGCACTATCTACTGCTGAGGCAGAATATGTTGCTGCGGGTAGTTGTTGTGCTCAAGTTCTCTACATGAAGCAACAACTTGAAGATTTTAAACTCATGTATAATCACATTCCAATCAAATGTGATAATACAAGTGCTATAAATCTTTCAAAGAACCCAATACAACATTTTAGAACTAAGCATATTGAAATAAGGTATCATTTTCTTCGAGATCATGTGCAAAAAGGTGATATAATGTTAGAGTTCACAAACACACACGATCAGTTAGCAGATATTTTCACAAAACCTTTACCAGAAGATAGATTATGTATGATCAGAAGAGAAATAGGTATGATGCATGCTATGAATATCTCTTAAAAGATAGACCAGAATCAATAAAAATAGAGATAGATTTTTTTTATACTTTTACATAAATTTGAGATTTTTAGCCTCATGTTTGAGACGCTCATTCTCTTCATACAATATCATGTCATTCTTATTCATGGGAACCGGCAAGCGGAATGAAGAATCTAATAAAGATTTCAACTGTTTATTCTTCTGCCGAATGATTCCTTCCCTTGTGTGAGACTCTTGAACAATTTGTTGAAGTACAACAATTTGTTCTTTGAGCTTTTCAACTTCGTGATTTTTGGCTTGTAGCCACTGAGAAAAAGCCACAATAGAGGAAGAGTAGCGAGTCCCAAGACTCACCAAGTCATAAATAGCATCAGAATCTGACTTATTAGTCAGATTATTATTTTCTTGCTGCAACATGACACCAATGGTAGCTGCAGAAAGAACAAGAGGTTGAGATGCAGAATGCCTCATTGATGGATCTAGAGAAATGTTAGAAGAATGAGCCATTGAGAAAAGAATAGAAGGCTTAAAACGAGAATGCTGAAGGAATGCAGATGAGTTATAGAGATGAGATGAAAACTTGATGCGAATTGGATGAACTTCAGGACTGATTTTATAGAGATAGCATAAAGAATAAGACAAACTATTTTCTCTTCAAATCTTATTTAGTCAAAAGAAATACAAGATATGCTGGACACACATTGTCAAAAGTTTTCTTACTAAACCAGCGAGATTAACAGTAGATTATCCCTATTTTTCTAGTAAACGATGAACCTCTGCTGTTATCTGCCGATGTTGATTTTGTATCTGAACCCTTTCTCGTTCCAGCTCCTCTATTCGTGGTTGCAGATCATGAGCATACCAATCTGTAAATTTTTTCAACTCTTGGTTTTCTTGCTTTAGCCTTTTATTCTCACTATCCTTATTAGCAAGCTTCTGTCGTAACTCAGATATTTGCATGTTAAGATGATCAATCTCACTCACCCTCGCCATTAACCTTCGAGACATGATCGTAACAAAGGCAGCATATTGATTACTGAGCATTCTTGATTCTGCAATAATCTCAGAATCAGCCTTACTAGAAAAACGGTTCACTGCTCCTATCATGGTATTGACGGCCTCAGGAGAGAAAATTGATGATTGATGCGTCAAGGGTTCCTGATTCAAGTCTGGAACATTAGTGGAAGAGAATTGCTCAGCCATTCTATCGTTGTGGAAAAACAGAACTCAGGTCAAGAAGTGATTATTTTTTTTGGCATCCGATAGATGAAAATGATCATTTCTTTTATAGAAACTCGGAGCCTTCAATCCCATTTGTCAACAACATCAGGCGATTGTTTAAATCTTCAGCCGTATTAAATTCATAGAGTTAGGCCTCGAGGCTTTGCAGCACTTGTCGGGTCACGGACGGCTCCATTTTTCAACTATCTACAGTGACTATTAAACGCATCATTTTCTTCAGTCCATTTACTTGTTGCGGATCCTTTTTAATGATGCCAAAAGGGGGAGAAGTGTTAGACTAGAACATTAACATCGTTTGAATTGCTAAACTTACTATATATATTTGGAATTATATTTATACTTTTGCTTGAAAAACTAACGCACATTCTCAGGGGGAGCTTAAGTATTAATTCAGGTTTCAGGTTCTATCAAGTATTTGTCATCATCAAAAAGGGGGAGATTGTTGAACCCAAGATTTCAAGTTTTGTGTAATTATATATTTACACATGGATTTTGATGATAACAAATGAATTCAAAGAATAAAGAAGTCTCAAGCTCAAGTTGTCTACACAATGGAGTCAAGCACATCAAGGAAACAAGCATGAGCAAGAAGGGAACAAGTTCACATTAAAATTATAGAGTAATGTTGTAAATCTCTTCAAAATTCGAAATTAGGATTAATGCTCAAAATTAATATTTTATCATAAAGCATTAAAATACATTTTCCACATGTGCATGAATATTTTTGAAAATTAAATTTGAAAATTTTGAAAGATGATTGATTGTCATCTTTTGCATGTGCATGCCTTGATTAAAGGGTTGAACTTTGAAAATATTAAAGATGATTGATTGTCATCTTTTGCATGTGCATGCCTTGATTAAAGGGTTGAACTTTGAAAATATTAAAGATGATTGATTATCATCTTTCACATGTGCATGTTTTATTTGAATTTTTTCAAAAGTGATTGATGCTTTTTTAGACTTATACAAAAAGTAAAAGATTAGGTTTGAATTTTTTGAAAATGAAAGTGTGCTCATTTTGTCATATGCCAAAAGTAAAAGATTAGGTTTGATTTTTTTGAAAAAGTGAATGATGTTATCTTTGACAATTGAAAAAGAAGAACCTTTTATTTGAATTCTTTGAAAAAGTGAATGATGTTGTCTTTGACAATTGAAAAAGAATAACCTTTTATTTGAATTTTTTGAAAAAGTGAATGATGTTGTCTTTGACATGTGAATCTTTTTAAATTTGAATATGAAGTCTCATATGCCTATAAATAGATCATTTGAGAGCTTCACATTGACAACACCAAGAGCATACAACATTCATTCAAAACTTTCATTCTCTCTTCTCTAAACATTGAGCCTTAATCCTTGTTCATTTTGAGAGATATAGTTTGCGCTGTATTGTTCTTATTTCACTCGTTGAGGAGTGTTTTCTGATAACTTACCCACTATCAGCTTTTGTATCATAAAAAGGGTGTGTATAACCCTTGTGTGTGTAGAAAGTATTCTACACGGGGAATAGTTGAATCACCACGTGTAAGGTGATTGCAAGTGTAGAGGGTGTTCTACACGGATCCTTTGTAGCGGTGTTGTTCAAAGGTGTAATAGGTTTCTATCTCCACCTGAAGGAGGTTGAATAGTGAATTTGAGAATCCTCAAGGGGTAGCTTGAGGCGAGGACGTAGGCAGTGGGGACGAACCTCGTTAACATACTGAGTTTGCTTCTCTCTTACCCTTACTCTTTATATTTATTGTTATTTCATATTTTGTTTATATTTTATATTATATATTTGATTTATAATTGTTATTTTTTTTAATACAACTCAATTCACCCCCCCTCTTGTGTTAGTCATCTGGGCAACACCCATGATTCATCCTCTTCTTCCCTATTCACCCTTTCAACTACCTACAATGCATCTCCTTCAAACCATACAAAATATAGGCCTAACTCCTTACAAAGTTCTGTCAAGAGCTTTACATTCAAGCATAAATGGAGAAGCAACAAGCATGATTTTTGCACTTAAGGATAATAGCACATCCCCCCTGAAATCCCTCATTACCATCCCTATTCCCACTCTGTTTTCTTTTTGCTTTACAGCTGCATCAAAATTCACTTTAATATATGGTTCCTCAGGTTTCTACCAAGCCCTTTCTTTTTTGGAAAAATATATTTACAAACATAATTGTGCACTAATCTATGTACTAATGTGATGTGATTGGTCAAAAAGTAGATTTTATTGAAAATAGTGTTAATTTAAATTTTAAGTATAAATAAATCAGTATTGGTACACAAATTAGTACGCGACTGTGCTTGTATATAGCAAAACTCTTCTTTTTTAACTTGTTCCGTTTTCTTCTCACCAAAATTACCATCGTTCTGCACTTGTTGGAAATCCTCCAAACTAACCAAAGCTCTTTTCATAACACTAGTAGAGCTGCAGAATTTATTGTCAAAAACCCAAGTGTTCCCTCAAATCCATATCGAGTGCATTATAGCCCCCACCCTTTCTACTTCTAATCCATATAAACACTAACTTTAATTAGCATAGAATATTTCATTTTCCATATCATAAGATCGTATATCCATATTATAAAATCATCTAATAATTTCGTGAAGTAGCATTTCTTTTTCCAACAACATGACCACCTCCTTTAGCATATCTAGAATTTTAGATTTGGTGGGGACCCATCATCTTCTATCCTTTGCATTTATCTTCTTCTCCTTTTTCTTTTCTTTGGGTTTTCTTCTTTCTCTCTATTTGCAAAATTGCATTTGTATTCTTTTGCAACTTGCAAGTATAGATTGTACTAAATGTCGCCACCCGCCATGCAACGTCCCTTGATACCATCTACTCATTGTATATTCCCCAATCACTTCATCTATGCTTCAAACTTGCATTACTTCCTCCAACAACTAATCATTTCTAGGTATGTGTTATCGCAATCTTCTCCATTTTTTTGCTCAAATTCTAGCAACAATTACCCATCATATAATTCAATTCCAAATTAACATATAGTCATATTAAAATAATAATAATAATAAAAGTCTCACCATAATACTTATCTCATATTATCATTATTCCCATTCACAAAATTAATTATGCTTAGACATTCAATTCATATCGAGAAGAGAAGTAGCAGGGTAACAAATATATCCTATAAAAAGAAACACACAAACTGACGTAATTTCATATGACATATTAGAGCTATTTTATAATAAAAGCAGTTTTATAATCTAATGTACCATATCAAAATACATTAGTTTGTAGAATCTTTTGATAACTAACGTATTTTTATTTTCCAAAAAACTGCAAATCAAGATATTTAGACAATTTAGATGTATTCTTATTTGTTGTTTGTATTCAAAGTTGTTTTAGTTTTGACGCAAAGTATCTCGTGCGGAATAGTAAATAAGCGAGAAAAAAAGAACAAGGCTCATTTAGAATTTTGAGTTCAGTTTAATTTTAAACTGAGTCTAATATCCAAATATCAAATTCTAAAATCATTAAACCTATTCCAATTTAAAATCTCTTTACACGTAATATACATAATATTTTTCAACTCAACGTCTACTTATATAGGAGATCTATAATTTTTTTTAACTTTCTATAAATACATATAAACTCATCTTAATTCGATTATATTTTAATTCATTACTATTTATAAATAATTAAATTTATCTCAACTTAATTCAAAATTCAAACGGGACTTTAAAATAGATGAAAAGAATGAAAAGAAAACATTGGAAAGCCGGTGGAGTGGATTATTCAATCTTTTGGAAATGGATGTGACCTCGAATGTTACATTTAATTGCCGTCCACAAATTGGATAGGAAAACCACGACGTTACTACTCTTTATTAATTACGATCTCCTGGCCATGGGCCGGGACTACTCTTTCTTTGTTTCTTGGTCCACACCACAACTTGCAGCAGCTTCCAACCACATGAACTGGGGTTTGAATCCTTCGCATGCATGTGAAGCCGAAATCTTCTCCATCCATCACCTCCTCGATCTGTCCCCGCAACCACCTCTCTCAGACTTTATATTCTAATCCTCTTTTAATAAATTTATTTTAAAATATTTAATAGAATATATTATTATTTTTAATCCACGCATCAACCAATCAAAAATTGACAGATATTACTTTTTATTTATTTATTTTTCTAATGATAAATTAATGACTATGACTCGATTATGATAAAATTGATACGGGAATTATCCCTTGTTGAATAAACTTAAAATAAGCCTTATTGTTGACTACTACTTCCTCCATCAAATTATCGATTCGACGCCATTGACGGTTCATGGAATCATCACTTCGATACCATACCTTTTATGAATCGCCTTTTGTACCTTTTTAACTTTAATAAGGGTCCGAGTGAATGAATGTTTTGCAATCCATCACGTCACGCGTTTGCATTGCAAAACACCATGATTCTAAACTTAGAAATATACGGTGTGACACTTTTATTTTGTAATTATAATCATATGTTACATATGTTACATATTACTTTTATACAAAGAGTGTAGATTATGGTTGAAGCATGTGTCACTTGATTAAAGAGTAACGTAATTTTTTATAATAATATTTTATATAATTATATTTTAAATCGAGTGTATTTCTATAAAAAAATATTTTAAGAAATTATTTTATGAAAATATCTCTTATTTAAAATTAGATAATTTTTTTTATATATATCAATAATTAAAAAGTCCCAAAAAGGTATTAATAATGTGCTTTTATCCTTCCTTTATATATTCTATTGCCCTCAGTCTATAAATTGGTTAAGAGAAATGCTTGGATCCCTAGAGGCTACAGGGAGCCTCGAGCATTTCTTTTGATATTTTTTTAATTATTTAAAAAAAAAATTGCACTTGTCGGTCCCGTATACGATACATTGATGTGATATCTATAGCATACAGTTTCCTTTGAGGTGATGAAATAACAATATCCATAATAATATTAATTATTATTATTATTTTATATGGTATGATATGATTAAGAAATAAATAAAAAGAGTAGTTCTACTGAGCATCCACTGTAGCAGTGCACTCAGTGCACTCACTACGTGGATGCTACTGTAGCAAACTTTTTTTTTTTTTTTTTAGAAAATGCCAAAACGTGCGTTTTGATGGATTTTGAAAGTCTGTTTGTTGACATTCGAAATCACCCCGCGAAATTGCTAGACTCCTCCCTCGACAGCAACTCGCGCCAGGTTTGACGTACCCAGCTCCACCAATCGACGCTGGCTCTCTCGTCAGCGCCACCGAACAACGATCGTCCGTCTGGCCAACGCCTCCGGTCCCTGCAAGCTTGTTGAACAGATTAGTAATTGTGTGCATCGAGCGACAGTGCAGAATGGTGGAGGAAGGTTTCGCCGGCACCCCTGCTCTCGCCGTTAGTTAAGAGTCTAAGGTCCATTTTTTCTTCCATATAGAACTTTGTTCTTGTGTACTGAGATAGGTCAATCTAGGGTTTAATGGGATGGATGTTCCGGGATTTAGGGCATGGAGAAATTTTTTTTTTCTTTTCTGAACTTGTTGTTGATGGAAAGGTGCCGATTTTGGTTATTTTTTTACCTTTAGTTTGCTGTTTCCCTTGCTGTTTCTGCACGGGTATACTGACTGCATTTTAGTTGTGTTGCCCAGATGACTAACACAAGAGGGGGGTGAATTGAGTTGTATTAAAAAAAATAACAATTATAAATCAAATATATAATATAAAAAATAAACAAAATATGAAATAACAATAAATATAAAGAGTAAGGGTAAGAGAGAAGCAAACTCAGTATGTTAACGAGGTTCGGCCCCACTGCCTACGTCCTCGCCTCAAGCTACCCCTTGAGGATTCCCAAATTCACTATTCAACCTCCTTCAGGTGGAGATAGAAACCTATTACACCTTTGAACAACACCGCTACAAAGGATCCGTGTAGAACACCCTCTACACTTGCAATCACCTTACATGTGGTGATTCAACTATTCCCCGTGTAGAATACTTTCTACACACACAAGGGTTATACACACCATTTTTCTGATACAAGAGCTGATAATGGGTAGGTTATCAGAAAACACTCCTCAATGAGTGAAATAAGAACAATACAGCGCAAACTATATCTTTCAAAATGAACAAGGATTAAGGCTCAATGCTTAGAGAAGAGAGAATGAAAGCTTTGAATGAATGTTGTATGCTCTTGGTGTTGTGAATGTGAAGCTCTCAAATGATCTATTTATAGGCATATGAGACTTCATATTCAAATTTAAAAAGATTCACATGTCAAAGACAACATCATTCACTTTTTCAAAAAATTCAAATAAAAGGTTCTTCTTTTTCAATTATCAAAGACAACATCATTCATTTTTTTCAAAAAAATCAAACCTAATCTTTTACTTTTGGCATATGACAAAATGAGCACACTTTACTTTTCAAATTTTTCAAACAAAATCATCTACCTTTTGTATAAGTCTAAAAAAGCATCAATCACTTTTGAAAATATTCAAATAAAACATGCACATGTGAAAGATGACAATCAATCATCTTTAATATTTTCAAAGTTCAACCCTTTAATCAAGGCATGCACATGCAAAAGATGACAATCAATCATCTTTCAAAATTTTCAAATTTAATTTTCAAAAATATTCATGCACATGTGGAAAATGTATTTTAATGCTTTATGATAAAATATTAATTTTGAGCATTAATCCTAATTTCGAATTTTAAGAGATTTACAATATTACTCTATGACTTTAATGTGAACTTGTTTCCTTCTTGCTCATGCTTGGTTCTTTGATGTGCTTGATTCCATTGTGTAAACAACTTGAGCTTGAAACTCCTTTATTCTTTGAATTCATTTGTTATCATCAAAATCCATGTGTAGATTTATAATCACATGAAACTTGAAACCTTGGGTTCAACAAGTTGGTATACGGGCAATGGATTTCTGCAGCACGCACATTACATGATGGCCTGTTATTGGATTTCTCTATTGGGCCCCTGAAGATCACTTCCTGAACTTTCTTCAATGGGTAGATGTAATGAAACCCTGCAAAAAATAAGGAAACTCTCTGGCATAAATGAATGGCATGATGAAGTTTTAAAAAAGAATGGTAAATAGAATATGAACACAGAGTTCAACTTCCTGTCGAGTGAAAAACACTATGATGAAATTTCTTATTTATGTCGAGTGAAAAACACCACACTTATTGTATAAACATTTTATCAAAATATATACAAGTGTACATATTCTATTTTAAGAAGTAGAGTTTAACTCATATTTTATTTTAAGTTGGAATGCTAAACTTAAGCCTACAATTACTAAGCATTTAGTCGATAAATGTGTAGCTGTTACAGAGTATTTGGCTGCTGTTACATGCACATTTTCAGCCTTAACTCAGGTCTTGTGAGCTTGATCTTGATTTGCTTGATTTGTGGTGTGGTGTCTTCCCTTATATGGCATTCACACATGCAACGGATTTAATATGAGCTGGATAAATAAATATTTGGTTCTGCATCCAATATTCTTTACTTCAGATTTATTTACACCATAAGTTTGTAAGTTTTCACAACAGATTAATGTTCAAGAGTAAATAAAACGATTCAAAAATATTTTAAGTTGGGAAAAATGTGTGCTTTAATAAGGACAGATTAAGTATTCTTGGGTTCCACCCACAAGGAACCCTTTATTTTGAGAACTCTCTACAAGAGAACTTGAACTTTTTTATAATAATATGCTCACTAAACAGATGATAATGCACAGTTTTGTAATTAAAGGCATCTTTTATAGTTATTTGGCTTCAGGTAGCCTATCCCATCAAAAAGTGCTTATTATATATATATATATATATATATATATATATTAAAAGGCCATACATCAAAATGTGTGTGTGTGAGAAAGAGAAAGAGAGAGAGATGAAGGAAATGAAAGTTCAGAGCCATACATGTTTTTTTTTTTGTCTTTTCTTGATTAAGTTTGTGGGTTTTTTTTTTTTTGGTCTTTTCTTGAGTGAATGGGAATGGATTTTTTTTAACAAATTTACTTGCTTTATGATAGGTAGCTGGGGTCTACTTCTACTGTATGTAAAGATGCCATACCCTACGTCACACAATCTGGTAGAGTTTAACCCATTTGATGATTCATTTCAGGTTCGTTTATTTGAATTTTTAAATTCCCTACATCTACATTTTATAAAGTTTAGAGTATTTTGCCTAACAATGTGTTTCTTTGAGCAGATGCCACCATATATACATTCCCCGCCACCGAGTAATCTAGACCACCTGAGTCAAGAAGCGTCGTTGGCGTCGAATGTGCGTATTAGTGCAGAATATGAACAAAATGTTGGAAGTCCATTCATGATGACTGATGAAAGTTTGCATGACGCCGATGGTATTAGAGTTTTGTTTGCTTAGATTTTTCGCTAATTTCAAAACGATACTAATCGCTACTAATCGCTCCATATGGTTATTTTTTTAGAAATGCTCTTCGACATAAATGAAGATATAGATGAAGAAGAAGATTTAGAGGGTACCACTGTTGTTTCGGATGATGAGGTACGAGTTGAAGCACCAAGGTCGGGTATGGAATTCCCCAGTACAAAAGAGGTTAAGACCTATTACAAGCAATATGCCAAGTAAGAGGGTTTTGGTGTACGGTCATTTAGGACTAGGAGAGATGATGAAAGGAGACCGGTGTATGTGACATTTGGTTGTTCCCGTGGCGGGAAGTACCAACCTAAGGGTAACAATATCTCGAGGCCACGGCCAACAACCAAAACAGATTGTAAGGCGAGGGTAAATGCGACCTTGAATAAGAATGAAAAATGGGTATTCACCACTGTTGTAAATGCGCACAACCACATCATTGTGAGGCCCAAGAAGACAAGACTTTTGCGATCTCACAAGTGTCTTGATGAATACAGTCAAAGGATTCTCGAGCTTAATGATAGAGCTAGTATACGAATGAGCAAAAATTATTATTCACTTGTCGTTGATGCGGGGGGTTTTGACAATCTTCAATTTCAAGAGAAAGATTGTCGGAATTTTATTGATAAGACGCGATATTTGAGGTTGGGCAAAGGAGGTGGCGACGCCCTTAATCAGTATTTTCAAAGAATGAGAGATCAGAAGGACGGTTTCGTCTCTAATATGGATGTGGATGATGATGGAAGGTTACGGAACGTGTTTTGGACTAATGCTCAGAGTCGAGCGGCCTATGAATATGTTGGTGACATTGTAACTTTTGATACAACGTACCTAACAAATAGGTACGGGATGCCGTTTGCCCCATTCGTTGGTGTTAACCATCATGGGCAATCCATATTATTAGGAGCAGGGTTGCTTTCAAATGAGGACACACATACTTTTATCTGCTTGTTTCAAATGTGGTTAAGTTGCATGAATGGTAAGGCACCCAAAGCTATCATAACCGACCAAGATCGGGCAATGAAAAATGCTATTGCATGTGTATTCCCCCAAACTCGACATAGATATTGTTTATGGCATATTATGCGCAAACTTCTAGAGAAGTTAGGGTCTCATGCCAAATTCAATGTGGGGTTGAAGACTGATATTCAAACTGCATTATATGACTCACAGACCACTACAGAATTTGAGGAAAATTGGGGTCAACTACTTGCGAACTATGATTTGGTCGGCAATAAATGGCTTCAATTCTTATATGAGGAAAGGTCTTCTTGGGTTCCAGCTTACTTGAAGAGTGTATTTTGGGCTGGTATGAGCACGACCCAACGGTCTGAAAGCATGAATGCTTTTTTTGACAGCTATGTCCATTCTGGAACAACGTTGAAAGAATTTGTGGACCAGTTTGATAACGCCCTTAGAAAGAAGGTCGAGGTAGAGACAATTGCGGATTTCAATTCTACCAACCAAACTATTCCCTGCTTGTCTCATTTTAACATCGAGAAGCAATTTCAAAACTTATATACTAATGCAAAGTTCAAAGAGGTCCAAGGAGAGTTGCTGGGCCTAATGTGTTGCAATTGTTGGTTGGTAAGCACACACGGATGCATTTTAAAATATGATGTCTTGGATGAAATATCTATTGATGACCACATTAAACCAGTCCAATACTCTGTTTACTATAACGAGGAGGAGGTGGAGGTAAAATGCACATGTGCACTGTTTGAGACGAGAGGGATTCTATGTAGGCATGCACTTAGAGTTTGTCAATTGAAGAGAATTAATGTGTTGCCTGATGTATATGTCTTGGATCGCTGGAGAAAAGGCATTAAGAGGAGATACACTTTACTTAGAAGTAGTTACGATGACCAGCGGGATAGATCAGATGCCAAGAATTATGAGCTTGTGGTTAAAAGATGTTCACAATTAGCAACCAAAATTTCCTCAGATAATGAAAAAGTCAGTGCATTACTGCGTGTTG
This sequence comes from Carya illinoinensis, assembly GCF_018687715.1. Lineage (NCBI taxonomy): Eukaryota > Viridiplantae > Streptophyta > Magnoliopsida > Fagales > Juglandaceae > Carya > Carya illinoinensis. The sequence goes on from NC_056764.1 coordinate 6,291,680, forward strand.
TTAATGACTTTGAGACAAAATGTGAAGGTTCAACACTAGAGTCGACATGCGAGCAAACGAAGGCATAACCAAAGGTGGTCTTGGAGAAGGGTAAGAAAATATTAAGCCCCATTGTGGTCCGAGGGAAAGGGAGACCCCCAAGTAAGAGGAAGGTTTCACCTGTGGAAAAGTTGGCAACAAAGAGGAAAAAACCGGTAATTAATAAATTGGTCTCATGCCTAATTGGGTTTTCGAATATTTTGATTATAATATATGCTCACTTTTGTTTTCGAACATAGACATGCAGGAAAATTTTGGGGGATGCAGATGCAACACAATTGGAAGACAGTAAGAGATCTCAAGAACCCCAAGTTGATGATGGAGTTTGTGTTGGAACGCAAAGCAGCATTCTTACACAATCAACCCAGCCGTCTAATGAGGTTAGAGCTAAAGCATCAAGTTAGAGATGCTTGTACGTAATTTGCATGTGTATGTCGTGGCAAAATTATTATTTATAGTTTGTAGCAATTAATTCTTTTGATGCATTTATAGTTTAAGGGGTGATAAATACCATTTTCAATTTTCCTGCAGCTGAATTGTGTCTAACGTGATGCATTTATAGTTTCAGGGGTGAGATCTGGAGCAATTACTGGTAATATCTGGAGCAATTACTACACTGGTTAATGACTTTGAATTCTTGCACCTGGACTGCCACTTCCTTTTGATGAAGATGTAATTGTATATAAATGCATTTTTTGTACACCTGAATTGTAAAGGCTGTAGGATTCAGCATTCAATATGGAGTTTGTAATTATTATTTTTTGGTAAAAATAACTCTTGGACATTTGATATGTAAAATCAGGGAAATCAAAATCAAGAATATGTAATTACATGGGGTATATTTTTTGAACACTTGAATTGCAATTGTAGGCTGGCTGTCTATTTCAATGCTTATATGAGGAAAGTTTTGTAATTGTAACTTTTTGGTAAAGATACGTCTTGGAATGTAAAATCAGGCTGCTGGAATTTTATTTACATTCTACCAACAACAGTACGGTTTGTAGTCTCAATATCGGTAATTACAAAACAGGAATTTTGATATTCATACAGCTTGCAATTTACATTACAGTACACTTCCAGAGACAGGTCCAAGATGTTTCTGCACATAACAGTAAGTTGGACTTCCACACTACACTCTACCAACAGTTACATGACATTCAAAAAGTCAGTTTGGTAAGTTGGACTTCCACACTACACTCTACCAACAGTTACATGGACACAAAAAGTTAGTTTGGTATTAGAGTTACCAAACTATCCAAACCAAGCCCAAATAATTACAAAAATCACAATCCAATACAAACATAATAATTTATGATTTTCCCTACGAAGCCTTGTCTCTCGCTCTCGCACTTTATCTTCCTTTTTACAAACCTCTTTCTCGCGCACCAATACGTCATCCAACATATTCCAAACTTGACTCTCTCTTCTACGAATGTTCTCCTCTACCAGGTGAAATATATCTGCCCAAATGAAAAATTCACATTTCCTACTTTCAAGCTGCACACAATAAGAACATTTAATTAAAATGAAACTCACTATACTAATTAAGATGAAATAACTTGCTTTACCGTCTTATAATTTGGGCAGGCGAAAAATTTTCTTCCCAAATTTTTCGTTGTGTGCGATGTCTTTAGGGGTGCTTTCAAACCACACCAACAACTTGGTGTTTCCAACACAAATTCATCAATTACAGACGATGATGATTGTGTAGAAGCCATGACTGGTTAAAAAGACACTGCACAGAAGTTCAGATTAGTATAAACATGAAGTTACTGAAACGGGAATTTAATAACACATATTAGTACTAAAACAGATTAGTAAAAACAGGAATTTACTAACTCAGATTACTACTAAAACAGTCTAGTAAAAATAGGAATTTACTAACACAAATTAGTACTAAAACAGATTAGTAAAAATAGAAATTTACTAACACAGATTAGTACTAAAACAGCTTACTAAAAACAGGAATTTACTAGCACAGATTAGTACTAAAACAGATTAGTAAAAACAGGAATTTACTAACAAAGATTAGTAAACAGGAAACAACTCGAACTTCAGATTAGTATCCCCTGTTTTTCTCAACTTTACATTACAATCATTTCCATATCAACACTTTAACTTCATGCATAGGTAGTATTGTTCTGAGGGATCAGTGCACCATACAACAATTTAACTTCAACTAACTGTGGCATGTAGAATGCAAATTGGAATAAATAATCACAATGCAACTTGAAATAAATAATCAGGATGCAACTTGGAACACCATAACGCAGAACCATAGCTTTAACACAAGAAATTTAAACAAATCACCATAGGAATTTACACAGAATCATAGCTATAACACAGGAAATTTAAACAAATCACCATAGCAAAGCGCAGAACCATAGCTATAACACAAGAAATTTAAACAAATCACCATAGGAATTTACACAGAATCATAGCTATAACACAGGAAATTTAAACAAATCACCATGGCAAAGCGCAGAACCATAGCTATAACACTGGAAATTGAAACATAACGTAGAACCATAGCTATAACACAAGAAATTTAAACAAATCACCACAATCCATAAAGCAATTAAACAAATTTAAACCCTAGAATCAGAAATTCCCTCACGCATATCTCTTCGCCTCGGTGCTATTAGGGCTTCGGGACTGAGGGCTTCGGGAATGAAGGAATAAGGGGTTCGGTGGACTGAGGGCTTCGGGACTGAGGGAATAAGGGGTTTGGTGGACTGAGCAAATAAGGGGTTCGTTGTACTGAGGGATGGTTCGCCTCCTACGTTTGAATGGACCGACCTTCGGGACTGAGGGATGCCGCGATGGGCTTCAATGCCCAGATGAGTTAGACACTGCGGAATGGCTTTGATGGCCTTCGTCTTCTCTTTGGGAGGGCAGGTTATAGAGAGTGGGAGTTGCTTAGGGGGTGAGAGTCTAGTCCGATGGCCTTCGAAGAAGACGAACGGACGAAGGGCTCGAGGGGCACGAAGGGCTGAGAGAGTATGGGAGATCAGTGGGGGGTGAGATTTCGAAATAGGTGAGAGTTGTTTAGACTGGAAACTAGAGTCCAGTCCGATGGCCTTCGAAGAAGACGAACGAACGAACTGACGAAGGGCTCGAGGGGCACGAAGGGCTGAGAGAGTATGGGAGATGAGTGGGGGGTGAGATTTCGGAGTAGGTGAGAGTTGTTTAGACTGGAAACCGGAGTCCAGTCCGATGGGCTTCGAAGAAGACGACCGAACGAAGGGCACAGGGCTCGAGGGGCACGAAGGGCTCTTAGGGCTTCCAGAAAATGGGAGATGAGTGGGGGGTACGATTTTGGAGTAGGTGAGGAAATCGGTTCAGTGTTTAGTGAACCCAGTTCACATGTCATGAGTGCACTGATTTCTCCCAAACAGTGGATGTTCCGAAGATTTATTCAAATAAAAATAATAAACGATGGCGAAATGAGACTTCAACATACTTGCCATTTTCTTTCTCCATTAAGCGTACTTCCAAAACATATTGGGATTAGTTTTGGTGGATAACTGTTATTGGAAAGTGTGCTAGGCGAATGAATATGCCAAGTGTTCCTATACCACTGGCTCATTGGATTGAAATCGATGCGCATGGGCCACCCAGTTATCCAATATCCAGTCCCACAGCCCTTTTTTTGCCTTTAAAATATTTTCATCTCATTTTTTTTTATTTTAATCATTATAATTTTTTTAATTTTTATACTAAATAAAATAAATAATTTAATTTTTTTAAATTTTAATCAAAAATAAAATAAATAATTTAATTTTTTAAAATTTTAATATAAAAATAATATATTTTAATAATATTTTATTTAATTTTTAAATTTTAATTTCAATTTTCCCTCTCATCCAACCTCCTCGGACTATGAAAACAAATATAAAAACAAACGAGCCATTACTAATCATGGAAGTGGGGCCGCCGACGTGTAAAATTTTGGACAGCAGATGACGTGGAGAGACGCTGGCCAAAAGTTGGCGCCTTCCTAGCTGGGCACGTCCTAGCCACTTGTTTGAATGGCGGAGACACCTCCTAGAGACCCGACCGTGGTCCCACCTAGACTAATGTCCCCTTCGTAAAAGGTGTAATAATGTTCCTCGTGTCGGTAAATGACCACTAAAGTATTCGCGGAATGTCGAGTGGATTCCCAATCTTACCCTCCTGATAGCCCGCGGAGTTGGGAATCAAATCATATTTTATGATTTTGTCGCTGACCGCACGATCTTCCGTTTATTTTAAAGAAGTGATTCAATTACAAATAAATTTAATAAAAGTAAATGGCATAAGTTTATATAATTATATTAATTTATAAATTTCTTTTTATAAAAATTTTTTATAGTTAAAATATTTAAAATAGGATATTAGAATGGAGAAGTTTATCTTTGTTTTGGATATGTTTTATAAAAATGTATTATATCCATTCTTCTTTTAAGAAGGAAGCTGGAAATAGACTCTTATAGATATTAGAATATAGAAAATCTTTTATTTTTCTGCAAAAGTTTATTCTAAAAAAAAAATTTAAAGTGTGTTGACTAAGTCCCGAGTCCACAAAAATTGACCGGGTGGCATCACGGACAGGCTCGCACCATCCCGTGGTGTACGTGATCTAGCTAGGCACTAGGGATGGTTGGTTGGTCAATGCCGGTCATCATATGTTTTCTTTTTAATTTTAGATATTGCAAGTAAAGAAACGAGGCTTGTTTGAATTACGTGAGAATGAAAATATTTGAAATGTAAGGTAAATAGAATATTATTTTTTTTAAAATTAAATTATTTATTAAATTTTATAAAAAAATTTTAAAAAATTCATAATAATGAAATGAGATTCTCTATATCAATTTTTCTAAGAATGCCAAATCCTGTGAACTAAACATACCATTAGCAAACCAAGCAAAGTATTTATTGGATAAATTTGGTCGATAAAATATTAGATGTAAATTCAATATTCTTTCTCAAAATCATGTATAACATCGGCAACAACGTCCGTACTGCAAGATCACCTACTGACCTGAGTACGTACATGGAAGCCGACACTGACCGTGATAAATTTTTCTAGCGGTACAGTATGTAAATATACAGTGCAATCGGTTGTATAAAATGAATAAAAAAAATTATAAAAAAATTATTTTATATTTAGAGTGATCTACATGAATAAAAAAAATTATATATAAATTTTATATTAATTTTTTTTTTTTTTTCACGACTACAAGGCGACTGCATTGCTCGACAGTAAAAAGAATCTCTCTTTTCTAGTATCTCTCTCGTTTCATCGTTCAGAAGGAAGTGGGATTGGGGCAAAATTGTCATTATAATCATAGGAGCTGTGGAGGCGCAAAAAATAAAGCCAGTTGCTCGTCAGATAAAGTGATGGAAAAAGTAACCATGGATGTGATCGTGAGATAAAAGGAAAATAACAATCTCTATATATAACCCAAAAGAGATACCGTTATTGGAGTTTTCTCCTTCTCGTAAGCCTAACACAGATCACATGGCCGCAGCCTCAGTCAAGAGCAACAGCAGCAGGCTCTCTATTGCCATGGAGAGAACCGGCCAGTGGTACGATCTCTCTCTCTCTCTCTCTCTCTCTCAAATAGATAAAAGCAAAGATTACATGATTCTCATTATGCTGATTACTCAGCTGCATACTCTTTTTTATCTGGGTTTTCTTTGTGCTGAAAAGAAATTAATATGATTTGCTGCTCTGTTGCAGGGTTTTTTCCCAAGAAATTCCAACTGATGTCGTAGTTGTGGTCGGTGAAGCAAATTTCTCTTTGCATAAGGTCTGAAAATCTTTTTTTTGTGTTTGTGTGTGTGGGTTTTGGACCAAGAAGAAGAATGATTGATTTCGGTTTTCTCATGGCATGGCATGCAAGCAGTTCATGCTGGTGGCCAAGAGCAACTACATAAGAAAACTGGTAGTGGAATCGAAAGAACCTGACTTGACGAAGATCAATCTCTCGGACATTCCCGGAGGTCCTGCGATCTTCGAGAAAGCAGCCAAGTTCTGCTACGGTGTCAACTTCGAGATCACAGTCCAGAACGTGGCGGCTCTTCGTTGCGCGGCTGAGTACCTCCAAATGACTGATAAATACTCTGACGGCAACCTCACCGGCCGCACCGAAGATTTCCTCACACAGGTCGCCCTGTCCAGCCTCTCCGGCGCCATCGTTGTCCTTAAATCTTGCGAAGACCTTCTCCCCATGGCTCAAGACCTCCAAATCGTTCAAAGATGCGTCGACGTTGTCAGTTCTAAGGTAAATTAAACCGGTCGGCTCATCTCTCTCTCTCTCTCTCTCTCTCTCTCTCTCTCTCTCTCTCTCTCTCTCTCTCTCTCTCTCTCTCTCTCTCTCTGTGCAAATTAAAGATCTGATTCCGTGAAAATTGGAATTATCTAGGCTTGTAACGAGGCCAATTTCCCTAGTCGGTCACCGCCGAACTGGTGGACGGAGGAGTTATCTATCTTAGACGTTGATTCCTTCGGCAAAGTCATAGCCGCAATGAAACAACGGGGCGCAAAGGCTCTAACCCTAGCGAGCGCTCTAATAACGTATACGGAAAGATCGCTCCGAGATCTAGTACGGGATCAATCTGGCAACGGCACCAAGTCTTCTGATCCCGCAAGCGACTCCGACCTCAGAATCCAACAACGGGAGCTTCTGGAGTCAATCGTGATTCTCTTGCCCTCCGAGAAAGCATGTCTCCCAATCAACTTCCTGTGCTGCCTCCTTCGATCCGCGATATTCCTCAAAGCATCGAGCAAGAGCGAGCTCGAGAAACGGATCTCTGCGATATTAGAGCACGTGACCGTCGACGACCTCCTGGTGCTGTCATTCACTTACGACGGTGAGAGGCTGTTCGATCTGGAAAGCGTGAGGAGGATCATCTCGGGATTCGTGGAGAAGGAGAAGAGCATGGCGGTGTTCAGCGCCGCTGGTCTCGGAGAGACCTCATGTTCCGCTGCGATGCAGAGAGTTGCCAAGACGGTGGACGCGTACCTAGGCGAGATAGCGACCTTCGGAGAACTCAGCATTTCCAAGTTCAACGGCATCGCCAATATCGTGCCCAAAGCCGCCAGAAAAGTCGACGACGATCTCTATCGGGCCGTCGATATCTATTTGAAGGTTAGAAAATGAAGTTTATAGACCTTGAGACCACCATCGTTCATTTCTCTGGCACTTACGCCTTCTACTGGCTTTGTTATTTGCAGGCACATCCAAACCTCGACGAGATAGAGCGCGAGAAGGTGTGCAGCGTGATGGACCCACTGAAGCTGTCCTACGAGGCGCGGCTCCACGCTTCTCAGAACAAGCGCTTGCCGGTACAGATAGTCCTCCACGCGCTTTACTACGATCAGCTGAAGCTAAGAAGCGGCAGAGACAATCCCGGCATGCAAGACCCGGTGACGACGAAGACCCAGCTAGAGACCGACGTGTCGCTGGTCAGGGAGAACGAGGCCTTGCGTTCGGAGCTGATGAAGATGAAACTTTACATCTCGGACTTGCAGAAGAGTAACGTTCATGGGACATCATCGACGGCGGCCAAGGTTGGAACCTCCTCCAAAAAGCCAACATTCTTCTCATCGGTGTCGAAGAAACTAGGGAAGTTAAATCCGTTCCGGCATGGGTCTAAGGACACTTCCAATATAGAAGATGTGGTGGATATCACCAAGCCCAGGAGGAGGAGGTTCTCCATCTCCTAATCGATCACACACATCTCTGTCTTGTGTCAGCCTTGACATATATATGTTCTTGAATCTGTAAACAATTGTAGATTAGGTAGTTCTGTGTCGTGTTTATTTAAGTGTTTTTTTTTTTTTATTGTTAATTGGATTGGTGATTTTTGTGCTTTAGACTAGTGATCAAATGGGTTTTGCATTGTGCTCTAAAACTTGGAAATCTGCTAAAAAAAAATTATATATGGTTTGTGAGACGATAGATAATCTTTGGTATGAGAAAGTATCTCCATGCATGTTTAATTTGTGGTGTTTATTAGGCAAATAAATGCAGAAAAAATATAAATGAGATGGGATATATAGATTTACTTAATTTAGCTTTAAATCCTACATTGATAGGATCTAGGAAAGTCAACTCTCGTACGTGCTCTCTCAAATTCTTTGTTACCTTCGTAATGGAAAATAGACAAGGAATGAAAGGAGAAAGAAATTAGAGATGAGTCTCTATCTCTTCAAGTCCTCCAATGGTGACTGAGATTTAGTGCATATCGGAAAAGAGTTCGCACAATGCCACAATCCTTTGAGAGAAAAACAGATATTTGTTGTATAATCTTTTGCTTTGAGTTCATTCGGATATTGAGAATATCTGTTAATGGTAGCTTAATAGTTTAAGTTAATGGAGGGACCATTCCGACTAGAGAGCCCTGGAGCATATAAAAATAACTCCTGATACATTAAATACCAAAAAACCCAGAGTTTGGATCCAGTATAAGCTCAAACGTCACGAAATGATGGTTAAATGAATTCAAAAAGAGACGTATATGGCGTCACTTTTAACAAAAGGATAAAAAAAGCAAGAAGTAATAAGATTATTCAAAATCTTAAACCTTGATCTGTTCCGGTAAATCCTGGATTAAATACGTACGGCAAATGAGTCTATATATACAAGTAATCTTTAATGTTTAAAAGAATAATCTTTCTGAACTGACTTTAACATCGGAGTGTTTGTAGGTAGGGCTATATACGAGCCGAGTTCGAGCGAGTTTGGGTTGTGCGAACTCGGCTTGTTCACAACTCGAGCCGAGCCCAAGCTCGGCTCGTTAATGGGACGAGCCGAAGCAAGCGATCGAGCTCGGCTAGTTTACATGTAACCAAAACTCCAGCTCGGCTTGTTAACGAGCCGAGCCCAAGCTCGACTCGAGCTCGGCTCGAGTACCTATATATTATTTGCAGAATATACAATATAAAAATAATATTCTGTATCAGAATAATAACAATTTTTTTTTGTGAAGAATAATAGAAATAACAACTTAAATTTAAATTTACATCATGAAGCCTTCTAGAGACTGTTTATTGACATTTACTTCCTAAATAGAACTAGTGAATGAAAACAGAGTTTCTTTACAACAGTAAGAAATGAAACTTGGTACATTAAACTTCAAAACACAAAATGCGCTCTAAAATTGAAATAAATGAAGTCATCAATCTTCACGAATGCAGCCCAAAAATCAGAACCATATACATTATTGTCCTGCTGTCTGCATACACTACTACACAAAAAAATTGTTAACAGATTTTTAATCCCTTGCTTAAGTACTGTTAACTTAGTAAACTGTTAAGGGATTTCTAACAGGCATGCAAAACTTAATTTGCCAGAAAAATAAATGGCATATCTCTACAGATATTAGATACACGGTACACCAATACCAAAATCATATTTCAAATTGGTTACCAAAACAGGTTGAAGCAGGTAATAGCATTAGAATTAGCAAACTGCAATAAAATAGAATCAAATGGCAAGTTCGCACAACAACTGACAAACCCAACTGATGGCTCAATGTGCCTCCACAAGGAAAGGCTGATATAGTTGATTAATATCAACTAAAACAAATGTTAAAGTCAAACTAATTTGACTCAAACAGTTTTAATATACAATTTTGCCTTAGTAGCTCGATGTGCCTCCAGAAGCAAGGCACATCAACAACATAAACATAGAACAAATTGGATAAAATTAATCAACCAAAACATATTAAACACTAATACATTTCATAGTTGAAGCAAGAACATAAACAGAAGACAGATTGGATAAGATTAAGCAAGCAAGACATGTTAAAAAATGACATAATTAAATAGTTAAAGAAGCCCATATATGATCATTTAAAATAAACCAAACTAGATTCAAGCAAGCATACTTTAAGTCTTGAAGCAAGAATATAGACAGAGAACACGTTGAATAAGATTAGACAGAACATATTGGATAAACACATAACAAAAAAAAAAAAAACAGATTCAAGAAAGTATTGAGAAATACTTGAAGCAAGAACATAAACAGAGGACAGGTTGAATAAGATTAATCAACCAAGACAGAACATATTGAATAAATACATAACAGAACAAAACATATTCAAGAAAGTATTGAAAAATACTTGAAGTAAGAACATAAACAGAGGACATGTTGAATAAGATTAATCAACCAAGACAGAACATATTAGATAAATACATAACAGAACATATTGGATAAACACATAACAGAATAAAACAAATTCAAGAAAGCATATTTAAATATTTGAAGCAAGAACATAAACAGAGGATGGGTGGAATAAGATTAATCAATCAAGATAGAACATATTGGATAAATACATAACAGAACAAAATAGATTCAAGAAAGCATATTTAAATATTTGAAGCAATAACATAAACAGATGACAGGTTGAATAAGATTAATTAACCAAGACAGAACATATTAGATAAACACATAACAGAACATATTGGACAAACACATAACAGAACCAAACAAATTCAAGAAAGCATATTTAAATACTTGAAGCAAGAATATAAACAAAATACAGGTTGAATAAAATTAATCAACCAAGACAGAACATATTAGATAAACACATAACAGAACAAAAACACATCAACATAAAACAATTTATAAACACAGAATAGAACAGATTATAAACACATAATTAGATAAACATGTTAAAGAAAACATGTTTACATATTTTCAACAGATATAAACCAAGAACCAAATCAAGCAAGAATAAATATTACTCACTGTATTGTGGACTGCAAGTTTTGCTTCAACTTTTAGAAGCAAAGTTCTTTCTTCAAAAGTTTTTTCTCTCAACACTTGAGAGAATTTCCATTATAACAGCTATAATTCTCAAAACAAAGAGTGTAGTGCAAGTGCAATAAGCAAACAACAGTAAGATCAAGATAGATGTAAGGCTTCAAGTCATAAACAGAGAAGGAGTCACACTCACAAAGACAATCAAGAAACAAGATGTCACACCATGCAGGTGTACTAGGGTTTACAAATACAAATACAATTTACAAACACCAAAAAAATGATTACATCTATACAATACATATATATCAAATGTTTAACTCATAAACAGAGACAGAGTCATAGAGATAGTGAAGATGTCACGAGTCACACCATTTCGGCCTAGGGTTTACAAAATTACAAATACAAGTACAAAAATAAAAAAACATGATTAGATCCACAATACTATAGTTCTGAAATTGTTATGAGGGAACTAGAGGTTAAAAAATGGGTTAATAATTAGAAAAATTAACACTAATAGAAAAATACAAAAATCTCCAAACATGCAAAGGATTAAAGGAGTCAATGACCAAATATCCAAACAGATTCAACGAAATCATTAGAAACAAAAAAAATAACCTAATTAATTGATTGATTGACAAACCAAATATCGAACCAAAGAAGCATGAACCACGAAATCAGAGATATAATTGATTGGGAGTCATAAATGCTAGCATTTAATAACCCCTCTGTCGAGGCTTGACTGCCATCTCTGAGATTGAGATTGCAGTCAACAAAACCGGCCGATGCCTACGATTGCGAGGGTTTTGTGCAATCGCAGACTTCGAGTCAGAGACACAGAACCTTCAAGAATCAAGCCTTGATTCAAGGCTTCATTGAATCGTATCAGCGAATCGGGACTGAGAGGAGTGAGGAAATCGCAAATCGCAATGAATCTAAGGGCTGTTAATAGGGTTGCAAACGAACCAAATCAAGTCGAATTCGAACAAGGGGTCAAGAGCTCGTTTAGCATATATATCTACTTGAACTCGACTCGAGCTCGAAAAAGATTGAGAATTTCTGATCGAGCTCGACTCGTCTAATGTAAATTCTGATCGAACTTGACTCGAACTCGAGTACAAAAAATACTCGAGTTGATACGAGCTCAAGTAGCTCGACTCGAGCTCGATTTAAATCAGACCCACAATTTTTTGTTTTTTATTTTTATTGGCTGAAGTAGAAATGATATTATTTCTCTTAATCAACTTTAACTATAATTATGATAATATATATTAAATTGAGTTCTTAACGGTTATTAGACATAAATCAATGATTCATCACTTACCACAATATAATTAAAACTTACAAATAGGTAAAATAATAATTCCAACATATAAGATATCGTATCACAATAAATTACAATTTCAAATGGTAGATCACTAATTACAATTATAAAATCTAGCAAACTTACAAAAATAATAAATTATAATTTCAAATGATAAATCACTAATTACAGTTACAATTTCCAGCAAATTTACTAAAAGAATAAACTAAGTAGCTTCAAAAGCTTACAAACTTACAAATAATGCCCATTACAAATATAACACAATTCAATGACTTAGTTCTTAGTAGCTTTAGAGCTTGACAAATAATAATAAACAAAAAATTATTACAAATAAATTAGTATATTGATAGAACAATATCAAAGCCTCCATGGCACACATTCAGAAATCTGACTAAAAATTGGATGAAATATCAAAAAATAATCCCACTTACCTTTGTTTACAAATCTCTATCAAATAATAAATTCCATTTCTTTGATCACCAAGTACAAAAAGAAACACTACAAAATACCTTCTTATAATTATCCATATTTCTCCATTCAACACAATTATACTTTTACAAAAAATTAGGGCTGCAATTCAAGTAAATCAGATATTCAATTAATGAAATCACCTAGATCCAAGTTTCCAAAAAATCCCAAATTCTCAACCTTGTCTAGTTGGACAGCTTCAAACCTCCAACCTCCAATGAGTCAATAAGTTTGATCCACAAAAATAATTACAACTTTTGTTTTAAATAACATGTTCTATCATTGTTCCTTGTAGTATTTCTAGTAGATCAATTCACAAAAAGAAAAAGAGATTAAAAACTAGCCAAATGCCAATCACCATCAACCTATAATGCAAAACACACACGATATAATTAGCAACATGATATAACAAAATAACAATTCAAAAATAAATAGCATTATACTAAAAAGGCAAAAATATACAATTTGTCACTTGATTCCCATCAAGGTAGTAAAATCTCTTCATAAGTTGGTTCTTCTCTCTAGAAAATGAAAGAAAAAATTAGTTAAGACAAGTTTTCAATAAGTTAAGACAAGTTATAGATGGCAATAAAAAATCATTAAATAAAATTATACTTACATTCGATGATTTTTTCAAACCATGAAGTATCCGAACCCAGTCAGCTCCACATAATAACATTTCTACTGTTTCAACAGACATTGATGCGCGATAAGGATCAATTACTCTACCACCAGTACTAAATGTAGATTCTGAAACCACTGTAGTAATTGGAATTGACAAAATATCACGTGCCATCTTAGATAAAATGCGGTATTTTAGATCATTAACCTTCCACCACTCTAAGGCATCAAAATGTAAATCAGAATCCTCACTACAAATATAGACACCTTCCTCTAAATAAACATCCAAATCAGATTTCACTGGACGAATGGTATCATTCCTTCTAATGAATGATTCAAATATAGACTTGCCACTCATCACATTCTTCCCCACAATATTGATAGAGCCACTACAAGAAGAACCTATGTCTCGAGCATTTTCATGTCCACTCGACTCCACATTAGCTAAATTATAATCTTCAGCATACTCATCATACAGCTCATATAAGATTCTCAATATGGTGTCTATGTTTCTAGTGGCTTCGGGTTCTGAATAAATTATTGGAAAACATAATTGAACTAGCATCATCTTGAACCTTGGATCCAAAACAGCAGTCACTGCCATAAGCAAATTACATTCCCCCCAATATTTATCAAATTTTGTATTCATCTTCACAACCATTGCTCGTATGTAATCATTTAGGTCAAGAGACTTCTTGTTCAACACCTCTTTTATTCTCCATACCTCAGGAAGGAATAAGTTAGCAGTTGGATACTCAGTTCTTGAGATAATATTTGTAACCTCATTAAAAACTGCCAAAATTTGACAGACATTTTCCACTTTGGTCCAATCCTCAACACTTGGAACATTATTAAAGCCTTGATCTCTATCTCCATATCTTGGAAAGACTTCCCTAAACTCTAAGGCTGCAGCTAGCATTAGATAAGTGCTATTCTATCTGGTAGGAACATCCAAAAAAAGTTTCTTGCTTGGTAATTGCAATTGTTTTGCAATATCACTAAACTGCTTGATACGAGCTTCTGATGCAACCAAGTACTTCACCCCTTCTCAAACACAGTCGACAATTTCACCAATCTCACTTAGTCCATCTTTGACCAATAAATTTGTTATATGTGCGCAACAACGCACATGAAAAAGCTGCCCCCCAATAGATAACTTCTTTTTCAAACTGAAAACATCTTTGAGAACCCTTAAAGTTACATCATTATATCTAGCATTGTCCACTGTTATTATAGATACTTTGTTCTCAATTCCCCAATTAGTGAAACACTTTTGAAGAGCATCAGCAATAATAACCCCGTTGTGTGGTGGTGGGACATTACAAAAATTTAAGACTTTTTTTTGTAAATGCCAATCAGGATCAACAAAATGATAAGTAATAACCATATATGAGATCTTTTGACTTGAAGTCCACATGTCGGTTGTTATACTGACTTTATTCACACCTCTCAATATTGTCTTCAACTTCTTTTTCTTAATCTCATAAGTGGATTGACAATCATTTCTAGCTGTAGTACGACTTATTTTTTGCCAATAAGGAGTATTAGCTCTCATAAATTTATTAAACACCACATGTTCCATCATGGAAAAAGGATACTCATGATAAAGTATCATGTGAGAAGCTAGTTCTCTTACCTTTTTTATATCATACGAGAAATTTTTTACAACATTCACACATTCAGAACCCTTCATGTCAATAGTCAAAACCTTTTGCCTCTTAGAAACAGCTATGTGTGGAAGACAACTAGTCAAGTGCCTATGAAAGTGAGTTGTAGAACCTAATGAAAAAATGGACAAGAGATCTTTCCAAAAGTTACACTCAGCTTTCTTGACACCATTCTTCTCCACTATTTTAAAATCTTTCCAAACTGCAGAAGTTTTCTTCCTAGGCTTCCTTTGGTATGCATATTTTTGGGGATCTATAGGGGCACTTGGGTTTTCTTCTCCACCAATAATACCATCAACTTCATTATTCCCATCATTATTATCACACTCTATAGCATTAAATTCTTCTCTACCAGTAATACCATCAACTTCAATCTCTACCAGTGGACTTGCAGATGAGCATTCAACAGTTGGTACTTGTTCAGACATATCTAAACAAAAAATTTTAGACAAGTAGTGGCAATGTTAGACACAAATATTGCAGATTAATATTTTTTTAAGAAAAAAATGTAGCTACAAATAGCTAGAGTAAAAAAATAAAAATAAAAATAAAAATAAAAACAGATGTCTTCGCTTGACCCTCGCTCAACAGGGCGCTCGAGCGAGCGTTCAACTCTGCCTGAGTTCACTCGAGCGCAATGTCGAGCGAGTGTCGAGCGTTCAACTCTGCCTGAGTTCGCTCGAGCTCAGTATTGAGCGAGTGTCGAGCGTTTCACTCAAGCAGAGTTGAACGCTCGACACGCGCTCGACACTGCGCTCTAGCGAACTCAGATAGAATGTGTCGGCCGACCTTCGCTTGACACTTCGGTCGAGCCAATGTTCCAGATCTCCCCCCCAACTTCACAGCAGCAAAAGCAAATCCAAATGTTTTATCATTATGGAAAAGGTAAAGCTATAACAATTATCAAATACCAACTTAAGAATCTTAAAACAAAATGGAAATTTGTTAACTTAAGAAATATTGGACATCCATGAACCTTCTTAATTTGCCAACGCATAACAATGGATGAGTTTTAAAAAAAAAAAAAATCTCCTTATGCCATTCTCAAACCTGTGAAGTATGCAGCTAAGTAGCCCCCACAAGAAAAGCTCTACTTCTTCAAAGCCCAACAGCCACCATCAGAAAAGCTCTACCTCTAAGACGATTTGGCTCTTGGTTTTGGCTCCGGTTGATGATGAAAAGAATAAGAAGAAGATCACTCAATCTACAGAAGAAGATGAATCCGCTGCTTCAAAACCCTCTGCTTTTGTTTTCCTTAGATATATTTCACTGGAAATCAGATTAATGAGGAAGAAATATAAAGGGAAAAGAGGAAATCCAAACAGAGCATCCTACGTGTTAGCTTCATCTTAAAACAGAGCACTATCACACAGAGATATTTGTGTTAGCTTCAGCCTTCATCTTAAAACAGAGCAGTACCTCTTACCAATCCAAAAACTACCGAAGAAACAGAGGAGCTGGAACTGGAACTAGAACCGTGCTTGCTTGATGAGCTGAGGAACTGGAGTTTGGAACCGTGCAAGTCTGGAACATTTCAAGTCTGTAGATGGCACGCTTTCTCGCTTTGCAGTCTGTCTTCTGAGAAGCTCGACGGCTATCCATCTTCTCAAGCCGTAAACGTCCCACCAAGGAGCTGTTGGGAAACGGTGCCGTGCAAATAACCAAAATTCAAAATAAGGAAAATAAACAAACTAAACCCGCTAGGCGCTAAACAGTCTAAAAGGAAAAGGAAAAATATTCTAATATATTTGAGATTGTACTATTTTATTTTTCTATAGAGTCATGAATTATAAACTATAATGTAATTAAAATTTTTATTTTTGTCAAGTATTTTTTTATTATTTTTAATCACTAAGAAAAAAATTAAAAAATTAAAAAATTTTACTACTAGTCACTACTAATAGTGAAATAAATAAAAATGCATATGGCATCAATAATGCCTAATACATTAAAGTCATTTAAAAAATTACATAATAAAGCTATTAATTTAATATTAAAGTATTCAATTATCCTTAATATAATATTAAATATAGCCAAATAATCCAAATATGATTAGTTAAGAGAGTGTCACAATCAATTAGAGTTGTTTATTTTTATAAACATTTAATTACAATAATACATTATTATTGTAAAATGCTAAAACATGTTACTTATACATAAACTTAAACTAACAACATATATTATTTTATATATATATTACTTAACATATATATAAAGTATAAAAAATAATATATGTATAAGTATAAAATATATATAATAAAAGAATACATGTAAGTATATATGTAAATATATATATATATATATGTATAAATATTACAAGTACTGTGACGAGCTCAAAACGAGTTGAATCGAGTTTATACGAATATTGTTCACGAGCTAAACCGAATCGAGCCGAGATTATACGAGTTTTGTTCGTTTAATATTCGAACCAATATTAATGTTCACGAACAACTCATTTATTAAATGAACCGAGTCCGAGTCGAATTTATACGAATCGATCTCGAATTGTTCACGAGCGGCTTTGTTCATTTGCGACCCTAGCTGAGAGGAAGTGAGATGTGAGTGAAAGTGTGAAACAGTGAAAGTAAAAGTGAAACGGCAGAACAGATGCGTGAAGGACAAAGTAAAAGGGGGCGGCCAGGGTTACTTAGAAGGGCTGTATACGAGCCTCTTATATACTATGAGGCTTAACGGCTACGATTAATGCAAAGAAATCCAACGGCTTCGGAAATATAAATAATAAAATAATTATATTTTGTAATACTAACACTATATAATATAATAAGTTATTAATTTATTATATTATATATTTATTAAATTATTAATACAAGTTATACAACACCATATGTATATAATTATATTATGTAAATATATAATGTTATATATTATGTTAATAATATTATTATATTAGTATATTAGTATATGTTATGCTAATATATCACCATACATTAGTAATGGTATATGTAATTATGAATGTAAATTAGTTATAAAATGACCATTTGAGTGATTTTCTTTCTTTTTATATATTGTATATAAAATATTTTGGTTAATATTATTTTTGTACAAAGCTAATGTATTCATCATAACTTGTAAACTTATAGGGTTTTATATTTTGGTTATATTTATTCTATATAACTTCTAGTTCTATAAGATTAGAAATTAATATTATAAATTTATATATAGTATATGTAGTGGGCTATAAGTGAGACTAAGTCTATATACATAATTATGAAAATTCTAAATTAGATTTATAGTATCTATATATATATATATATATATATATATCTAACTTTTGGCTATTATATATATATATATTGTATTATATATATAAATATATATGAGTCGAGCTCATGAGTCGAGTCGAGCTTCATACGAGTTTGTTCATGAACATTAATCGAGTCGGTCGAGTTTTATATGAGTTTGTATCGTTTAATAATCGAGCCTAATTCTATGTTTACGAACGACCCATTTAATATTCGATTCGAGTCGATTTCGAGTTTAATCGAGTCGAACTCGAACTGCCTATCGAGTAGTCTGTTCATTTCACAACCCTATTTGTAGGAGGAGTCCTCCTTGAGTTTCATAGAAGAAGAACGGCTGAGCTGTAAGAAATTAGAAGTAAGACACATCCCAAACAGTTAAGATGTTGTATTAAATTTTGAGAAATAAGAGAGAAAAAGTTAAATAAAAATATTATAAAATTGAAAATTGTTTAAATATAATTTTTTGTTTTTATATTTGAAAAAAAAAATTGTATTATTTTTTATATCTTTTTAAAACTTATAATGATTAAATGAAAAGATTTGAAACTGAAAATGTTTTAGTAATACTTGGAAATGAAATATATGAGAATACTAATTGTATTCTGAACCTCTGTTCTTGGCATAACATTTCTCTTTCTGTCTCTTACTATATATTCAACGGGATTAATTATCCCAATACTTAACTTAAAAATTATCCTTTTTATATTTTCTAAAATCATATATGAGACGGTGATCCATATTTTGTGGTATTTTCTAATGTTAGCGACCTGAAAGTCTTGATATAAGATTTTCGTTAGAGAATTTTCCAAAAAAATTTTGAATACAAATTTTTATGAATTTATTTTTAATAATATTTTGATGTAAATATGTTTAAATGAAGAGAAACCAAATTTTGTAAATTTAAAAAAAATATATATTATTTTACATTACTATTCTACTCTCCATTGTATGGCATTGGCCTTAGGGGTACTATTAGCACCCGACGAGGCAGACTAGGTGGGTTTTCACACCTAGATCCCATGGGGCGGATTGGGCATGCCCACTTTGATAGAGTAATGTTATATACAGTCATTTTTGTATACTTTCTGCGCACTCCACTGATATGAATGGCTGGATTAATTTTTTTTTTAATACACAACCAATCATATCATTGGAGTACACAAAGGAGTCCACAAAAATGACTGCACATAGAATTTTTGACTTTTGATAATGAACTACTGTTTATTATTTTCAAAAATTATTTCTAAATTTAAAAAAAGTGGTAAAGATGTATGACTCAAATTATAAATTTAAATTCGTAAATATGATTATAATTTAAAAATCATAATTTTTAAAATTTACTAATACATATTTTATGTAAATTATAATGTAATAAGTTGATCTTTTTATAAATTATCTTGACAATATAAATTTCACATTTAAGCAATGTGTGACTCTTGTATTATTCTTTGCGATAATACAAGTCTCGTACAGGATGGAGCCTCGTTGGGGCCATATCATCTCCGAGCCCCGCCCGCACCCGGCTGCCAACCCCTAATTGGCCATGATATCATTCGGTCACAAGTGTATAACTCAACTTTAAATAATTTTATCTTTTCAATATTTTTATAATAGCAAATTCATACGATAAAATTGCCAACATTTTGTCATGATATACACGATGCTAAGAATATGACATCATAAGCTTTCATTACTAAAATTCCTCAATACTGCAAATTTATTTGTTGCTTTTTACAATTTTAAATCAAGTGAAATCATAAAAAAATCATGCTATAGAATTTTCTTTTTTGTTTTTTCATAAATAATATTAAATACAAGTCTCGTATGCTTTTTTTTTTAAAAAAAAAACAATTTAAAAAGAACAGATTTTTTTTAATTTTTCATAATTGGATCCATTCTTTTACAATATACGTAAAATTTATATATTTAGAATTTGTATATATTATTTATTTTTTATTGCGAGTAAAGTCTCAGTTTCATCATACGACATCGTGCAGCTTATAAAAAGGAAAGTGATTTAAGTACAAAGGCCGCACGATTTCTTGCTCGTCACTCCAATTTCTCTCCCGATTCATATTTCATGATATACCAAGACTACAACAAAACAAAAGAAATCCCAAATCGCGTCCGGTAATGGCAGCATCTGCTATGGTAATGGACCCAAAGCCTTCGTCCGAGCCACCGCCTTCGTTCCCCTCCACCAGATCAGACCTCCATGGCGTCTCTACGGACCAGAGCTCCGACGAGGACGACCTTTACAGCCGCCTGAAGTCGTTGCAGCGGCAGCTGGAGTTCATCGACATCCAGGAGGAGTATGTGAAGGATGAGCAGAAGAATCTGAAGCGCGAGCTCCTCCGCGCCCAGGAGGAGGTCAAGCGGATTCAATCGGTGCCCCTGGTGATTGGGCAGTTCATGGAGATGGTGGATCAGAACAATGGCATCGTTGGCTCTACGACCGGCTCTAATTACTACGTGAGGATTCTTAGCACCATCAATCGGGAGCTTCTGAAGCCCTCCGCTTCGGTCGCGTTGCACCGCCACTCGAACGCCCTCGTCGATGTTTTGCCCCCCGAAGCCGACTCCAGCATATCTCTGCTCAGCCAGTCCGAGAAGCCTGACGTCACATATAACGTAAGTTTCAACTTCCCTAAACTCAATTCGATTGAAAATTTTTTCCTGCTCTTCTTTGCCTAGTTTTTACTTAGGGTTTTTTTAATTGATTGGGGCTTAATCTCCTTTTGGCGATTGTGTAATGTTGACGCTTATAACAAAAAATCGAATGCATTAGAGTGGATGCTGCTGGGATAAGGTCTTGTCGAGGAAACAAGTGTAAAGTTCTAAAGTTTTTGTTTGTATCGAGTTTTCCAGCCTTTTGGGGTTCCGTGTAGAAAAATGATTTGGTAATTCAACCATGTTAAAGGACATATAGACAAAGTCATTTGTGAAACGGGTTGATTTTGTAGCGCATTCTGCAAATGTCAAAGCGGAAGGAAATTGAAAGAAAACGAAAATATTGGATTGGCAGATGTTAATGATCCTCTTATTATCTTTGGAGCATTATACAAAAGTAGAGGACGTTACACCCCCGGGGATTTTTTTTTTTTTTGGGGTTGGGGGGGGGGGGGGGGGGGGGGGTTCAAAGCTAAGCACCTAGGCAGAGCGAGATAACTGTTAACTGCTCTAGGCATTTGTGACTGCCAGAATTAAGTTTTCAATTGACTGTTTGTGTTGCTGCCAAGTACCACTTTTGACATAGTAATTTTTTGATGACCACTCTTGATCTAGTAACTAAAAGTGGCTTCAGAAAAAGAATAAAAAAGAGAAGAATAAATACTCTTTAACAACTAAAGTTGTACTTCAAGGGCTATTATGACATTCCTTATTTGCAACTTATTGCATAGTGTTGGATATCAATCTTCAGTTTGTATGATTTCTATCTCATTCAAACCCCCAGGGATTGGCTCAAGTGGTAAAGGCCTTGGTGTTGGTGGTATGCTCCCCCCAAGGCTCGAATCCTCTTGGGTTGCACAATCTCTAGGAGCCATCGGACTGGGGGATTTTCCTCTTCAATTAATTGAGGTGCACTTGCGGGAAAATTCTTGCCAATGGCATGTGCACCCCGGGGATTAGTCGAGACGCTGTTCTCGGATATCCGGTGCCAATAAAAAAAATTATTTGTCTGATTCATACATTATAGTACTGCTTGAACAAATTTTTCCCTTGTCATAGGTGATTAAGATTTGCATGTTTTGCCCCTAATTTAATGCTTCTGTCAGGATATTGGAGGATGCGACATTCAAAAGCAGGAAATTCGTGAGGCAGTGGAGCTACCCCTGACTCACCATGAGCTATACAAACAAATTGGTATAGATCCTCCTCGTGGTGTTTTGCTTTACGGACCACCTGGAACTGGTAAAACTATGCTTGCCAAGGCTGTTGCTAACCATACAACTGCGGCCTTTATTAGAGTTGTTGGCTCTGAATTTGTTCAGAAGTATCTGGGGGAGGTAGGCTTTGATGTTGATTGTTATAAAAATTAGCTTATGTTCCTCTTTTTTTATTAATCATTTCACTGCAACTTTCATTTGCTGACTTATCCCAGCAATAATATATGTCAACATTAGGTCTTGTAGGATTCTTCTCAAAACGTGTCTATATCTTCTTTTGGGCCTGTGTGATAATTTTTTATTCTTAAAAAAAAAACTTCCTGTCAATTTAGGGAGGAACGCATACTTATCAAAAAAGAAAAAGATAGTAACACCTGGTTTTAGTGATAGAAAAAGTATCCTGTCCTTTTGGTGTTTTCTTCTTGTAACTTTCTGGATTGACCATTGAGTGCATTGGGTTCTTTTATTCCCTCGTTGTAGGGCCCAAGGATGGTACGTGATGTTTTTCGCCTTGCTAAAGAGAATGCCCCTGCAATTATCTTCATTGATGAGGTTGATGCTATTGCCACGGCTAGGTTTGATGCCCAAACTGGTGCTGACAGAGAAGTTCAGCGGATTCTCATGGAACTACTGAATCAGGTATGGATTGGAAAAAAATTGTAAATATCAAAGTGATATGCATCTTTTTTCTATAAGCAATCAAATTTTTTATTAAAAAGCATAAAGGGCATAGCCCCAGTACTCAATACATTTGCGAGAGGGACTACCTGATTAGAATAAAGGGTTAGGAATGTTGTTAATTGAAACTTTCATAAATGTTAATGAAGGTTTGATATGCATATCATTGATGAGGAATTACCTCTAGATGGCAATCATTAGCTCGCTCAACTTGCATTCCCCCCACCTTGTTGGCTTTTCATATGTTTTGGTTTTGTGAATTTTTGGCTGTAGATGGATGGGTTTGATCAGACAGTGAATGTTAAGGTTATCATGGCAACTAATAGAGCAGATACTTTGGACCCTGCACTTCTTCGTCCCGGAAGGCTTGACAGAAAAATCGAATTCCCTTTGCCCGATAGACGACAAAAGAGGCTTGTATTTCAGGCAAGTCTTTGGCACATTTGTGGTTATAAATCTTCTTATTCCACTTGTCTGGTATATGTTTGTGGATTTTCAATAATGTAAACTAATTAAAAACATTTTAAGCCATTTTACATTTTTCCAGGTTTGCACTGCTAAAATGAACCTTGGTGATGAAGTGGATCTGGAGGACTATGTTTCTCGCCCAGACAAAATTAGTGCTGCTGAGGTCTGTTAGTTTCCTTCCCCCTCCTCCCCCAACCCACTGGACCAGTCTGAAATACTATTAACTATATTTGGGGTTTTTTTGGATGTATGGTGTGAATGGCCTTGTCTTTCGTTATTCATTTTCACATGACAACCAGCTAGATCTCTTGCAGAACGAGAAGCAATTCTATGCCCATTTGGGAAATGCATTGCTGTTGCTGTAATAACATAATTTTTTTTGGTGATTCTTTGGTTATTTCCTAAACATTTTCACTGAATGAGAGCTGGGTGTTACCAGATTGCAGCTATTTGTCAAGAGGCAGGAATGCATGCAGTTCGCAAGAACAGATATGTCATACTTCCCAAGGACTTTGAGAAGGGGTACCGAACCAATGTGAAGAAGCCCGATACTGACTTCGAATTTTACAAATGATAATGATGAGAGAGACGGAAAGCGCATTCCAAAAGTTCTGTTGTTAATTTTGGAGGTGTCATAACTCGAAAGCAATTCTTATTATCAATGTTGCACAACTGTTTCTTTTCTTTTTTTTTTTTATCCTTTTTTTGCCTTAGTTGAACAGTTTTAGTTCCATGTCTTGCCAAAATATTTGTAAACTTCTGAAATTTCATGTTAGGCAGCAAGGTGAGACCTTTTAGGTCTATTGATTCAACCAACTAGGATTCTGGTCCAGGTTGGTTGATTTTCATTGGATGGGTTCTTGTAGAATTTCGCTAAAATAGAGTTTTGATGTGATCTACCTAGTGACATGGCCTCTGATAACACAAGCGATATTTCATTTACAAATGATAACCTTCTTGTTATCAATCGGCATGATTAGGCGGATGCTAACAATATGAATCTTGGGTGTGGTGTCGCTTTTAAAATCTCTATCATCTTAGGAAAGAGACGAGCAAGGCGAAGAGATGTGTCTTTGGCCATGTCGTGGAAATAATGATGGACAATAATTGCAGGTCAGGCTATGACATTCAAGGGTTCCATTTAACATCATCTATTTACCTATATAAATACGGAACTATTTATGTAACTCTTCTTGACCTACCTTGACAATTTGCTTATCCATCTCTTACGCTTTTCTTACCATATAAATGACTATTTGTTGCATAAAACATTCTTCAATTCTCTATCGGACTTTCAATACTTTTGAGTTCTACTTTAATTGGACTTAAACTTAAACATGAGGATTTTCCTTTTTTTTTTTTTTATAATTTTCTTTTGCTCATAAATGAATTCAAAGACTATTTAGTTTTTACAGCTTAAAAATTTGCAGAGGCATTGATTGCTGAGAGCCAATAGATACGATTGGCCCATGGGCCAAGATTGGGTTGGGTACTCGTAATGACTAAATCTGGTCATTTTCTCTCTTTTTAATAGTTTTATAGGTACTGTTACTACCATTGCCACCACACAGCCATAGGTAATAGTCATCACAAACACCCAACGAATTGAAAAATGGAAAGATCCGTTTCTTTGGTGGGTGAGGAGGTGGTAGGAAATACGTTACCATCAGAAAGGACAGGGAAGTTAATATAGGGCATGGAAAGATTCTTAGGCCCAATCAAAGACAACAGAGATTTGTTAGGATGGACGTTGAATTCGACAACAATTGATTGAAACTTTGGACTAAGTTGTTTTCTTCTCTATCCACTATCCATGTTGCTTAGAATATTTGCTCATGTACAACCTTTTTCAGTCTTTCTTTTCATTTTCATTTACCTTGTTTCATACGTTCAAGCAAAATTTATTTGTCATGTTTTTCTTCATACGGATAAAGGTACATTCTTTTTTTTATTATTTTTTAGGTAGCTCAGGTAATTTGAGTAAATGACCGCAAGCCGTGCGTGTGCTTGTCTTTTACTGTCTAAAAGCGAGAGAGAGAGAGAGAGAGAGAGAGAGAGAGAGAGAGTGGTTGATGTGGTTGTCTATGACTTTGAGAATCATAATCTAAGGCCCTCTGGACCTATGTGCTTGTATCTTCAAAGATTACTCACGAGTGCTGTTATCCATAGAGGGGGGAAAATATACTCTCTTTCCTCTCCCATCATCAACTATTACTTGATTAAGATTTTTTATAATTTTCTAATCTAAATATTTTCTGAAATTTGGAGAGAGAAAGATGTATTGTGTAAACCTCACTTATTTAATAATGAGGTCCATATTGTCCACGGATAGCATTTAATACTACAGAATTCACAAACTGTGTTTATTTCTTATTGAAAATATTCAAGTCAAAAAAATGAAAATTTCAATTCACTTTCACGTACCTTAGTATTCATTTATCAAAAAACTTAGTCATCCATCCTCCTAAGGGTGGAAGGAGATGTCCCGCATCTTCCTTTCTATTCCTTTTATTGATCGTAGGAAGTCTTAGATCTTCTCTTCTGCCTCATTTTCACGAGACTTAAAATTTTTTCAATGTGTAAGATGAAACAAGTGTTCAATTTAGATGTCGTTTAGATTAAAAAATACTCTCAATTTATCTCATTTCATCTCAAATTAGAAATATGGGATAGGTCTGACTTTAATTAAAACTATTTTCAAAATTTTTCATTTTCTATTTGTACTGAGGCAATCAATTGTCGGTATCACCCACCGTTTTGAACCTTTTGCTCAAATTACTGTATGTACTGTTTGCCTAAAAAAATCATTGGAAAATGGAAAATATAAAGAGGTCCTGGCGTTTCCCATGGGTGGATCCATGTCCTTGACTTATTGATGCTACACAAGGCAGCCAATGGTCCCCAGAGTTCAAAGTTTTAGGGCCCTACCACGTGTTCCTTGCAATTTAGCCCTTAATTTATGCACCAGTATTGTATTTCAATGTAATCTGAGTATTTAAAGTCATAACCAATGGAATAATTACTCCCATGATTTCACTATTTTCCTCTCTGATTTATTCATATTCATACAGAAATCAAATTACATTTATAATTGGGAAGTGTTGGGACCACAGGTTGGTGAAGCACAACATATAGCAGGTAAGCTCTCATTCATTGGTTATTGCGGCCAATTCATCAGCACTTTGAGCTTATTGTTGTTTGCATTGTGCATGTATTTATTGTAGAGCTAGCTACTCGACCGAATAATTAAATGAGTTAGACAGATCACGTGATCGATCCTAAGTGAAGACTTCCGTCAAACAGTTTGTGAATGAAGACTTTCCACATAACATCATATAGATTTGAATTGGTAAAAATGCAGTGACCTGAAAACTGCAA
This sequence comes from Carya illinoinensis, assembly GCF_018687715.1. NCBI lineage: Eukaryota > Viridiplantae > Streptophyta > Magnoliopsida > Fagales > Juglandaceae > Carya > Carya illinoinensis. Next base: position 6,318,227 of record NC_056764.1, read on the forward strand.
CTGATTCTTCTTCTTCCACTAGTTGTCAAGTTGATACAACATGGAACAACATCTTAAGGTCTCGTTTGGACGTTGAGATGAGATAAGATGAGAATTCTATAAATAATAGTAAAATAGTTTGAATTAAGATTAGTATGTGATCTTAATCTTGAAGAGATGAACAAAGATTCATTAACTCACATGCCCTTCATGTCTAGACCAGATATATTATGCCTTATCACACCCCACTGCACTAAAAGCAGATGCCTTCATATAAAGTTTGAAAGCATATATCCAGGGCATTGTCTAGCAAATGGAGTACTTAAAATGCAAACAGGACCATGCAAGAGTAGATTATTAGAGCCATTTTGTCGTGAAACATTCATTAAGGAGATCTGTTGTTGGCTTCTGCATGCGATTGCCAGCCTAGTCCCACAATGTTCATCATCAATTTTTTGACCAAAGTAGAGACATCCATCATCATGGTTGCGACTTAATTCCCAGTCATGGCTTTCTTAGTAGCTGGGGTCTTTGCAATGCCTTTGGGGTTTTAAACATTCATCAATGAAAAATAAAAATAAAAATAAAAATACATGGCTTGAAGGACCGGATTAGTTCAGTTTTTCAAATGGACTAGGATTTTCACAGTACTCTAAAATTGTATTTAGCAGTCTTTTATCACCGCTTTTTTAGCGGATTTTGTTTTTCGAGTTTTAAAATATGGCATTTAAAAAAAAAAAAACACGTACATGGGAGACATCACTACTTTATCTATTTGCTTCCTGACTCACAGATTCATGTCTTTTTTTGTTTAGTGCTTGATCAACTTTGCAAACGTAATTTCTTCATCCTTTAGAGGACATCCTTGTACTCTGATTTTGTACAGGTTTTTTCCACTTTTTAAATAAGATGGTATCCAGAGACAAGCTAGTTAGGTGGAGGTAGTTAGGTTGCTGGGTAATAAACAATATAAATAGGAGCAGTTGGATCAAGGTTTGTCGCACACTCAGGCTTACCAACATCTTGATCATCCGGAAACTTTTGTTATATATTTTTAAGATTTATTAGTATTGTTATTCTTTCTGCTAACCTCATATATGATTTTATAGTGGAAGATTCGTACACTCATTTAAAACAAAAAAAAAAATGCACTGGAATTATACAACTTAAGACTACATATATCATTTTCTCTATTGTTATTGCGCTGTCAAAGCCATGTGGGAGAAAAGAACCAGCCACAATGTAGATACACACACACACACATATATATATATATAGAGATTCTAGATGAAAGCTTTACACCACACACTTCAATCTAATTAACAAGTGATTGTTTTTCTGTTAACTTTTTTTATTTTTTCGTTAAGTCCTATTTTACTAAAAAGTCCTTAAAATTCTTAAATATTTGACGTGTAATTCTCTAGTAAAATTTAGTTCTCATGACCGTTGTAGAATATATATGTAGATGATGGGGGAAAAAGAAAGCTTCTCCAGCAGGCCAGCTGAATTATGGAGGATTTGAATGCCAACCAACCCATCTTTTCAGTAGTTATCGGTGATTCGGTGCAATGAAATGTCGATGAACAACTCAAGGATGAGATGGCCCTCTACGGCTCTACTCCTGAACTTGAATTCCCATAAAAGATGCAACCTAGGGAGGTTGACCACACGACACATGTAGCTTTTGCACATGTGGGCAAATTAGAAAATAGTAATAGAAAAAGAATAAAGAAAAAGAGGGGTCTCTGTTCGTTCAACACCATACCTATGAGCTCCACAAAGGGTATCAAAGTCTGACCAATTATTAAAAAGAAGCAAGGAAACCAGTCAAATGACTCAAATCTTTGGTATCCCCAACTTCTCTTATTCGAATCTCAATCCAACTAAAATGATAATTTTCAACATTTCAAAAATTTATACACTATTTATGAACATTAGTTTAATATGATTGACTATACTGTCTATATTTAGAAGGGTCCGGCTTGGGTCATGTGGTAAAAATAACAGAAAATTTTATGTTAGTAAAACTGGTGCCGTGTAGTATTTTTATGTTCAAATCTCTGTTTTTAAGTTCTAGCATTTTTTTTTTCTTCACAAATTACCATATCAATTTCAAGTAAAGAAATATCAATATTGAATTCAGCTAACAAATAGCAGTATTGTTCATAAATTTTAAAGAAAAAAATATCGTTTAAAATGTTGCTCACCATAATCTGTTAACTCATTTAGATGGTAAAAATATTTTATCTTATTATTATAATTTTCATAAATTTCTAAATAAGATATAATAAATAATTTAATTTTTTAAAATAATAATTATAATAAAAAATAATATTCTAACAATATTTTATTCAACTTTTATTTAAAATTATCTCATCTTACTATCCAAACCACACCTTAAATCAAAATGTTTTTTTTTTTGAAGTACTATCTTTATTTACAATTTTGCTTACATAACATGTGTCAACTACTAAAAATAGTAAAAATCTTAAAATTCAAATTAAAAAAAAAAATCTTACTAAGTGGGAAGTACGTATATATTGTACATGTATAGCGCTATTTTTCTTATTAGGTAATTATAAATATATAGTGCGTAAGTATCGCACACTCTTGTTAAAAAAAGTGAGCCTGTCATTAAAAATAGAATTTTTTATATAAATAAAAATTTTATCTACATTTTTTAAACAGGATACTTGAAACTTAGATGTCTTGTAAAGAGATTTAATTGTTGTAAGGTAAGGACCATGAATTGCATTAATTTTAAAATTTATTATTATTATTATTATTTAATAATTTAACCAACTAATGATTCTAAAACCCAATAGTATTAAACTCTTGTATTCTTAACCTGTAAATTAGGTATTAAATTCTCATATTTTTTTCTTTAACTAAACACATTAGACTGCATCGGTTTTATTAACAGAAAATTTCTTGTTGTTTTTTTCACAGGATGCAAGCCGAATCCTATTTAGAAAAATAATATTTACAGTCTTAAAATATATAAATACTGCATATTTTATTTGAAAAAAAAGAATAAATTTAAAATTTATAGAATTTTTTTTGAATAAAATATAAATTTTAGAAAATGGAGCTTTAGGCCATTTGCAAGGTCACCCAAAACTCCCAAAAGGTTATTGCAAGTACTGAATCAGTATGATAACAGGTGTTGACTCTCTCACTTTAATCCCTCTCACTTTAATCCCATGTTCATTGTGTGTAGACCCTTCCTCGTTTGGTCTTTCAAAATCTCTCGACAAAAATGATTGCATTGCTACCAATTTAATTAGCCAAAAAAAAAAAAAAAGAAAAAAAAGAAAGAGAAGAGACCAATCAAATGATTACGTGGCGAGCTTAGAGTGCTGTAATGTTTTTGCTTGCTTATATCTTTGATTTTTTTAAAGGGAATTTATATATTTGAAGAGTTTTATTATATATAAGTAAAGTTTCGTACTAATCTGTGTATCAATATTAATATTTTTAAATTTAAAATTTAAATTAATATTATTTTTAATAAAATTTACTTTTTGACTAATTACATTAGATTCGTACATAGATTAATACATAATTATGTTGCAACTAAATTTTTTCTAATTTTAATTACATGTACTAACGGATTACCAGATGTCAACGTCTTGTACGATGTATATTAACGGGTAGAACACCTTTCATTAATTCAATGAAATAAATGCAGTAATTAATTATATTTCTACTACATTCGTCTTATAATTCATATCCTGTATTGAAGTTTTCGAAAATGGTAGCTACATTATTATTTTTTAAATGTTAGTGTTAGTGTATTTTATTTTATTTTATTTATTTTATAATTTTTTTTATAAAAATATTTAAAAAAGAAGAAGAATGAACTAACAAATCTGGCGATCACGCCTAGTTGTAAGAGTTGGATGGAGAACTAGCATTACTTTTTATTTTTATTTTTTTACATTCTTTATATAATTATATTTTAAATTAAAGATATTTTTGTAAAATAATTTATAAAATTAATATCAATTTATTTATTTATTTTTTATAGGAAATATCAATTTATTTAAATGTCCTCGTTTTGAAGATCATTGTAGTTTATCGACTCTTTTGTATATTTAAACCATGTAAAATTTTGGTCCGAGTTAACGGTAATATTCAAATTCTCAAAAAATCAATATTGAAAAAAACTATTTTATAAATTGATGTAATAAATAAAAATAATAAAAAATTGTAGAAACAGACGGAATCGCGTAATGGAATGGAAACATGAATGAAGAGTCGTTAATTAACGTTAGAAATGATAAGGACATAAACGCAGAAACTACGGTTTTGTTTATGTATAGCAAGTATTCCATTTGCGTTAAGTTCCTACTCCATCAATAGGGATACTGCGTTCCTTGTTGGTCTGTGACGCTCTCGAGCCTGGATTACTCTCTCTCTCTCTCTTTGTGCCAGAGATAAAGTAGTCGGTGTTCTCTCCTTCTCTCATCTTTATCATCCTTTATTCTCTTTACTCTTCTTCTATTCTTCCCCTTTCCTCTTTTTTAATTTTTGGCAATTATCTCTCTCTCCGACATAAAATTCCTCCGAATATTTGTTTTAAAAAAGTAGTTTTTTATTTGCTCAAAACGGCTGCTTCGGAATGCTGATGCCTGTATCGGAGCAAATTCTAAACTTCCATGTGTTTGAGTTGCCATGGTTGTAGCAGGAGCCAACCCATTTGAGCTCTGCAGCTAATTGGATCTGATAGCTAAAGCTGAAGTTACCACTTGGGTACCCTGACTTTCCTAAATGCGGTCAGTTTTGGGTTTCTTTGAAGCTGTAATGACCACATCTGAACTCAACAATTCGCAAAACCTCGTGGGATGAAAAGCTAGCGAAAACTTTTCCTATCCATGTCTTCAGGTTCGCGTTTTTTAGTTGGGCCATTTTTGTTAGCTTAGTTATGATCAAAACATTATTGGTACATGCATTTCCGCACTGATTAAGCTTTTTGTAGATCTGGGTGATTGTAGGCAATGTTTGTGATTACCTCGCGCTATTTGGATTTTCTCTTTAACTTGTTAATGGCTTCCCTTGCCCCATTTCAGGATTATGAGAGCTTTTGTTACAGCGTTTGCGTCTCTTTTTAAACCTCTTCCTGGTTCACATTGTTGATTGCAGTGAATTTTCTGCAAGAATGCTTGTTTTTCTTGTTACATTATGTTTCGAGCAGGCTGTTTTTGTTTTAGACATAGTTCTAGAAGTTTGACAAATTAGTGTCCTTCAACGCAACCTTGGTTGTTGAACAAATCCAACTATCAACATTTAGAATTGATTCCCTTAAGGTCAAAAATTTAAGTGAAAAATCTCCGACTTTTGCGTTTTATATTAGATCTTTGTCCACTGACTGTCACCCAAAACTTTTTCCCCAAAATTTTTATATATATTTTTTTTGTTAAGTTTGACAATTTAGAATGTAAACTTGCTGTTTGTGCTATACACCGGACAAGCATATATTTTGCATGCCTTGTCACCTTTTTGTTTCTCATAAAATTGTTTTATTTATTTTATTTTTTATTTTTTAATTTTGGTGTTGCATCTATTTCCTATTCTGTGGTATGAAAGTTGGAATAGTTCCGTTTTTTCCTTTTATTTATTTAGACGGAGATTGGAATACTATGGGTAAAGGTTCGTTTGCTTTAATCACTAAAATGTCTTTACCTGCTGCTTTTCGGTGTTTATAACTTTTTCAATTGTTTATTAGCTTTGGCTTAGGTGCTGGATGTAGAGAAAAGAAGAAAAGAATGACTCATGTTTCCTTATGTGAAAGTTGAGAAATGCCTAATTGGTTATGTTTTTAGAGGGATTGTACTGAGCTCTCCCAATGGCTGTTTAAGTACCTCGTTAATTTTGCATTAAAAAAATTGAATATGCCTTTCTGCTGTGGATTACAGCAACTAGTAAGCACTACGCTCAGTCATCTTGACTCTTAAATGACACCAAACTATACCAAAGGCTCTTAGCACATATACATTTTTCTGATCTCTAAGCATATGTGGTAATTAAGAGAAAGACACAGGTAGACTGAACAAGTCTTTCAAGAATTTAATAATATCGATGTGAGGATTTCTTCTTTATCCTTTTTCTGTCACTCATGAAGATTTGCATTTGGCGAACATAGACAGAGTTGAACTGCACATTTATTAGAGGTTAATTGTTATTTCTATACTCAATTCCTATTATTTAGTGCACTTCCACAAATGTAGGAGATATGCTCAGTTTACCCCCTCAATTGTGAACTGGTTGTACTATTTGCAAAATTTTTGCATATAGACAAGACGATTTTTCGTGTGTTTTTGGCTGGCTGCCTAATCTTGTTCTGTTGATCTATTGCTGAACCAGGAAATTATCAAGGTCTGCAGAAGCTGCATTTTTGTTTTTACCATCACTGTCAGAAGTCCTGTACCAAACAATTGCCCATGAGGCTCTACGGAACTTTTGCACTTACTTTCCTTTTCATCATAATCGCTCTCCCACCCATGGCGGTTGCTGACCTGAACTCAGATAAACAAGCACTTCTTGACTTTGCTGTTACTATTCCCCATCGACGCAACCTCAGTTGGAACCCTACTACCCCTGTCTGCACATCTTGGCTAGGCGTCAATTGCACGCCAGATGGCACCCGTGTACATGCCCTCCGGCTCCCTGGGATTGGGCTTGTGGGCCGCATCCCTCCAAACACCCTTGGTAAGCTTGATGCTCTCAGGATTCTCAGCCTTCGATCGAACCTTCTCAGTGGTAATCTTTCTTCTGAGATTACCTCCCTCCCTTCACTTCAATACCTCTACCTCCAACACAATAATTTATCTGGCGAGATTCCTACCTCATTTTCCCCTCAACTTAATGTATTGGATCTTTCATTCAATTCCTTTTCTGGAAACATCCCACAAACAGTACAAAACTTATCGCAACTTACTGGTTTGAACCTCCAAAACAATAACCTTTCTGGAACCATACCAAAAATTGATCTCCCCAAGCTCAAGCGTTTGAACTTAAGCTACAACAATCTTAATGGCTCTGTTCCATCATCCCTTCAAAAGTTTTCTAATTCATCTTTCTTGGGAAATTCTCACTTATGTGGACCACCTCTAAAAGCTTGCTTCCCGGCACCTCCTCCTCCTAATTTGTCTCCACCCCCACCCTTAGTTCCTTCAAATAAAAGCTCCAAAAAGAAATTGTCTATGGGAGCTATAATTGCCATTGCAGTTGGAGGGTTTGCGCTGCTGTTTCTGTTTGCTCTAATTATTGTTCTCTGCTGTCTAAAGAAAAAAGATCGTGAAGGCACTGGTGCATCAAAAGGAAAGGCTTTAAGTGGTGGAAGGAGTGAGAAGCCAAAAGAAGAGTTTGGTAGTGGAGTGCAGGAACCTGAGAAAAACAAACTTGTTTTCTTTGAAGGTTGTTCTTATAATTTTGATCTAGAAGATCTACTGAGGGCTTCGGCTGAAGTGTTGGGAAAGGGTAGTTATGGCACAGCATATAAGGCAGTTTTGGAGGAGGCAACAACAGTGGTGGTGAAAAGGTTGAAGGAAGTTGTGGTAGGGAAGAGGGACTTTGAACAGCAGATGGAAATCGTGGGTATGGTTGGGCAGCACCCAAATGTTCTGCCACTCCGAGCTTATTATTACTCAAAAGATGAGAAGCTCCTGGTCAATGACTATGTCTCTGGTGGCAGCTTATCTACACTATTGCATGGTATGGATATCCCTCTTTATTTCTTTCAGTTTCTGGGTGATCTTAACACCCTAATGATTTTGCCATTGTAAGAGTTGTTACTATAAACTCTTTAAACTCGAGAACAAATGAGTGGACCCGTGCCCTGCTGTGGACCAATATGAAAAGATCAAGCCAAGATCAATCATTTACAAAATTACAGCATTGTTTGCCTTTGATGCCTAGAAGTGAGTTGTCATGATTATAACTACCGCATTTCCAAAAGAAAAAACTTCATTCCTGCATTTCCTGTGCAATAATTACTTTTCTTTGGTTGCAACTGCAATTGGGAACATGTAACTAATATGAAAAAGAGTATTATGGTCGGCAAAATATACTTGCAGATAATACATGCATTGGGAGAGATCATTATGAATTTTTTGACACACCAGCAAGATATATGATGAGGTTTTTGTGCTTACTAGTGAATCTGCCTGTGGCATGTGCTTACTAGTGATCAATTATGTCAACATGAGATGGCACATATTTTCTATGGTTCCCCACTGTAGACCTTCTTCCATCTAGAGGAATTATCATGGGGCACTTCTTTCTTTTTTTTTCCTGGATCAAACCATGGTCCACATTTCCAACAGATCTTTATTAAATACTTTTTTAACCAAAAGAACATTGGGGTTTTATTTTAATTTTACCCAAAGGCTTTATGGATATGTAGCAGTTCTTTTACTGGATTAAAAAAAGAACTCCCACTGCATTCTTGTTTCTTATCAACAGGTGACTATAAATTGTATATGCCAAGGGACAGACAAAATACGTACTATCAATTAAAACCTTTTGGATGATCTTTTATCTTCCATTCATCAATCAATTAACTCCTTTTGCATGATCTATTATCGTTACTTAATTTAATTTGCCTTGTATGGAATACTGCTCATCAGCCTAACTCATGCTATTGGCACTTGTACTCAACTTCAATTTGATGACAGGAAACAGGGGAGCTGGACGAACTCCATTGGACTGGGACGCCAGATTGAAAATTTCCCTTGGAATTGCAAGGGGAGTCGCCCATGTCCATTCTGTAGGTGGTCCAAAATTCATTCATGGAAATATCAAGTCCTCAAATGTCCTCCTCAACCAAGACCTTGAAGCATGCATTTCTGATTTTGGTCTAACACCTCTTATGAATGTCCCTGCCACTCCTTCTCGGGGTGCAGGCTATCGTGCTCCAGAGGTAATTGAAACCCGTAAGCATACCCATAAATCAGACGTGTACAGCTTTGGTGTCCTTCTCCTTGAGATGTTGACTGGAAAAGCTCCACTCCAATCACCAGGGCGTGATGACTTGGTTGATCTTCCTAGATGGGTCCAGTCTGTTGTTAGGGAGGAATGGACGGCGGAGGTTTTTGACGTTGAGTTGATGAGGTACCAAAACATAGAAGAAGAAATGGTGCAGATGTTGCAAATTGCCATGTCTTGTGTGGCAAAGGTGCCAGACTTACGACCTAACATGGATGAAGTTGTTAGAATGATAGAAGAAATCCGACAATCCGACTCAGAGAACCGGCCATCTTCTGAAGAGAACAAATCCAAAGACTCTAATGTGCAGACTCCGTGATTTTCATAACTTTGTACCTGTTTGCTCTTAGGAAGCAACATTGAACATTTTATTTGGACACATGCCTATTGAGGTTTTCCCAAGTGTAGGAAAAAAAAAAAAAACCCCTTAGGTTGCACGTATAACGTGGTAGAGTGTGAATGTTTCCAGTTGTGGGATTCTTTTTTTAGGGATGTTATTTTTCCTCATGAGGTGGGGTTTTTCTCATTCATGATTTGTTGTAATCTGTTTCTCGACGTTGTGAATGAATTAATTAATGATCTTCTTAGTCAATAACTCGTGTTACTTTCACGTGGTGTCCCAACATTGGCTGATTTGTTGTTTGTGTAGAGGCCACAATGCTAAGGACACAAAAAAGCAAAGGATATCTAAAAAGCACCATCAAATCTGATATGAACTATTTATGATGAAAATCGTTGTGTTGCTGTCTTCAACTATGATATTTTGCTCGTTGAGTTCGTTGAAGCCAAAACACAACGAAAAACTGTTTTGAAAACACATATCTTGTTCCCGAGCACCGAAAAAAAGAAGCAATATGGACGCAAAAGGAATGCCAAAAAAACACGACAAGGAATATAGAAAAAAGCTAAAAATCATAGGGATGGAATAGCTAAAAAGGAAAAAGAGATTACCTTCATGCTAAAAAGGAAAAATTGTTGTCCGCCAGGGATTTTGCAATAAAAATAAATAAATAAATAAACAAGTGGGGGCAACGACGACGTTGATTCTACGCCAATTACATTTTTAATGTTTTCAGGGACAGAAAATTCTAGAACCAGCTCTTCTCTCTGGTCGTGGTTCTATAATACCAATCGCCAACACCTTTCGTTGAATCTTGCTGCCCCCTTATCCCTTCTTCATTCGATTGTTTTTGATCAATTTCCTTAAGAAAGCAGACATCTTTGGTGCTTTTCCTTTCAGGTAAGAGATACGAGGTGTTTTGTTCTACTGATCTGTTAATCAAAATCAGAACTTTATGTTCTGGGTGCTTTCGATCTGTTGCTGATTTGGGTTGCCTTGCTTTGTTTGTGGATGTTCTTTAGACTTTAGAGCATGGCATCGAAACGGATCTTGAAGGAGCTCAAGGATTTGCAGAAAGACCCTCCTACCTCTTGCAGCGCTGGTATGCTTCTTTACCCTCTTCTATTCTGATTCAATTTCCTTTGTTAAATTTTGCGATCCTGAAACTATAGTTCAAACCTTTACCTTGAGATTTTCTAGAGTCTCTGTAATTCTTTTGACTGGGTTGGCTGCTCAAGTCCTCAGAATTGAGCGTGGTTTTGTCACTTCTTTATACAATAAAATCTTTGATGCTTTCGCTCAATTGCCCTTTGATGCATGTGTCGGTTCTAAAGTTTCTCAGCTAATAACATACAGTATATTTGTTGCCGGAAAGTTGCAGTTTATATGATTAAGTAAGAGTATGGTTCTTATTTGTTTGTGTAGGTCCTGTGGCTGAAGACATGTTCCATTGGCAAGCTACCATAATGGGACCTGCCGAGAGCCCCTATGCAGGAGGTGTATTTCTAGTTTCTATTCATTTTCCTCCTGATTATCCATTCAAGCCACCAAAGGTAATGTTATTCTATATTTCATATTCCTTATCAGTCGTTGCATTCGTTAGCTCTCTTTCTATTGTACTGTGTTCATTTCAACGTATCACATATGGCATCGTGGCTTCAAAATCGAAATGGGTATTAAGGAGGACACAACCCTGTGCTTTAGTAAAGCTTCTTCAAGTTTATTTTGTTGTATTTAGGGAACATTCTTTCCCTTGAGTTGATGTTGTTTAGTTGCTTTGGTGATCGTGAAATGCGCATCCTGCAGCAAAAAGGAAGTTTGTCATTCATATCTCATGGGAACTATTTTTTCTTCCCTAGTCAGAGTCTTCGGAAGCTAGACTCTTGTACGGAGATCAATAAACTTTTGCTCTTGATTGAGCGGAATGTAGTATTGCCTCACCAATGCATTAACTGTCTTGTGTTTAGCTGTCAAATCACGTGCCCTGATTGTGTATTTTGTTTTTTCCATCTGATGGCACATGTATGCTATATATTTGAAAATAAAAATAAATTGAAAGAATGAGGAATTGCATTGATAAGAATATTTTGGTGCTTGGATTCATAAACATGCAATTCTTCATGGCTTTATTTTTTTCTTTTGTAAAAAGTAAGCGGAAGATATTCAAGTCTCAACATCTGAGATTGATGATAAGGGGCTTGTGAATGTTGATAACTAGGCTGTGGGTTTTATAAATTCTCACAAGGTGATGTGGTGTTTTGTTGATGTAAAAGTTGGAGATTATAACATTTCAGAATTAAGCTGTATTTTTAGCCCTGTATGTCTATTTATGTGAAGTGCATATCCTATAATGCTTTCTACTGAGTCATAGTTTTGGTTGGCACTTTGATCATATTTGCTTTTATTTTATTTTATTTTATTTTTTTATGGTGTGGGCTTCGTTGTAGTTTGTATCACCATGTGTTGAACTCTTTGGTTATCTTATATTTGTTACTTTTGAAATCTAGAATCCTTTCTAACCTTTTTCTATACTTTCAGGTTGCATTTAGGACCAAGGTATTCCACCCAAATATCAACAGCAATGGAAGCATATGTCTGGATATTCTTAAAGAACAGTGGAGCCCGGCACTAACCATTTCTAAGGTTTCATTGAATTATTCCCATCTGTTTTGGTTTTTCTGCTCTACAGTCATAGTTAGCCTACCGTCATTACCTGGTAATTGGTCTTTTTTATATGTGATCAATTATAAGCCATTTGCTGGAATGAAAACTCTTGACATCTTTTTCCAATACACTTGTTGATTTTGATAATTTTATTGGCTATGAGAGACATGTCACACTGTCCTGCCATATTACCACATCAAGGCACTTGATTAAACAACAATCTTTTGGAATAACTACTATGAAGTTATGACAATTAAACAAGTTTATTTATTGCATGTTATGTGCTGCTCACTTTTGTAAAGCTGCTGCATGTTGTCACATTTAGTGAGTAGGTAGTTAAATTGTTACCTAGGTTGGGTTCAGATGTGGACATTGTTTTGCTATATGCCGTATTGATTATGATAATTTTCACTGGCAACAAGTCTCATGTTGCACTACACTGCCAGGTTACCTCATCAAATTGGCAGAATAAGCTTCTTCTTTTTTCTTTTTTTTTTTTCTTTTCTTTTCTAGTTTGTCTTTGTATTTTCAGACAACATTTCTGGGCTTATCTTTTTATGATCTTTTAAATCAATAAGATTTTTGAGGTCTTGTTAAAATTCTGACAAGATTAAGCAAATATCTGTTAGAAAAATTACCATCCATACTTTGTTGGGAAGTTATGATGGTGAGACAGTCGTTTATCCCATATCTGATACTGCTTCTCACCGTTACAGAACTGTTGTTTGTTCTTACATTTAAGTAGAGGCTTAAATTTTTTACAGACGGGGACAAGCTATATAGCATTTATTACCATCATAAACCTTTGTTGATACTGAAAAATAACTTTTTTCAGTTTTATTTTTTTTGAAAAATTCTATTTATCATTCCCACACACCACACTTATTTTTATTTTCTTCTTTTATCAAATGTGTGGTATATGGATGATAAGTAGAATAATTCAATTAATTTTTTTTTTTATTGGTAATCAAGTAGTTTCATTCAAAATAATTGGCAAATCCCAAGTACACAGGGCGTATACTTGAAAAATACCTAACTAGAGTTTACAACTGAAATAAGAAAGTCATTGACATTTAGTCCATTACATAAAATGGCCCCCACCCAAGAAAACAATGTTTTGAAGAAAAAAACTTTCAGCTCCCCCATTGTTCTCTCATGGTCTTCAAAACTTCTATCATTTCTCTCTTGCCATATACACCAACACATGCATATGGGTACCATTTTCCATATTGCTGCCACCCGTAAATCTCCTTGAAGGCCTCTCCAGCAGGCTAGAAAATCCACCAATCTACAGGGCATGACCCATGCTACTCCAAATTCAATTAGTTTAAGAACAATAAAACAAAAAACAAAAAATAAAAAATAAAAATAAAAGTATGCATGGTGTGTGGGGATGATGAGTAGCAAAATTCTTTTTTTTTTTTTGTTTTTTTGGGGGAGGGGGAGGGGGGGGGGGGGGGGGGGGAAGTTCACATTTAGAGAATGAATTTCTATTGGTTTGTACAATATGTTTTGAAGATTTGAAAATGCTAGTGATGGATTGATGGTTGTCTTATGGAACAATATTAGCTTAGGTCATCTGCTATAATAATTTGCCATCTAGACTTATCCTGAATGGTGATTGTTCTACTAATGAACCATCAATGCTTGAATTCTTATAGCTTTAGCATTTGATGCATTTTTAAATCCTTTCTCAGTATCAAATAAAAAGTTTGATATATACTTCCTGAATTTTCATATATATATATATATATATATATTACCAGAAAAGCGTATTCATTGAGTCTTTCATGCTAACTTCCTTCCTAATATTAGGTGTTGTTGTCTATATGCTCTCTGTTGACGGACCCCAACCCCGATGATCCACTTGTCCCTGAAATTGCGCACATGTACAAGACTGACACGGCTAAATATGAAGCCACTGCTCGCAGCTGGACACAGAAGTATGCCATGGGATGATGGCAAATGAAAATTTCTCATCATCTAGAAGCAGCTGCAAATCCATGCAGGTTTCAAATCCATTCAGGTAAAAGAATGGAAGAATGAATCTCATTTTCTTTTCACCAGGACTCAATGTTGGCAAGGAACTTTATTGTCTTCTTGTGAATATTTATTGGAAGACATTGGAGATTGGAAAACTTTAATGTAATTTTATCATGTCCTCCCTGAATGATCTTGGCTATTTAACAACTCATATGATTGATTAAGAAATAATATTTTGTGGGTACGATTCCTATGATACAGTTGCAAAGGTTGCTTTGTATTAGGGACTTAAGTGGGTATGACATTTTGTGGGACTTGTGGGAATATGCCATGCTCAGTCAAATGAGATTACATCTAAGCTACAAATTGTGTTGAAACTTTGTATCTCTCTCAAAAACACTACCTAAAGAAAATCTCAGGCCTTGTTTGGTTATTTAGATGAGAGAAGATGAGATGAAAAATATGTGAATAGTGGTGAGATAGTTTGTCAATGGTAATGAAATTGTTTGAGTTAAAATATTTTATAGGATTTTGGAAAACGAGAGAAAAAATTGAATAAAAATATTATAAAATTAAAATATTGTTGAAATATAATTTTTGTTTTGAGATTTGAAAATTTTAAATTGTTTTTTGTGTTTTGTTTGGAAGTTTGAGAAAGTTTTAATAATTAGGTAATGATTATATAAAAATATTGAAAATTTGAAATTGAAAAGTGTTCATATTTGAATGGTGTTTGGATGTTGAGATGAGATGAGATGGGATAAAATAGTATGTGAAACCAAACGGAGCCTAAAATACTGTCCAGTGCAGGTAAATTCTCTCTTTTTTGTGAAGTTGTAGACAGAAAACTGTGTTGCCCATTAAAACTGTCTAGGAATTTTGTAAGAGTTACCTTTATTCGCAATATAATAGGTTTTCCAGTCTTGCTGCTGCAATTCTATTACGCTATGCGCTTTTGATTGGCATGCCTTTCTCTTATATGTAGTTTTCTTCTTTCCCTGTTCTCTTTCTGGGGGTAATAGTTGAAGAGCTTACAGCTGCACTTGGGGATGATAGTATCCTACTATTATTTTCTTTCCTTCTGTAGAAGTTGCTGCCCTTAAAATAGGAAGTAGTTTAGTATCATAGTCTGGCCATAGTGTGACAAGTAATCACTATGCATAATCTGCAATGCATAATTGGATGGCTATGTTGTGGGGGAATGTAGAAATTATATAATGCATTTTTTCGAAGGAGAGCGTAAAGTAGACATCATGATGGGGGGAAATCTTTCCTGAATACTTAAAAAGAGAAATGTTTAGTCGAGATCTTACAAAACTGACAGATTCATTCGCCACCATCATGTGCATTGAAATGACACCTGGATATTGATATGAACATGTAAGTACCATTCAAGCAAACAGTACATGATGGAGATTGTCCAACTAAGGTAGGTTTTGAGGGGTCCCAAAAATGTGATGGGTCATTATAACCTATAAAGCGAATTTTGAAGAATCTCATATGAAGAGGAATACCTTCACCTATAAAAGAGAATAGTCATGGAATGCCAGCAAGCCCTTCTGAACTGGAGAAGAAAATGGTCCATGAGTTGCTCTGACATTTCTGTAAGTTGTCATGTGAAGTTTCTTCATAGCCTCTTGGAAGTTTTCAATTGCTCCTACCCTTTTGATGACCGGCAGGTTCACCGTTCTTTCATAAATTTACTCTGCTATAATCAAATTATCTTATTAAGAAGAAAATTACTTTCGAAGACTATCTCAACCTGATCTTTAGTAAAGAGGACACGCTATTTATATTGGATGTAGAGCATATAAATTAAAGCGTGTCATGTCAGTAGTGTTGAAGATATGTTCTTCCCACCATACCGGTAAGTTTACTTTTTCACCTCTACAAGGTTGGTTGAGGTTTGAATCTCCTAATTGAACTAGCATTTAGACTAGGTAGAATTCATGCATCGAAAATTGTATATATCATACTACCATCTTACTATATAACATGTGACATATTTATTATCATTAGATGGTGATAAATGTGTTATATCTTATATAATGGGATGAAAATAAGATGGTGATGTAGTGAATAATATTACTCTTCATGCATCAAGCTCATCAATGCATTGGTCATCTTACGTGAAAGCTTCTCCTTTTCATAAATAACTAAACCAGTTTTTACAAAGTAGGTTGTTTATGATAACAATAGCCTTTTAAAATTTTAATGCTTTTTGGTAGAAAATTCAAATGTCATTAAAATTGTTAGAACTTTGTACACATGTTTTTACTTCCATTTAACTTATCGCTTTGATGACAAGCAATGAGGAGAGGGGTCACTTTCTCCCCCTCAACTCTATTATTATAATAACAATAATAATACATTGATGGCATATTCCTAACATCGTGGGGGGGGAGGGGATGTTGACCTTTGCGTATCCTCCAAGCCTAAACCAACCGCCTCCCTCAGTACCTTTTTTCAACGTTTTCATGGTGTTGATTATTTCAACCCATTACCATGCATATAGGTCCCTTTCTCAGGCGCGTGGCCATTGCCGCCCGACTTGTCCAAAGAATCATCAAACCTAGAGTTCTCTACCCACGGAAAAGTAGTTCGAGAAAAATAATGACGGTTCTCGTAGTTTATTTCATTAGTTATATTAAAAGAATTCATAAAATAACGTGTCTTATTCGTTTAATTTATTTTATAATTTAATATATTATATTAAATTGTGTGAATTTATAAATTTATTTTTATGATTAAAGTATTTCTCTTTATAAATTGGTGCATTAATATAGACAAAGTCTTTTATAGTGGTTGATGTAGACAGTATGAAAGCCCTTTCTTTAGTCTTTACCTCCACAGTGTGTTATTCTATATGTGTCGATAAACATACTTGATTTAACCATTCCTGGCTCGTGTGATGTATATGAATGAAATTTACGGATCTTTGGAAGGGATATCTAGCTTTTTATTGGGATTAGGTGGAACCTTTTGAATGAGATTGTGTGGCAAATTGGTAAAAGGTGATTCCTACGAATATCAAGCCTCACTCTCAGGAGAGTGGAGGTGGGACAGAGAGTGGGAGTATCAGTAAAGACAATACAGACAATTTACTGGGAAAAGGGTAAATTCCCATGTCCAACCACGTGTCTCAGTCGGACCAGACCACTAAAAGGCGGAAAAAACTCCAACCCCACGTTTTCACTGTTCAGGGGGTGACAAAATTGTGCGGTCGGTAGCGCATGTTAAGTGTTCACTGTTCATTATGCTTATCATGAGTTTCGTCCCTCGATATTATCCCCATCTACATGAGTTGTCGTATACGCCATGTAAGCAACTTCTTTCTTCTTATTTTAGTACAACTTTTTTCCAATATTGAAAAATGTTTAATTATTTGTGATATATTTTTATTGATTAAATAAAAATAATTAATATTTAAACTTTTCATTAGTCAGATTATTGAAATAAAAATTTTATATGTAATTATTTTTATGTATATTTTTATATATTTTAATAATATAATTAATTATATATTAAAATACATCAATAAAATATATAAAAATAATTATACATAATATTACTCTAACAGCCGACAAGAAGACCGTGACTCCTAATGCATGCAGCTTGTGGTTTATTCTTGTTTAAGTTGTGCAGATTACAACATAACATAAAAGAACATATGGGTAGGGCTGGGCAATCGGGTCGGATTTTTTTTTTTTTTTTTTTTTTTTTTTCGGCCCTGTCCGGAACCCAGTTAACCGGGTTCCGGTTACGGGCACCGGCCCGGAAAACACCCGGGCCGGTACCCGGTTTCTAAAACCCGGGTGCACCTGGGCCGGGTACCTGATTTAAAACCCGGTACCCGGGTTTTTAAAAAACCCAAACCCAGTGCCAGAAAGATGCCGTTTTGGCACTGGGTTATATAGCATCCGATTCCCCCCCCAATCTAACTTCTCTCTCTCTCTCTCTCTCTCTCTCTCTCTCTCTCTCTCTCTCTCTCTCAACGAATTTTCTCGAAACCTGAGGGGAGTTGAAGGGCGGTGCTGGAGATGGGGTCGATAAGCTGGCCTTTGGAGAAGAGCTCTAGGAGGTTGGGGAGGGAGTCGGATTTGGAATCGGATCCGGAATCAGTGTTTAGGGATTGTTGTTGTGGTGGTGGTGGCCGGGGTTGGGGTTTTCGGGACTTTTCGGTTTTGGGTTTTTTGTTGGAGGTGGAGGTGGTATCGACCTCTCGGAATCAGTGTTTAGGGATTGTGTTGGGTTTTTTTACAAGCCTTCGCTTTTTGCTTTTGGGTGTCTTCGCCATTGGAGAGCGAGATAGAGTCTTGGAGATAAGCCTCTCAGGACCGAACAGAAACCGAGAGGTTAGGTGAGTAGAAGGTTAGGGTTTCAGTGGACCGAAATCGGCAAATCCAAGTAGCAAGTACAACTCATTGAATTCGGGTTAGGGCTTAAGATGGGCCATGAGGAAGCGGAGGAGGTGGTCACGGTGGTTGGGTTTATGGGTGTGGTGCGAAAGAGTGAGAATGGGGAGAGGGGTGAGAGAGTCTGATGGTGGTGAGAGAGTCCGGGTAGAGGCCGGAACCCGGATTTTCGGGTTGTAAAAACCCGCATCAATCCGGGTTCCAGACCGAATCATAACCGGCTATATCAGGGCCGGGGTCCGAGCCGGATTTGGAATCCGGGTTCCGGGCCGGGTATACCCGGATACCCGGTCCGGTACCCAGTTGCTCAGCCCTACATATGGGCATTGACTTTAGAATCCACCCCACCAAAAATAAAAGAAAAAAAATAAGGAATTTTCAATCTTTAACAGTCGACAAAAGGACTGTATCTCCTGAACTGCATGTATTTTTTCTCTCTTAACTCAATAAGAAAAACCGAAATTGGTTTTTTATTTTTTGGGTCCAATAGTCCTCATTTTATTTTATTTTTTGAATTTCCCATTTTGGGGAGAGTTCTACTTAATTAGTAATGGCCAAAGTAATATAAGAGAGGATTGGGAACAAAGATTTTGCATGTGAAAAGATTATATATATTCACTGGGATTGGGATGGGGAATTAGGTGGCGTTTTGTTCATAGGAATCGACAATTCAGAAAGGAGGTGTCTAACACGTCAATAGAGTCTGCTGGGAAACGCCTTCCCTATAAATATTCCACATGCACTTCTGACATGACTCATGTATGCATGACTGATCACCCAGTTCGATCGATCCCACGTACGACCCCCATCAAAACGCACCACATGTTACTTTTATCATCTCATTATTACTTGTTTATTATCTTTTATATATTTAAAATTTTATCTTTTTATAAAATATTTTTTTAACATTTTTAATCATTAAAAAATTTAAAAAATATATAAATTTATTAATAATTACTTTCTTAATTATTAAATTAAACAAAAATTTTAAAAAAATAAAAAGAATAGTAAAGAGGTTGTAGAAGAGTGCCAATGTTATCATTATTCATCTTGATATATTTTTACTGTAGCATTGAGCCCTTAAAAATTGGAATCTTTCCCGAACGTGTGGTTTTTTTTTTTTTACTTAAAAAAAAAAAAGGTTAGAATTGAAGCTTAATTAAGCAATTAATGATATCATAACAGGATGGAAGAGTCCCTGCACTATATATACGCTAGACCCAGCGATTTTCACCTCGATTGTTTCCTTCGCTCTGATCTTTCTTCTTATTCTAGAGTCTATGACTCTATATACCTAGTCCCTTCACTGACTCTCGGAATGACCTCCTCCTCGCTCGATCAAGTCTCTTTTTCCCGCCAAAGCCCGACACATTCCTTGCCAGTCATCTTTCTTTCTTTCTTTCTTTTTTTATTTTTTATTTTTCACCCGTGGGGTCAGACTCGGATGCATTAATCTTCTCTCTGTAAATATAAAGATCCGTTTGTAATTTCTGTCCATCCGTCTCCGTCCCACTCTGATCTTCTGTCCCGCTCTCGAGCACTACTCCTAATATAAGCGTACCCAAAGGCCATGCTCTTTCCGTGCTGAAAATCTTCGGATTAATTGAGTTTTCCCACTCCGTAAAGAGGAAAGACCTCTCTCTCTCTCTCTCTGTCTTTCTGCATGCTGTAGTACCACTTCACTTTGTCTCTCTTTCCCATTCTCACTTCTGTCTGCGCAGAGGCAATAGAATCTTGCTGTTTATCTAATTTGCTAATTAAAAGCCTTCACTCTTTTTCCTCTTCGTATATTCTAAATTAAGTATCGTACTTCTTCTTCACCTCCACCGATTTGTTCACATTTACTACTTATTCTATGAAGCTTGTCTTTCCTTCGCTTTGATCACCGAGTGATCGAAACAAAAAAACTCCCCCCACCTTAATTCACAGGATCACATGTTTCGCTCTACGCTTCTTAGATGCTTTTGAGATAACCCATCTGCTATCGTCGGATCTCGCATCATCGTCTACGACAAGTACCATGATAGGATTCGACGAGAACAACTTCTATCATCACCGCGCCGGCATGTCCTTGAAGTTCTCAGAGCACATCTTAACAACGAAAAGTATTAATTTCACTCGTGAACGGAAAGCTATGGCTCCCGGTGACTCTGAACAAAAGCTCAAGCTCGTGAGAATCATACAAACCGATGCCGAGGCTACTGACTCCTCCAGCGACGAGGAACAGGGAGAGAAGATCGTACGAAGAGTTAAAAGACTTGTCAGAGTGGTCAGCTTCGAGCGGCCGCCACTTGTCTTCAAGACTCAGAAAAAAGAGCCTCCCAGAAAGAGAGCGCCGAAATCGCGAGCATCCGTCACCACTCACCGGAATAAGTTCCGAGGTGTCCGGCAGAGGCCTTGGGGTCGCTGGGCCGCGGAGATCCGAGACCCGAACCGCAGGAAACGGGTCTGGCTCGGTACCTTCGACACGGCTGAAGAAGCAGCCTCCGCGTACGACAAAGCCGCCATCCAGCTCAAGGGTCCTAACGCCGTCACCAACTTCCCCAACCCCGTCATGACGGTATTGGCGGTGGACGTTGATACGCCGACTACGGAGAGTCCCGGTTCATCTGACGCGGCTTCCTCCTCCCCGACTTCGGTCCTCCATTATGATGAACCCATGCCATTCGACAGCCTCGGTTACGGCGATGTCGACGTATTCGGGTTCAATATTGACATGCCGTTAAGTTGGCCGGACTTTGTGGTTTCCAGAAAGCACGTGAACCAGAAGGAGGAGGAAGACTTTGGCGAGTTCGACGTCGACGACTTCTTGGCGGACGGAGTTTGCTAAATTCGGACGGATGGTTTAGTAATGTCATCCAACTGCTGTGTCCGAAACAGAGACGTGGCATGGTTTGATCGGTGAGCATACACTGTGACGAGAGTCGAGAGTCAACCAAGAAAGTGGAAGTTGCGAAAGTACCCTCGTTTATTTTGATATTATATAAATATATATAGGTAAATGAAGGTGCGTGAGTGTTAATACATAGAGACTTAGTCGAGTTTAGTACTAATACGGCGATTTTTGTCTCGTGTTAATAAGGTTTTGTTTCTGTTGTAACTGTGATTACTGATTCGATGTATTTTTTCATAAAGAGAGTTGCAAAGAGATAAGTTAGAAGCGAGTGAGGAGGAACCTTGAGAAGAGATATCTAGGCCAAGAAGCATCGAAAAGGATATGGGATTTTTGTTGTGACGATATTTGTAGTTGTTGATGTTTATTAATACGAGAATATTTATTACTGTATATGACTTTGGTCTCTCCTTTGCCTGGCTGCTGTTTCTTAACTGGATGCACAGCATAAATAAATAAATATATAATTAGGGGAGGGTTTCAACTGCAGCCATGTGTTGAAAAGTCAAACCCCGGCGCGCACGATGAAGCCGTCACACTCACTGAGGATGTCTGTGTCGGATATCTTTAGGAGAGCGTTAACGTTAAGATAGGTGCATGTATGTGTACAGGTCATGGCTTGCGAAACCTTGTTTCAGATGGGGTATTACATCCTGACCGAGCTCGATGTTGTAATTTTATTCTTTGCACTGCATGAATGCTAGTTAGGAATATTGCTATTTTTTTTAATCAAATTAAAATGATCTAATTTTTTAATATTATTTATATAAAATTTTTGGGACAATGAACTCTGCAAGAATATTTAGTAATTAGTATTTTATTTATATTTGTTTGAGTTAGACTGTATATTTATAGATTGTTCAAGTGCCGTGTAATATTTTTAAAAAAAGTGAATTCATACGAGATTCATATAAAAAAATTAATTTTTTAATAGTAAATCTTAATCTTTTTAAAAATAATTATACGATACTTATGTATTCTACGATTGTATATAGTATTACTCCATCTCAATTGAAAGTTAGCTAGTACCAAATTCATGAGGAGTACTTCCTAAACAGACCTGAAGAAGGCAGCTTTACCTAGTGGTCATTTGGCATTTAGGATTATACAAAATTTAACTATCTCATCTTATATAATTATTATAAATTTTTATATAAAATATAATAAAAAATTAAATTTTTTAAATTTTAAAATAAAATTAATATTAAAAAATTATATTATAATAATATTTTATAAGAATGTTTTTAAAGTGACTTTAGCTACAGATTAATTTCAAGGTGCAAAAAAGGTGTAAAGGAAAGCCGGGATCATCGAACATGAGATCAGCACACAAGAGTTGGGGAAGGGAAGGGAGGTCCCGAGACTTGAGAGTCCCTACTGCGCCCACGACAAGCTGGAATATTGAGTTTAAAGTTGAAGGGTCAGATCAGAAATTTAATTGGAATGGCCTGCATTTTAAGAGGGGGATTTTGGGATTTGGGACCCGGTTGGTGACCAAACAGATATGAAAGAAGTATGATTAAAATAGGCACCCAACCCACAATTAACCACAGCCGCCTCCCACTATCCCCATTTTTATATTCTGTCTTCTTCTGCGGAAGACCTGCATATTTCTTTTGTTTTTTGCATTATATCAGAAAATGGAGACCCTACTCTTTCCTAAACGTACGGTTCTTTTTTTTCTTTTTTGCAATTAAGAGAGAAACATGCACAACATTTAGACCCGCCCTCATGACACGTAATGTTAAAGTTCATGTATTGTCGGCAACAAAAAATATATAATATTGTCAGGTCCCTTATATGACGCATGCAACTCTTTAAATTGTAGAATATGCTTGGAATGACCGGAAAATGATCCTAGTTTTCTTTGATATTTTCTTTCTTTCTTGTCTAGATGTAGAATATGAGTGAAACCCAATTATTGCAGCACATGCATGCTTGCTTGCTCGCTCTGGCGAACAGCTAGCCTGATCAGTGATCTAATGAATGTGTGTTAAGGGCATGGACGCAAAAGCTGGCGGTTCCACTAATCCAAGAATACAAAGCCAAACAAAACTCTGAAGACGTACAGCTTTTCTTTCAAACCATATTTAGAGAGGAGGTGGAAAGCACTACTACTTGTTTTGCTTTTCTGATTTATTTTGCACCCCATTTCTGACTAGATCAACGATGAGCTCCTAACAGTATTCAAGATCCATTTTCACATGACCTAATTATTTAGATGGCTCAGAAATTTTGTTCCATCGACTTCTAGTACGTACAAACATATAAAAAAAAAATCTCCTTGAATTCTTATCCGAACTCCAAGGATCTTAATCCAAACCCTACATGTCCCAACTCATCAAAATACTTTGTCAAAACGCTGGCCGGATACGGAAAATTGTCTAGACCAGCTGCTTACTTTAAGGCATATGAGATTATAGATCTAGTTGGTTCATCCATTATCCATTAAAACTTTACAAGGTCGACCCCATATATATAGAGGGAAGGACATAAAAAATAAAAGAAGTATGTATAAACTGTCTGATCTCCTGAATCCAACAGCAGATTTGGAAACCCTACTGTGTTCCTAAAAGAGTGGCAAAAGACTCTGTCTTTACAGACATGAGTTGAACATATATATTAATGCAGAAAGGCATGCAAGTAGACCGGACATCCAAAGAAATTAAGATATATATCAACAATTAATTACTGCAGCAGTTACATTAATGGAGGGTGATCGTCATTATATTCATAAGAGTGCTGCTGATGCTAGTGGGCATGAATTGATGATCATGACGTGCAGCATTTGAACCATATTCTAGATATTTATATTGACTTTTCTTTTATTTTAATGCACGCCGATCAGGGTGATCAGGTTTGTTATTTCGTCCGTAGACTTTGAAACTAAGCAACGTCCATTAGGAAGGGAGACGTGTTGGATTCTTCCCCAAGTTGTTAATTATTTTTATTTTTTATTTTAAATTCCTATGGTCGATCAGCTACGCTCGCATGCAGCAGTATCATCAATTATTTGAAAGGTTTATGGCCTCAAAAGCACGTGCGTTTGCATGAGTTCTTAGATTTTAAGGTTTTGCATGCACTCAAAAGGATTGTAATATAAGGTTTCGATCGGTTGGAAATCAAGGATATTTTTCTAGCTACCTATAAAGTAAGCTTACATTTATATATGTCTCTTAGATAAAAGGTTGAAAAAAAAAATGAATGGATGGATCGATGTTTTATTAAGACATATTAAAATTATAAATTAATGATCATGATGTGGAAATCTACCACATAAATTAGCATTAAAAAAAATGAATATTTCGACATTTTAATAACTACAATAAATTCCAATAAATAACGTATATATTTATACTCAGAATTAATCCATATATAAAATCATTTAGAAAATCCTAGTGGGCATTTAAGCCAAGGCGATTGATCATACCCTGCTCTCTCTTGTGCCCATTGACCGTCAATTAACTGGCATGCATATATAGAACATATATATATATATATATATATTGGTATGAGGGGTAGATTGTTCAAATCCAACAAAATCCCACCTATATATATATACAAAAATTTTATGTGCAGTCATTTTTGTGCACTCTTTTGTGCACTCCAATGATATGATTGATTGGATATTAAAAAAAAATTAATCCAGCCAATCATATCAGTGGAGTGCGCAGAAAATATGCAAAAGTGACTGTATGTAACATTGCTCATATATATATTTATATGAGTCTGGGATGTAGCCCGAATTGTCATCGAAAAAGGTAAAAAATAATAATAATAATAATAATTTTTTTATTTGTATTTTTTTCATTCATTTTTTTATATTCTTAAATATTTAAAAAAAATCATAATATTACTAAAAAATATTTTCTTAACCATTAAATAAAAAAATATATATTTCAGGACACTTTTTAAATCCCGAATTCCGAACTAGCTAGAGTACTTCTCTATAGAAAATAATAATAATAGCAAGAAAAATCGGAAAGAAGAAGGTCGAAGGAAGATTCTTAAAATATCAAGCCGACGCATTCAAACAGGTTTGACTTTTCTTCAGCTTCTGCATACGCTAGGTTTGGCCTAGGCTAGTAAACAGAATTTTCATCCCACTCTATTTCATTTTATCTTATTTTTAAATATAATTTAAATATAAAATTTTTAAATTAATTATTATAATTTTTTAAATTTTTAATTAAAAATAAAAAATATATACACAATATATTTCACAATATAAATTTTAAAATAAAAATATTTTATAAAATGATATTATTTTTATAAGTTATTTTACAAAAATATCATTCATTTTAAAACATGGATAGTGTGTAATATGTTATAAAAAGTTAAGCGTTTTTATCATTTTTTTTATTTACATACTATCTTATTACTATTTATAAAATTTTTATTTCATTTCACTTCTCTAACCTCCCATTAATAATGAACAAATTAGTCAGTTGTCCATTGTTCCACCTATTTGACCAAGTCTTGTGAATGATAGAAGGGTGACGAAATATTCTAGAATAAAAGTTAGAAAAATGTTTCCTCTACTTAATAAACATTTGGAATACATTGGTTTTTTCTAGGATATCTTCACATGATCAAACGATAATAATGTATGTATGCAATACATCATAACATGAGGAAAAAAGAAACATTCTCATAAAGGGATCAGAGATTCAGAATACAGCCAAGCTAGTGGGTGAAAGTAGTTGATAAAAGTGCATACAATTAACAAGTAGTTGATGCATATGAATTAATAACCCTAAACAAAAATCAGTAGATCATCGAACTCCATTAATGAGGCCGGTTCCTAGAAGTACCACCATCCAATGATGTTTCCAACTCCCAAACTGTCTGTTCATTGAAAGAATCAAAGGAGGGAAGAAAACTTCCACTTTTATTTCCAGCTTGATATATAGCCTCAAAGCTACCGACGACCAAACTAATTCTCAGTCAAATGTGTTAATTGTTCAGAAACGAGTCTCTATCACACGACACATGACCAAGAAATTAACATGCGGTGGAGGAAAAATCATAGGTAGTACTTGATGATACTTTTGGTTTTCCTATATATTATTTAATTCCTTTTTTCTTTTTCTTGCACATGATCCCGATGGGTTGGGATGGGACTTAAAAGGGAGTTGGGGGAGTGAACCTCGATCATGTCTCTTAACCATCCCACAACAAGTGTACTGTCAAACAAAGTCTACCTCAGAAGCACACCCTCTGACGTGCACGATAAATCTCTTTTCACGTTTCCGTGCCTTTTAAATGATGTTTGAAAATGGTTTACGTCTTTTTTATAAGCTCTTAATGATGTTATTTTTTTAATATAAAATAATTATTTTGATAAATTATATCAATAAAATATATAAATATATATATAAAAATAACTATATATAAAATATATAGCATACTACAATTTTTTTAACAATTCAAGTATATTAAAAAAAGAATAAGTGATTTTATTGAACAATTATTTTATATACATCAATTGATTATGGGATATACGGTAATTAAAATGATGGTGAATAATATTTTTGCTAATAAATAGCTAATTATAGCCGAGACAATCACAACCAACAAGAGTTTTTGTAAATCATGTTTACCCCAAAAAAAAAAAAAAATTACAAGAAAAATAAACTCTTCTTTTGGGGCATTGAACCATCTAGTTCGGCCCACAGATTTAAGGACCATAAAGAAAGCAAAGGGGCAGATTCAGAAGAAAAGTCCAATTAGGTGCCAGGCCCAAACTCATATGGGAAGTCTGAAGATTTAGGCCGGTTTGGAGAAATATGATCATGGACCCAGATTCCATATGAGGTGCCAGGTCCAGAGCTGTGTGTCGGGGTTGAAACAGCCCATAGGTTTTCCGGATCAAATCCGGAAACTGTTCGATGGAAGCCGAGACTACATAGGCATGCGGCAAAAGATAGCGAGGTTTTGAAGGGCATCGACACTCGAGAGAATCTTGTTCAGGCAGGTAGAAACGCAGACCTAGGAGCGAAACGATTAGCTCTGAACAGCGCTCGCAGCAGTGCAAGCCAAAAGTGTGTAGTCTGTGTTTCTCATTTCTGATTATTTGGTGTTTTTCTGGATGTGTATATTGGTGATATTTTCAACATAAGAACGAGTTGGTGCCATTTTTGTTTTTGGCGTTTTTGATCCTGGGCATTGTGCTTTTGTGTCTGTTTTCTCTGTTTCTTATTTGGTGTCTAATCCACTGATTCAGTTATACTTGCTTTGTAGCAGTCATGGCAGACGATGTTCCCAGTGAAGTAAAGGACGAAGTGGCGGAGGTAAGTTTATTAATTTCTTCCTAACCCATCTGATAAACATTGGGAATACGAACTAGGCGGTTAACCAAACTTGTTTGAGGTGACTTAGGTCTAGGTGTATTTGTACAAACTTTATTTATTCAACACCTTGCGGCATTTATTGACATGTTGGAAAAATCACAAGATGTTGCCTGCCAATTACTAAAAAATGTGCTTCTCTGCTTTTGATTTGCTAGTCCGTAATTAATTTACTGTTGTGTTTTTTCTTAATACTACATTGTGGAATTGTATTTTCTGAATGAATCAATCGATTTCAGATTGCCCCGTTTGATCCTAGTAAAAAGAAGAAGAAGAAGAAGGTTGTAATTCAGGATGCAGCTGATGATTCTGTGGACAATTTGGCTGAGCAGACAGAAAATTTGTCGGGTATCTAAATTGAACGAATGTTCATTATTTAATCTAATGTAGGTCAAGTATGCCGCTATTTGCATTACATAGATGGAGCCTTAATCTTCTCCTTACTTGCAGTTTCTGATGGGCTTGAAAGTACTTTCTCTGGTTTGAAAAAGAAGAAGAAGAAGGCAGTAAGTGTTTATGTGAAGGGATATGTGTGAGTTGTTTCTAATGTTGTAAGCAGGATAAATTTTGAGGCTTGATTTTAGGTTGAAACTAGTTCCTTCAATGAAGAGAGTGGGGATGCAGGGGAAGATTTGGATGGTAATATGTTTTTTTTTTTTTTTTTTTTAATAAATATATATATTATTTTATTGTATTGGACCTGTGGTATTGGATCTGTGGGATTTGATGTTCTTTCCCATGTAGATCATGCTGGTGAGGATGAAGAAGGGGAAGGAACCACGCTACAGTCACGATACCCTTGGGAAGGAAGTGACCGTGATTATGAGTATGAGGAGGTATATCATTTATTTTTTACGAGTAATATAAAATTTTATTGAAAGTGGTAAATAGGCATAACCTAAGTACATAGGAAGTATATAACAACAAATACCTTATTACAAGTTAGGAGCTAGAAAGTGATACAAGAAAATCTTGTTGGCTGGCTCCATTAAAAACATTGGCAGAAGCCCAAAGAAATAAAGTATGGAAGAAGAAACTTCTGAGCTCATCAAGAGAACGTTCCCTACTTCAAAGCTTTGACCATTCCTTTATTTTTATATTGTTTGGGCTCTCTTGTGACGTTGACATTATTCTTATAGTTTTGGATTTTTAAGTTCATATGCAGTAGAATGTATTTAAGTGTAACTTATAAAAAAAGAATGTATTTAAGTGTTTCTTTTGCATACTCCTTGTGTACATGGGCTTTGCTACTTCATTCATATTAATAAAGTTCTTTTTTTACTTATAAAAAAAATGTTTATTCTTTACCTTAAAAGAAAGTGTAAGGAACTCTGTATCTCCTTAGTTTTTGTTGGTGACTTGCCGTAATGAATCAATGTCACTTATGGTAGGGACTGCTGGAACTTGATAGTGTTATGTTCTAGCATGTTCTTGCATTTTTCCATGGTGGCTTCTTCATGTCTTTTGGCTGCCACCTCTTGGATTTAGTTCCTCCCAAAAACAATGAGTCTTACATCTATTTGCTCTGATGCGGCCTGTGCTTACAGTATGTTTATCATACTAGGTTATCTGAAGATGAGAGGCTCTGTTTAGCTGGTGCATGTGAATTAATAATTAATCTCAGCTAATTTTTAATGGGGGCTTTCTCTCCACTAAGTTGAAGATGAGTCTGTATCATTACTAAGGATTTTTCTCTTGACATTTGGTGCAGCTTCTTGGTCGGGTGTTTAACATTCTTCGGGAGAATAATCCAGAGCTGGCAGGAGACAGGCGTAGGACTGTTATGAGGCCTCCCCAAGTTCTTCGTGAGGGCACAAAGAAAACTGTTTTTGTGAATTTCATGGATCTCTGCAAGACGTATGCTCATTTCTTTTTCCAAACATAATACATATTCATTTTTTCTCCCCATACTATGAACTGGGGGATTTGTGGTTACATATTTTCTGCATTTTGTTCAATTACATTTATGCTTACTGTTGATTGCATTCAAACTTTTACCTCGTGTATGGTCCTAACAATCTCTTCCATTCCATTTCATTAATGCTTATTTTTGTGTACCTGGTGCATATAAAATGTCATGCTCTGGATAAACTCTATCTTACCCAGTGGTGCCAAGCATGCAGTAAATGGTTTCTTTAGACATGTTATACATTCTTTGCTTATATGCTGCATTTGGATATTTTTGTTTTTTACCCTTAAACATTTTCGTATTTCTGGTGCTAATAATTGCTTTACCTGGATTTGGCCTCATATTTATCAAATGAGATGTCATTTAGTGTCATTTCATTCCCTAATAATTTTTATTTTAACCCGCTCACTGGCTTTCCTCCCACAAAAAAATAAAAATAAAAGGATGCATCGGCAGCCAGACCATGTGATGGCTTTCTTGCTAGCTGAACTGGGGACAAGTGGATCACTTGATGGGCAGCAAAGGCTAGTTGTGAAGGGAAGATTTGCACCTAAGAATTTTGAAGGAATCCTGCGTCGATATATCAGTAAGTATTGTGTTTATATATATAACTATATTTTTATTTTGTGTCTGTGTTATGACATTCTTGTTGGTTGAAACTGTTGCTCTTGCTGCCTTATTAAGATGATAAATAGGGACTGCAAGGAGTCAAAAAATTGATTTGACAGCCTGTCCCTTATTTTTCTGCTTATTTTGCTTCATATAGTCTACTTCATGGTTGAACTCCACTAAAATCGAAAATAAAACACTCCCTCCCCATGTTGTCTTGGCAAAGGGAAGGAGCTGTATGTGGCAGGAGATAC
Organism: Carya illinoinensis; assembly: GCF_018687715.1. Taxonomy (NCBI): domain Eukaryota; kingdom Viridiplantae; phylum Streptophyta; class Magnoliopsida; order Fagales; family Juglandaceae; genus Carya; species Carya illinoinensis. The sequence goes on from NC_056764.1 coordinate 6,348,611, forward strand.
TGTCCTTCTTGTTTATGCTTGCTCAACTAATATATTTTGATCCTGTATTTTGTAACATTCTGAGTTATTTTTTATGACTAATTCCTCTTCTCAGATGAATATGTTATTTGCCTTGGGTGCAAAAGTCCAGACACTATACTTTCGAAGGAGAATCGTCTCTTCTTTCTTCGATGTGAAAAGGTAACTGCTTATACAATTGTTGGTATAAACGCTTCAATAGGGGGGGGCTATTTTTTTTTTTTTTTTTGAAGTCAAGAAGACTTGGGGCTTGTTTGGACACTTAGGGCTTGTTTTGGAAAACATAACTCATCTCAACTCATCTCAGAATTTCTCAAAATTCTTCCTAAACATCACTCAAACAAAAACATTTTTTAATTTTAAATCTTCAACATTTTCATCTAATAGTTACCTAATCATAACAACTTTCCCAAACTTCCAAGCAAAACACAAAAAACAATTCAACTTTTTCAAATTTCAAAACAAAAATAATATTCTAACAATATTTTAACTTTATAATATTTTTTATTCAAAACCCAATAAAATCTTAATTCAAACCATTTTACTATTATTCACAAACCATTTCACTACTATTCACAAAATTCTCATCTCATCTCATTCCACAAGCATCCCCAAAATATCTCAAAATTCTATGAATAGTAGTAAAATGTTATGTGAATATTAGTGAAATGGTTTGAGCTTAAATATTTTATTGGGTTTGGGAAGAAAAAGTTGAATAAAAACATTATAAAGTTAAAAAATTGTTTGAATATTATTTTTGTTCTGAAATTTGAAAAAGTTGTATTATTTTTTATGTTTTGTTTGGAAGTTTGGGAAAGTTGTATTGGGTTTTGTGTTCGGATAATGATTATGTAATGATTAGATGAAAAAGTTAAAGATTTGAAATTGAAAAGTGTTTTGTGTTTGAGTGATGTTTGAGAAGAAAATTATGAGAAATTTTGAGAATATCTCGTTACCCAAACAAGGCCTTATTTTAAGGTTAGGTTTAGATAGTGAGTTGAGATGAGATAAAAGTTGAAAATTAAAAAAATATTCTTAGAATATTATTTTTTAATATTATTATTGTTTTGAGATTTGAAAAAGTTGAATTGGTTATTGTATTTTATGTGGGAATTTGTAAAAGTTGTAATGTTGAGATGAGATGAGATGGGTTGAGATGGTTTTGGTATCCAAACTGAGCCTAATTATTTTACTGCCAAATACTCTTGTGAGGAGGCCTGTGATGATCTGAATACTTGCCTACATTGTCAGATTGTCTTATATGATTGACTAAGGACTACCCAAGATGTTATCTGAGGCCTCCTTGAAGAAAACTTTGCTCCTGCATTGGTTAAAACTGAAATTTCATGGAAATATCCTTCTGATTATGGGGAAATTTGTATGTGTTTTTAAAGTTTTATTGTCTTAGTTAACTGGTTCACTGCATTTGTGGACTCTTGTTATTTGATTACGGGTACTATTTTCTGGGTGTCTTTGTTCATAAATGTGATACATGTCTCAATCATCCTGTCTTATAGGCTGTTGGGGAAATCCTTCTCTGGATCACCATATCTATTTGATGTTATGTTATTGATTTTGATTTTTTATTTTTGGCAGTGTGGTTCAGGACGATCTGTTGCTCCAATTAAAGCCGGTTTTGTTGCTCGTGTTGGCCGTAGGACCGCAGGGGCATGATCTAACCCATTACTTTCTGGTTGGAGACTCGAAGTTGAGTGGCTTATGAGCCAGAGTTGGGGTTTCAGTGTCCGTTTACTAATCTTGCTTTTAAGTAGAAGTCAGCAATTTATCATTTATGGACACGATCTAAGTATAATTTTATATGGAATACATCATGTTTATCGAGTTTTGGAACAAACATTTTATAAGTACTTTTAAAGGACGAACTAGTTGTTTTGAAGGTTGTTACTTATAAAAAAAAAAAAAAGTAGTTGTTTTGAAGGTGTTCAAGAGACCATTTCTTTCTAGAATGTGTGTGTGTGTGTTTATTTTTGTGCATATTTTTCATATTAATGGAGCACACGGATTTTTCTTTCGAAGCAGAAGTCTTATTTCTTTAGTTCATGAATACACTCTCATGTTTTATCTAACTGTATATTCTTGTAAAAACATCGACGTTACCTATAGAGTTTACAATCCGAACCATAGAACTATAGAAGTTACAGATTGTAGACATCACGCATTACAAATCTTCTTCTTCTTCTTCTTTTGGTCCTTTTCTTGTTTTGAACTGCCCCAAAAGTATACTATAGTAGGTTTTTATTTCCTGCACCACAGCTCCACCTCCTCCTTATATAGCTGGAGTTGTTCCACAGGTTGAAGATGGCTACGAAGAAGACGTACGTACAACACGCAACAAATGCCATATGTACTTTCTAATACACCTTTGGTCCAGGGTTGGTGTAATTCTTCGTAGAGATAGCTGCAGTTGAAGCTACCCAAAGTACGTACATCTCATCAGTCAATATCCTCACAGACCCATATGGCAAAAACAAGAAAAATACCCAAAAAAAAAAAAAAATCAGAAACCAATTAAGTCAAGAACAACATGGAATTCCACCTTCATTTTTGGCACATCCATCGGAAATTCTCTCTTTTGAGGAGCTTTACAGTGATGTTGTTGGCGAACCAGAAGTCTCTTTTCACGTCATGGATGCACTTTAGCACATATCCAATGTGCTCGCCGCACCGTCCTTTCTTGCAGTATTCTGCTAACTCGTCTTTGTTCACATCCACCACTCCTTTGTCTGCAAGCTGGTCCTTGTCCGAGCAACTTGCTGATTCCTAATTCATCATGATCACCATCACAAGAAAAAGAAAGAAAAACCCAAACAAGTTTAGAGTCTGATATCATGAGTATTAATATTCCAGGCTTTGATAAAAATGGTGCCTGCTGTATTTGTAAAGATCATGTGCCTTACGTTGTAAATCATGCAGTAGTAAGCACTTCTCCACCCTTGGATTGGCCCTAGATTCCCGTTCACTCTCGGCTCTGTTTTATCTGAAAGCAAACAAGCAACCATGCATGGCCATTAATTACGTATTGTATGACATAAATAATCAGTTGCATTATAAGATATTGCCTATCTTGTTATCTTCTTTGATCTATTTTGCTGCAAATAATGGAAATGAATGAAATGGAAAGAGCTGATACTTTCGGCTTTGGCGCGGCCGAGGAGGAAAATCCCCAGAAAAAACAAAAAACTCTTGTAGTTTTCCATTCCTTAAGAGATCAGAAACTACTGGCCCTGCCTCTTTAAACTTTTTTCTTTTCTGGCTGATCTTCAAGAGAAGCTTGGTTTCTGCATTGAACCACTTCCAACCTCGAGGGTTATATATGGCTGTAATACGAGGAAAAGAAACAAAACATTGGGGGCTTAGAACTAAGGAATTTTTTGTTACTTTTCGGTATATACTGAGAATGTTGACAAAACCAAAGATAAGAAGAGAAAAATTGTATCTTGGCGGAGTTGGTGAAACAGCCAGTTTTTGGGTATTATGTCGGATATTGAGAAGTGAACCTGTGATTGCAAAACACCTTGTACACGTACACGTACATGTACATGTGCGTGCTAATTATTCACTCTTATCGTATATTTGATTACTTTCCTTCTGTCATCCCGATGTGGCAAAGAAATGTGGTGAAATCAAACGGCTTGGGGGCTGTGGATCAACACCTTTGATTCCAATCATGCACCACCATTGTGTAGCATATGCTACTCATGTTGTTATGGAGTCTTGACATCACCCCTGGATCGTGGTACTCGTGAATGATGATATCAGAGTTTAGGGTCCTGCCACCTCTGTGGATCTGGGCCCCCATGGATCAAAAGTTGCTCCTAGAAAAAGGGGAGGGATAAGTTGGAGAAAAAGGACCCAAATCTCATATGGGCCTAGGTCTTTTTCCTAAAAGATCTCCGACTTAGACTGTGAATTATTACTGATGGGTTTTAATTAAGAGAGAGTTATAATTATAAAGAAATTTTATAAAAATAAATTTATTAATTAATATAATTTTATATGATATTATATCTATTTTATAATAAAAATAATTTTACAATTTAACATATCACATCAAAAGTCAGGATAGTTTATAAGTTATTTTTATGAAATTTTTTTATAATTAAAAGTATTTTTCTTTAATTATTAATTTTTTTCGAACAACGTTCGAGACACAGCCACGAAGAATTCAAATAACCAAACCGTTTATTTTCTTCTCCAAACATAAATACAGTCACGAGTAGTCACAAAGAAAAGACTTTGTACCTATATTTCTTTTATAGAACGTGGAAAGGGGGGAGGCTCTTTCCTTAGACCAACCATGATTGCTTGCAAAGCTAGCTAGCTATTGTTTCATCGTTCTTAAGCTTTGAAAGCTAATGTCATCGAGGGGAAAAACGATATTGCACGTTACGTGGCCGATTAACATATAATCAAATAATTTAACCAATAAAAATTATATATAATTATATATATATATATATATATAGAGAGAGAGAGAGAGAGAGAGAGAGAGAGTTCTACTCATTCACCAATAGTCAATTAAATGTTAATTTTTTTTTGTTCCTCTTTTCAATCAAATATTAATACTTTAAAAGCACCTTTTGCACTTTTTCAAGTCAATTCATATATAAAACCATAAATATTTGTTGACAATTGAGATAAGATTTAATGGCTATGATAAAAAAAAAAGAATTAATAATATATCTATAATTATTTTAAAGCTATTTTATAATTTGTTTCAAATTAATTAATGTAATTATCTCATTTGATTATAAAATTATTTCAATTTTAAATAATTATCTTCTATTTTAAATAAAATTGTAGATTAATTGTAAAAATAATTATGTGTGACATAGTGAAATCGTGTTAAATGGTGAAAATTTAATTTAATTTTTCTTTTGTAAGGATGGTGAAAATGGTTACTATGATATTTGGGAGTAAATTAAAAAAGAATAATTTTATTTAAAAGTTTTGCGTTCGAAAAATGAGAGAGAGAGAGAGAGAGAGAGAGAGAGAGAGAAGGTGAATCACAGAATTGGGGGCAAGATGGTAAATTCAAAAAGTCGGTTGAAACTTGAAACAAGATGAGAGAGAGAGAGAGAGAGAGGGAGAGAGAGAGAGAGAGAGTATTGACTTTGTTGTTGAATAAATTCACCAGAGTGAGCGAGCGAGGGAGCGAGTAAGACAGCGAGAGATTCAAAAGCAGTTTCTGTCTCTCCTCTACCCCTCCGCTCCTCCCCTTCATATCTTCTTCTTAACTCAACTCTCTCTCTCTTTCTCTCTCTCTCTCTCGCTTATTGGAATTTCAGATTCTCCCAAAGAATAGAGTAGCGTTCTTCGATTAGATCTGTCTCACTGATCTCTGGTAATTGCTTCTCTTCCCTTTACACTATTCTTTGTTAATTTACTTTCTATCGCTCTTTATAGTCAACGTTTACGCGAGGTTTTCTTGACTTCCTCTTGAGCATCCTTTCAATTCTCTCTTTCAATCCCATTTATTTTTGTTTTGAGTTTTCTGATTGGAATCAGCGATTCTTTAACAATAAAGGAGACGATGATTTCCTCTCCTAATTCTTATTTTTCTTTTCTTATCGCTAGAAATCATGCCTTAATTTCTGGATATTTATCCATTTTTTATTTTCTTATATTATATATATATATATATATAAAAGTCGGCCTGCAATTTTCGGTCGAAACGCGTGGGCATAGCTGGAGGTCTGGTTCGGACAGTTGTGTGCGCTGTGTGTATTCGGTCCGAATTCGCTGGACTTCCTAAAATTAAATACTCGCGCTTTGTTTGCGCGTGAGTGACGCGCACCATCTAGAATGTTGTGCCCGCGGGTGAGAGCCGCCGACCCGTCAACTCAGTTGTTGCCCATGTTTCATCAACATGGCCTTGTGTCCTCTGGGACCCCTCCACTACACTTGATATATTGCCTGCATTCTGTGAAGCAATATGATATATATTTTTAATTCTACTTATATGGTGATTGGTATTTTTGTTTGTTGTTCCGAAAGTAAGCGTCCGCTTCTCATTTTCATTCTAGCATCTTTCTTATTATCGGCCTCTATGCATTGAATTATTATTATTTAAAAGCAAAAAAACTGCAATTGTAGGAAAAAATACGTTTGTCTCCATTAAGGTTGAGGGGGGTGCCTCCAATCATAGTTTGTCCCTATATACAAATAAGATTGAGTGATACGTGTAATGACAATTTATCTGTCCAATCTACCGTCCATCATTTAGTTGATAGTTTTTTTTAATTGAAGTCTTACCGTGTTTAGAATTTTCTATAAGTTGTATTATGGAGAGTCTTTTTTCTTTGATCAGTAACACTGTCCATTTTTCCAGGATTATTGTCACTATTCGTGACTCCAAAAAAAGCTTTGGTGAATCGTTTTAGCAATAATGCTGCGAATTGTAGTTTTCGTAGCTTAGCAGCACCTAAAATCGCTAAACTGATTTCTTTGATTATTTGAATCTAGGCTTATTCAGATCAACTATCCCAAGTTCTACCAACTTAGCAAATGGCTAGTTTTATGGTAAGAAATGAAACCCCAACCAACCCCCTTCACTTTGCGTTTTAATTTTTCTCTATGCAGTACCGAAAAAATTATGTTTTGTTTTAGCCATACTCAAACTCATGTTATTGCTTTTCTTTCTTTACTTGAAGTTTTGTTAGTCCAATCCTATATGAATAATCGTGATGAGATTTTGGAACATCATATAATCATTGGTTCAATAATTTTATGTCTGGAAATTGTAATGTTATCTTGGTGTTATGTGGAACTTAATGGTTTTGAAACATACTGGTCTGGTTGATTTCCCATTGGACATCCTTATAAATAATAATGCTGAACCTCTGTGGTATGTCTATACGAATAATTCACTCTTTACATTAAAATTGTCTTTTTTTTCCCTGCCCGATTTAGTTTCATCAGCAGAACATTGAAACACCAGAGTTCTGTTTCCCGTGTCCAGTATGATATTCTTTGGTTATTTCAGGTTCACAGCAGTAAGCATATGAAGAGAACAGAATCAAGAAAGTCTCATTCCGGGTGGTGGGATAGTCACATCAGTCCAAAAAACTCCAAATGGCTTGCAGAGAATCTTGAGGGTGAGCACTATAGTGTTATTTGGCCCTTTTAACTTGATTTTCACCCTCTTCATGAATAACTGCCACATGTAAAAGGGCAAAGGAAATGGACCACTGGACTGGCGTCTTACCACTATTTTTGGTAATAATTTCCCAAATGGAAACATTAGCTAAATTTAATATCAATAACTGAGTAATAGCTTTATATTAGGACTAACTCTGTTGGTGATCCTATTTTTATGGCATTATATAAACCAAAAGAGTGTCGATGCTGTAATCAATTTATACCATGTCAAACAAGAAAATAACAAAACGCTTCTTGATCTCAGAGATGGACCAGAGCGTCAAACAAATGATGAAGCTGATTGAAGATGATGGAGATTCATTTGCCAAAAAGGCTGAGATGTATTATAAAAGGAGGCCTGAATTGATCTCCCATGTTGAGGAGTTTTACCGTATGTACCGGTCACTGGCTGAGCGTTATGATCATGTGACAGGAGAATTGCGGAAGCATATTCCTTCAGATCTCCAATCCCAAGGTGCAGGCATTTCTGATGCTGGGTTGGACCTGCTCTCTACTCCCAATTATAGGTCGGGGCATCGAAGATCTAGCCACCGAGCTGCTGGTTTTGATTTCTTCCTTGGCTCTGGTGGAAACAGCTTTGATGTTTACCAGAAAGAAGGAGATGAATCATCCACATTGACAGACTCAGAGCCAGAGTCTGATGATTCCTCAGTCAATAATTACCCATTTCTATTAGGGAACGGTGGGGATCAAGGGCTGAGTAGGAAGATAGTTGAATTGGAGATTGAACTGCGTGAAAGGAAAGAGAAATTCCGGATGCAACAGGAAGGGAATGCAGATGGTTCATTGAGAGAGGCAAAATATGAAATTCCCGAAGATTTCCCTGCTAGAATTGCACATTATGAGCAAGAGCTGAGGATTGCAAATGGAAAGATAAGCCAATCAGAAGAAGAGATCGTTAGGCTGAAGATTGAGATCCAAAAATGCAAGTCATTGGAATTCGGTAATGATTTCCAGTCTGAGCATGGATCATCATCGCAGGAAGAGGTCAAGATGCAGGAGGCTGAGTTGGAGGCTGACCTGGCATTGGGGATTCAACAAAGAGTTGGTCAGACTGAACATGGAAAGATTAGAGCACTGGCGGAAGAGCTGAGAATCAATAAGGAAGAGCTGAGAATCAATAAAGAAAAGCTTCGGGAATCTGAAAAAGAAATTGGTCGCTTGAAGCATGACCTTGAGAGTAATAAATCCTCTGAAAACACCCGCCATTTGCAGGATCAGATTGAGCTGGCTCGTAAAGAAATAGTTACTTGGAAAACAAAACTCAATGTGGAGAAAAGAGAGGTCTCCAAGCTGCAGGAAAGAATTTTAAGGTTGAAAACTAGTTTATCAGACCGGGATCATGAAGTCAGGGATTTGAAAATAGCTGTATCCGACGCTGAACAAAATATCTTTCCCGAAAAATCAAATTTAAAGGCTGAAATGTCAAAAATGTTGGAGGAACGTACTCGTTTGGAGGAGGAGCTCAGAGAATGGGAATCCCGTGCTCGTTTGTTAGAGGACGAGATCAGGAAGGTCAAGGCTGAAAAGATGGAAATAGAAATTAGACTCACTGGTGAAATTGAGCAGCTAAAGGCAGAGATTGTCGACAGAGGTGATCGCATAGAAATTTTGAATAAAAGCCTTGATGGCTTAAAGTTAGAAAGAGATGAACTCAATGCAAAAGAACTTACACTCACAGCAGAGATAAGCTCTAGGGATGATCAAATCAACCAAATGGATAAGCATTTGCAGCAATACCACAAGGAACATGTCGAGCTGACTGCTGGAATAGAAGGCACAAATAAATTAGTGGAGGAGCTGAGATCAAGAGCCGAGGAACTAGAAGCGGAGGTGGAGAGGCAAAGAATTGTTATATCGGAAGGAGCAGAAGAGAAACGAGAGGCCATTCGGCAGCTGTGCTTTTCTCTTGAGCATTATAGGAACGGGTATCATATGCTTCGACAAGCTTTCATAGGGCAGAAACGAGTTCCAGTTTTGGCATCGTGAATTAAATATGTAATCTGTGTATATCCCCCGTTCCTTTTTTCCAGAGTGTTAGCTTCATTTTCTGGGTCTGGAAAGGTACACCCAGATAACGTTTTGGACCACGATCTCATGGTTCCAATAGCCAGTCGGTTTGTGTAAACTATAATGTACTGCAGTGAGTTTCCCCTTTTTTTCGAGACCATCTGAGTGCCTTAAACTTCCACCGGCAGTCGGGGAGTTTCTACAGAAATTTGCATGCCATTGTTCAGTTTTAAGTACGAGTTTTGTGAATGAATAGACATCCGAGTTGGAATGTCTGCTATTTGTGAACTTCCTCCAAAATATATCTTACAGAAGATTCCAAATTTTAAATTGCATTCGGCTCACATATGGTACCACAACCCGGTTGAAGATTAAGTTTGGGGCTTTGAAGTTCTAAACATTGTGCTATGGCCAACCTTGTGATGATCATGAAAGTTAAGGTTTAACTAAATTGGTATCCAACACTTCTAGTTAAGACTTTTAGATCATTAAGTCTATAACAATTAATATTAAAGTAACGAGCACGATACGAATTTAAGTTACGGAGAGGGCAACTAATAAGCTGAATTAAATGACTTAGTACTATATATGGATATTGTGTTAAGTAATTGATTATTGATGGACAAGTGAAGCTATCAAAAGAAAAAAAGCTATCACTAAGTTAGTGTCGATAGAGTGAGCCACCGTGGACAACATATTCGTGTGGGTGGTTTAATCAAATTAATATCTAACAATTTTAAACTTTTTGGACCAATAGTTGGATATATAACAACCTTTTTTTTTCTTTTTTATTGATATTGGGTGTTCAGGAAAAGTGTCACGACTAATCTCAATAATGCATAGACTTTCGACAAGAAATTTTTCACAAATACACTTTGAGTAATTTAAAGAAAAATCTCTCAATTTAATAGATCTTAGAGATTATTTCCATTTAAGAGAATTTGAACCATAGAACTAGGGGAGCATACCCCAAGTCTAGGGCGTTAGCTACTTGAGCCAACTCCCGGGAGTTTTGGGTATATATAACAAGAAGCAAGGAAAAGGAAAAAAGGGAGCTAAAGCAAATAATTAAGACCTCCTTGATAACCGGGATTGAAGCCTAACGCCCGAACAAACGATCATCTCGAACATGGCAGTTCAACAAAAGTTCAAATTATATGAAAGAAATGTTCGAAAACAATTAAACATGTTATTGTCGCTGCAGTCACACATAGGGAGTTACAGACAAGTAATAGAAACAAAACATTATTCATACGAAATCCATTCTGTTTTCTCGCCCAACCCAGAAGCAGAAGAATGATCACAGTTCCGGGCAGACCCTCCATCAATATCATTGCTCTTCAGCTTCAGGTTTCTCCAGAAATGTCATCTTCAACCAATTGAATGGCCGTTACATTTTCCAAACACAATTGTAAGAATGTACAAACGAAATAACCCAACTTAAAAGAAGTACGATCATCAGTTAAGGGGACGACAAAGGTAAATTATTTCGATGCATTCGTAGAGGGAAAAGACTCAGTACTATCACGCAAAGAATACAAAGACGATCATCAAAAGTTTCAAGAACTAGGGTACTCGTCCATTGATCGAATTAAGAATGAACAGTCTTTCCCTGCGCATTTAAAGCCTCCAGTCTGATGATTAGATTTATTGAATTAACCGCGAAAGAATGGAAGGGACTTTGAAAAGTTCATTGATTAATTAAAATCATAATTTATTTTTCTAATTAGAAATAATATCCTACTTAAACCTATATTTAAAATATTTAAAATAATATCCTAATTAAAATATTTAGATTTTCACATTTGATGCTGAATTTTCGTAAATTAACATCTACTTCGATCTTTCTCCTCCCAATTTTCTCTCCGGTTGGCCAAAACTACGAACATTTTCCTCCCATTATTCTTCGTAATGGGATTAGTAATTAAGTATTACAAAAAAAAAAAATAAAAAAAAAAATGATGTTTTAACTTTTAACTTTCTCGATAGATATAATTGTTTGGCTTCCGATGAAGCAAAAATCAGAGAAAAGAACAGGAAGGGGTGGAAATAGGGAACCGGGACGAGCCAAAGGGCGGAGGTGGCGGCGGCGAAACCCCACAAGGCGGCGGACTGGATATCGGTAGGTTGGGGCCGAAGTTTAGGGCTCAGAAACTTCAAGATGCCTCCCGATCTCGATGCGACGACACCGGCAGCCATGGTTTTGGAATTCTCTCCGTCAAACTCACACCTTCTATCTTTGCAACCCTTCTCGATAAGTATTTCAGAAACGAGCTTCCGCTAGATAAAAATCAAGTCCAAACCTGAATTTCAAAGTCGAAAAAATCCGCCGTAAAACTCGACCGCCTGACCAAATAGTATCAGCAACCATCCATATGAGTCGTTGCTACAATTCTGTGCAACAAGCCCAACAATCGTCTCCCACAAAAGTTCTATTCGGTGATGGCTGAGAAGGAGGCACATACGACATCGTTTTCTCTGCGGCCTGTACAAAGGTTTCGCCGATGAAGGTACTTGGGCTTAAGTCAAAGCCCGACTTGTGTATGGGCCCATGTTGGCTGAATTCATTTCCATTACCAATAACTCAAGGCCCTAATCTTTTAAGGTTTGATGATTTATAATTTCCTTCTAAAAAAAAAACCCCTCATGTTTCATCAGTGTGTTCACTATAAAGGCCCTAATCTTTTCCAAATTATTTTATAAAAATAAAACATAATTATATAAAAAATTATAAATACGATTGTATGCCTATTATTTTTGAATATATGAAATAATAATATTAGGCTATCTAATCTCCCCACCAATGAGAAGGGTAGATGTCTTTCCATTAAACGTAAAGAACAAAAAAACATTTCGGTTGGGAAGGGAAGATGGAACTGAAAAGAGACATGATTCAACGGAGTGCAGTCCGTCTCGTGAGTCGTGACGTAGAATAAGTTGTCGCGTTTTGCCAACGACCCCTGGTCGATGCTGCAATCATCATTTTCCTCCATCTTATATATATATATATATATATATATATATATATATATATATATAATAATGAAAATAATAATAATGTTTTCATTAACGAACCAATTATAAAAAACGTACGTCTGACAGCTTTGTTTTCTCAATATTAACAGGCAAATTAAAAATAAATATCATTTACTTCAAATTCATTTTGATGGTCCACAAGATCTTTGTTAAAAGACATTGATCTCAAAATAATAATGAATAATTGGGCATTAGACATCACCATAATCGGTTGTAAAATAGACCCTTTTTTTCAGGAAATTATTTTCTATTTTCGAATGATTACTTATTACATGTGTAACAATATTATAAAATTTAAAATACTAAATTAAATTAAATATAAAATTATGACTTGAAGTTAAAATTTATACTCTGATATTTATTGCTAAAGTTACCTCTAAGTTTTGAATTTTGACGAACTGATCAGCAGGATTTTCAGTTACAATGTGTGTAATATCATTTGTTAAATATGGTGATAATTGTGATAAAAATTACTAGTATTAGTTTATTACTAGTAGTACTAGTAAATAGGTAGAATGATAATTTTTTTTAAAAGCATTTTACAAAGAAAATACAGATTTTAAAAGAAAAATTTTTAAAATTTAGAAAAAATGTATTATAAAGAGATTTTATAAAAATAAACTTATAAATTAATTACGTGGTTTTATATAATACGTTAAATCTATTTGACATTAAATATGTAATTTTATAATTTAATTAATAAACAAGTAATTTATTTTATATTATAGATTAAATCATTTCTCTTATCAGAAAAGAACAACATAAAACTGAGATGTGGAGACGTTGACAAATGTGGACTTAGATCAAGTGGGGAGCTGTGGTGTGGGTAGGTTCAACGTTGACCGGTGACTTGGCGGTGGCTTGGTTTGGTGGAGGTAGGTGGCTGCCATTTGTTTTACGTCCCTTTCTTTACAATATGCAGGTAGTAGGCTAGCCTTCGAAGTAAGCACCTTTATATTTAAAAAAAAAAAGAAAAGAAAATCATAAATTTTTTAGAAAAATAATTAATGCAGGTGATTTGGTGCAGAAATTACGCATGAAAAAAAAAATAAAAAATGAAACAGTAGGAGTTGTGCATAATTCCTGCGCCAACTTCCCTAGCATTTCTGAATCTTTTATTCTCATCTGTCTCGATCTTGAGATCAATTAATGATTAAGAGATTTTTTTTATTAAAAAAATATAATAATAGTAATAATAATTTCTCGATCTCTAATGCACGTGCTGATCTTGGAATTTGGGGTATCAATAAGATGATGTATTGAGTGGTGGTAGATAGATAGCACATGAGATGAGAGATCGAGCTTATATGACTGGATTTGCAATACCACTTTGGGGGGTAGATAGCATGTGAGAAAGCTAGCTAGCTACCACGGCCGGCCGGCCAGTACAAGCACGAAAGGCTCTTTACCTCGTGACGTAAGTCGTGATCCCCAGATTTTTGTTTCTATTCCCTATCTAATAAGCCAGAGATCAGGTTGATTTAACATGTACGTAATTCGTTCTTTATAAATTTATACGTAGTAATTAATAACCCGGCTTCGTTTAGGACGAGGTGCATGGTTACATGTACATTACATATATATATATATAGAAAAATATTACACATCATCTCACACCACATATTTTATATATTAAAATATTATTTTTTATTTTATTTTATTCTTATTAAACTAATTAAATTATTTTATTTATCATCCACACACTACATATTTATTATAGAAAAATAAAAAAAAAATTAAAATAAATGTAATGTGTGAAGTGTGAGGATGACAAAAAGATTTTTCTATATATATATAATATCTTCACAAGATCAATTGGTGCATGCATATATGCACGCACTGGTACGTACGTACTTAATAGTCCAATTTTATATATTTCTGATAAGCACTTACGTAATAATACATTTGGTTATCTGAGTCATTTCTACAACAAAAACGAGTATATGAAACAACAATAATTAGCTATTTATGAGTAGAATGGATGCATTTTAATAAAAAATAATTATTTTTATAGTAAATATAGAAGTATTTTTCTTATTTTATAATTCCAGTACTGATTGCAAACTGCAGTACTACTTGTAGATAGAGGCCTATCTAGCTAGCTGTATCTACCATTCAACACAACACGAAGGTACGTACAAGAAACATATAAATATATGGGTAATAATATACTTATCATTCTTTTATCAGTATTTTATTACTTATAATATATTTATTTTTTTATCATTTTTTTAAATATTTTTTTAACATTCTTAACCATTAAGAAAAAATTTTAAAAATATAAAATTTTAGTGATAGTCACTTACTTAATCATTAAGTAAAAAAAATTTAAAAAAAATTAAAAAATTAAAAATAATGATAAAAGAGTGATAAAATAGTAATAAGACTATCATTATTTTAAATATATATATATAATATATATATGCAAGACCGCACCATGAATTAATAAATATATATATATATATTTATATATATATAAGTACGTACGTACTCCGTGATCATTTTACAATTAATTAAAAAGGCCACGCATGCAAGCAGCAAATCTTGCAGCCCAAGTTACTACAGCTATCTATGGAGCATGGGAAACATACAATTATTATTATTATTATATATATTCCTCATGATCACTGATAAGTGATAACAGTTTGTGTGTGTGTGTATATATATATATATATATTCCTTACGTTGATGGTAATTGGGACAGACTCAAATCCCTTCGTGAAAAATATGTTGTTTAATAACATCGATCTGTAACAAGTACGGTACATGCAACGCTGATAAATTGATTGACCACATTTATGGGATTTCTCATCGTAAAAAAGAAGTACGGAATAAGAAATTAATAGCATAATTAGTTCCAAAGATATATATGAAAAATTTCTTATATTAACAACATATATGTATATTACGGCCTTGATGATCATAATATATTCTTTCTGTGGGGCCGCGCGAATTGGGATTTCGTCTTAGAGGCAGCTTACTTAAATATTGATGGAAATAACAAAGATATTGTTGTTTCCCTTCATCATCTTTCGAAAATTCATATGGAATTAATGAATTTTTCTTCTCGCGAAAGTGACAGTATATATATATTAACTACCTATATATATATAGTTGTCAACGTCCATTTAATTTCTTTGGCAACAAGAATTTGGTAAATCGTTGGTATAGGCTAAACTGATTATAATTAATTAACGATGATGTCTGGCTCAATTGTCATCACATGATATATATATATGATCTAGTTGAAAACATCAGAATGACCAAGGGATCAAAGTGACAGACTGCGTACCAGTTATCTGCAACTAATTCATGATGAGTACTGCCGCGCATGCATCGACCCACATTGAATTATATTATTTGAGGATTAAATAAATTTTATAAAAGTAAATTTATAAATTAATTAATGTAATTTGATGGGATAGATTAGATAGTAAAATTACTTTAAATTATCTAATGTATTATATAAAATCTCGTAAATTGGCGAAATTACTTCACCAAGTGTATAAGAAATGATGAGCACTATGATCCGAAGTATCAGCAATAACGAACTTTTCATATGATTAAATGTGATGCTATATGCACATGCCATGTTTTTCAACTGCCATTCAAACCATTTTTTTTTTTTTAAGAAAAATAGGTTCGTTCTTTAACGTTGCCATGCAATTAGCAAGATCAGCTATTAAGTTCATGGTTCCTCATCAGCCTTTCATCTGACGCCGTTAAAGCACTCCGTCCTCATGACTCACTCATGATGAGCTAGCAAATCCTCCACTAGTACTACTACTACTGACCTCCCCCGCTAACCTAATTACGTGTCCCCATTAAAATATTCCATGTACCATACATGTGCAAGTGCAGCTGATGCGTATATAAATCACTGCCATCACTTCCTCTCAACCTCAGCGTCTCTCAACCATTTCCAAGACCTAACCATTGTCACTACTACTCTGATCGATCTCATCTATCCATCTTTCGTTCTATCTTCTTCAATACGAAGCTACCAATATGGATCTCTTCCTGGTGGAAAAGGTTCTGTTATCCTTGTTCTTAGCCGTGGTTGCGGCTATCGCCATCTCTAAACTCCGCGGCAAACGTTTTAAGCTGCCTCCGGGACCCATACCCGTGCCGGTGTTTGGAAACT